>NC_079151.1:56579698-56895198 GCF_947563725.1 Argiope bruennichi | reverse complement strand
AATCATCCATGAATGAGAGAGTTTGGAAATTCATATGTGGGACTTTATTTTTCATAGGAAATCTAAGAGTTACTTTTTTTGTAGACATATTGACATCAGTTTTTGCTGATACATAATCATTTTCTGAATCATTCTAGAAAACTACTGGCCTATAATTCATTTAAGGGGTGAGAATACCAGACCAAAACAAATTCATGTTGTAGATGAAGGATGGTAAGGATATGACTCAAATAGATGGAGCAGAATAGTTTTATATAAATTCCATTGATCATTTATCGAATAATATGAAAAGATCACTTTGAGTTTTAGACTGCGGCTCAGTTCGACAGACGAGTGGGAATTTGATATTGGAGAACTTTTTTCATTTCTTTAATAATTATTTAAATTTTTTTTCTTCAGAAAAGACCTGCTTCACATCTGAAATCAATTTAGTAGAGATTGTTTTCAATAAATAATATGTCCAGAAAAGATCAGATAGCTAATGAAATTAAATTTATAATAGATAACAAACATCTTTCTAGCAACGATTTCTCTTGATACAGTGAATCAGCTAATCTATCCATCATACTTATATGGACCTTACAGCATCCGTAATCTTCATTTCTGTTATAGCCGGGTTTTATACTATCTTCATATAAGTAATTCAACACCCAACAGAAGATAAGATACGGAGAAAAAAATTTTATTCCATTCCATTTAAGCTTGGAGGAAAAGTCTCCTCTTTTAGATTTTGTACTAATTTTTTTTTTAATTATACAGAAATTTTTATGAAAATGAACATGTCGAAAGCAAAAATAAATTTACATTTTTTTGCGGTGACACTTATACAGTTTCAATATTATAATACTTTCATAATAATGAATTAACAAAAATCAATACTTATTTGAATTGTAAAAAAGAATTATAAATTCATAAAATTTTTATATCTAATTTTTTTACAAATTTTAATAAAAATAATTAAATTCTGAAATTTTTATACAATTATTCGACGTAAAACTTATGCATTTTTTTCAGCAAGTCTTCTTTTCTCCTACTAAATTTCAATTCATTTTCAGAATGTCGATAATTTAAATGATTCAGTACTGAATGAAGCAGCCACGAAAATACAGTCTGCTTACCGTGGCTATCGGGCAAGAAGTTTAATCTCTACTAACAAATTTCCCGTGAGTATATCTGCTACTTTCATTGAATTCGATTATATATACTTCATTATTCACATTTTAGCTACGTCAGTTTCGTTTGAAATGATATTCATTATAAAGTATTTTTCCGAGTTTTAAGGTTCCTTTAATTTATGAAGATATTTTATTAAATATATACTACGAATAACCAGTTGAGTAATTACAGTTTGTTTTGTAATTACATAATAAGATATTTCTTCAATTCTGTGATTTTAACTCTAAACCCAACTTATCAATCAAATGATAGTTCTTCTTAGACAGTTTCAGTGTATTGAAGCGTTGGTATATTTATAGAGCAATTTTTATTTTGCATGAAAAGATTTCAAAAATGTGGCCTATATCAAAAAGTGTTTTGAAAAGTAAATTATTGGTTATGAGATTAATTTATCATTTCAAAATTATACTTATCAGTCTTATTACTTTTATATAATGCTTTTTATATTTAAAAAGTATCCTTTATTAATAAAAAAAAGTACTAGAAATATATTTGTTATATTGAGATATGGATAAATATAGTGCTTAGATAAAATGAGAAATTCTTGAAAAGCATAAAAATTTACAGAGAGAAATTGATTACGCAAAAAATTTACAATGCAAAAAAAATGATGATGAAGAAAAATGGATAATGCGAATAATTTAATCACAAAGCATGTTACATCTATTATATTTATATTAGAATACGCTGAATAGACTAAAGTGAAAAACGCTTGGAGTAGAAAAATTGCAAAAACTAATAAGATGATTCTTCTAATCGGAAAATAATTTATTCCCGAATATTCTACTTGTGCCAAAATAAACTTACTAGATTATAAATGTATCAGTAATTTCTTGGAAACGTTATATACCGCTGTTCATCTGCATATTTATTATTTCTTTTCTTGCATTCTTATCTTCTTTTTTTTTTTTTTGCCTTTTTTTTTCTTACAATATGCTTAATGTTTTAGATTCACTCTTCCAATTCAGACGATTTACAAAAATTACGATGCTACCATCTCTCCGAATCTCCTCACGACAAATGGAAATTATTTCAAAGAGTTCAAATTGATGTGAGTAATGTTATTTCAACCCCACTGTTGCAAAAATACAACAATTAAGATATATTCTTATACCTTGCATAATATTTAATTATATCAGAAGTATTTTTTTAAAAAAATCAAGTGACTGCAACTGCCATAAATCTATTTGAATCATTCTAGAATAAAAAAAATAAATTGAAACTGATATTTGTTCGATATAATTAGATTTTCTAAGACCTCACCTCTCTTTAAGTAAATTGCGAATATCGAGATGGAATGTTTAAACAAGTTGATCATGCAATTTCGACAATATTAGTTAGTCTTTAACCAGAACCCGACTTAGCCTAATTGGGTGCCGGGCAAAAACTTCTTTGTGGGCCCCCCTATGCTTCACCAATTCAGTAATAAAGAAACAAACTTTATGGAAGAATTTAAATTTTTCACTTCATTATAGATATATAACAAGAAAATTGACTAGAAACTAAAATAATTATAAAGTAAAAAAAAAAGTTCATTGAAAACGTAAAATAAACTTTATATTCAATTTGGGGCCCCCTCTGATGTGGGGGCCTGGGCAACTGCCCCATTTGCCCCTGCCTTAGTCAGGCTCTGTCTTTAACATTAGTTGGTTAATTAATGTAGTTATTAAGTCAGTGTTAAGTTCAATTATTATAAGAAAAGAGAGAAAATTAATTTCAGTATGAAAAATTCCTTTTTTTTTTAAAGTTATGTTATATTGTGTTCTACTATTTGTTGAGAATAAATATTTTTAATTAAACAATTAGACTTTTTTCTGTCTCTATAAAGTTAGCTGAAAAAGAAAGTTTTGCTTCATATTAATTGGATCAATGTATACCAAATAACTATAAAATACTATTAAAAAAGTTAATATTTTGCATCATTAACTGAACAGAAATTTAATATTAGAAAAACAAAGAGGATCAAAAAGAGAATATGCATTTCTTTTGAAAATTAGTTAATCTTGAACATTAAATTACAAAACAGAAAATGTCACAAAAATCACAAAAACCGTTTTCGTTTTTTCAAATATTTTTTGAAGTAGTAGATATATTTTAAGATTTGAATTATTGCAAAATTACTATTACATACCCTTCTAATGGTTTGAAAAAGATAAATTATAATTTAGCTATAATCAGTTCAGGAAAAAATTCTTTTAAAAAATTTGTATTTAGAAAAAAAAATATCACATAATTCTTTTGAACAATTAAATACCATTCGATGCATATTTAAAATCTACTTCTCTGGGGATTTGTTCTGACCCCAGATGTGTCCCTCTAAATTATTTTCTGTTGCTAAAATTCTATACCCGAGTTAAAACACATCTAAAAATATATTTATTTCAGTAAAAAATAATGCTTTATCTAAAATTAAATTTCAAACGAGGAATTCTTTTACAATTCAATCATATCGCTGTTTACATAAATTTAAAATGGTGGCTTTTCGTATGCAAGTTTCAATTCTAAAGAATCATAAATTTATTTGATACAGAAGAAAATATAAATAAATACCTTCTCTCTTATTTTATAAGAATATTTAATTTTCTAGGATTGGCCACCAATGCCAGATCCCAAAAACTTGCCATCTGAATTGGATGTCCGATTGGGAACTCTTCCAAAGGGTTACACTGTTACAGCTGCAAATTCTGGCGGTAGAACTAAAGTCAGGCGATACGTACCACTACCGGAACATGTCGATCCAAACTTAGGAATGTGTGGACATATCTGTAATGTCTATAAAAAAACAAAGCAAGTTATTTTCTTTAAGTAGCTATTAAAGCTAATAAACTCAGTTCCATTAAATTAAATAGAACAAGCGAATCCCTTTCCTTATCTTTCTTATTGGTATCATTTTCAGAAAAATCTTAGGACTCCGTAAAGTGGAACATTTACCATCCTTTGCCAGAGATATGCTAACTGTCACGACTTTGCAAGACGATTCTTTGCCTGTTGTTCTTGTGATGGGAGGCTTACAACCGAAAGAACCAGTCAACTTATCTTACGGTAAATTAAAAGTTCCATATTTTGAAATTTGCCGAGCATATCCCATAAATATTCACAGATTGCTTTATCCTATGCAGGTAAACTTATCATGAGATACAGTCCCCTGAAAAATAGGTGGGAATACTTTGGTGTCTTACCAGAGCCAAGAAATTACCACGCTGCTGTATATTATCGAGAAAATATTTATGTTACAGGTAAGTTTCTGGTGGTATTTTTTTTATATCTTCGGGAACTAAATATTCCTTGGTAGAAATGGGATTTTATTAAAAAAATTGGAATAGTTTGAAATTATTTATAAAATTATTAATTTCAAAAGCTACACACAGTTTAAATTATCGTTTTTGATGCTTGAAATTACGTTCTAGGCGGATGCGATCCAGATAAACGAAACAGTGGGGAGATGGTCGCAACAAACACCACTTACGTCTTGAATATTCATTCCAGCGAATGGGTACAAAAGTCTGAAATGCAGTGTACCAGATCACATCATGGTCTAGTTGCCTTTCAAGGAAAACTGTTTGCAATTGGCGGTAGGGATCACAATGGCAGGTGTGTTGTTAAACTATATAAACTGTTAGCATTAAACTGTATAACGTTCAAGCCTTAACTTGATTATTACAAAAGAAATAAAATTTTTATGTCCTTTGAGTGTCATTGTAAAATTAATACTTGAATCCACCTAAAAAAAATATGTTGATATCCGTGTTTGTTGTATCTCACAGTTCGTTTTTCTTATATTGTGCATTCGAATTTTTTACTCAGTCATTTGCTAAATGACTTTTTTCACCTCATTTCATCACACAAAATATAATATTTCTTTTAACACTTCCTATGCAATTACTTGATGTTCGATTTTTCATTTGTCTTTTCGGTCAACATCAATTCTATACCTTTTTTCCATTTATTACTAAGCTTGCAGCTTAACTGTGACTAGTTGCCATTTTTTCCATATTGATTGTCTGATAAAGAAAAGTGATTTTTGTAAAAAAAATTTCTGTCTTATAAATTATTATTAAAATAAATACAACAATGTTCAGAATAGCGGATACATATTTATATTTCCTTTTAATCTAAAATCAGAAACAATTCCATATTCAGGATATATTATTAAAATATCTCTAGAGAAATACAACATTTCAATAACACTAAAAATATTTTTAGATGGATTCAAGTAATAAAAATATTTATTAAAATTATTTAACTTAAAAAGTACTCTATTGAAAAGTTTTATTTTTTATCATTCAACAATATCTTTCATGATTTCTGTAATTACACTTTACTAAGAAATCTACATAAATAAATTGAAATTAAAAAAAATAATTCCTAAGCAGTGGAAGCTCTCAAATTACTCACCATATTTTCTTCTTAATTTGATCACAAATGCTCAAAACAATAGGAAAGATTTTAGTGACAGTTTTTGGACTATTAATTAAATATTTGCTTTTTTATCAATTGAAAACTATGTTTTCATATATATAAAGAATATTTTCATTTATGCTATCATTTATATTGAATGAAAATATAATAGATATTTTAAATAGTATTTATTATACTTTTTATTTATTTACCTGCGAGTCGCCGTTACCATCGTTTCAATAAATTTTGGATCATTCTTTAAATATTTACAACTAATGGGAAAAGACAGCTTTTAGCGTTTTTATTTTAAAAATCGTTTGGTTATAAAAAATTTTCAACGAGCTAAAATATTTAAAAACCGTTTGGTGCAACTTAATTTGCACTTTATTTAAAAAATAAAATTGAAGACCATAAGCTGATTTAGTGCCTTATAATATTTTATGTTCAAATTTTTTTAATTAAAATGTAATGCTTACATCTATTTTTATCGAATCTATTTATAAAAAAAAAGAAAAAGAAAAAGACGCATACTTCTTCTTCTCGTCGATTCAAACGTGCTTTTGCTTTCTCATATTTAAAGTTTGCATTGCGTTACTGTAAATAGATTATTTGATATGTGCTAACTGCAACTGTTGTTACTTTAAAAATACTTCAATTTTTGCAAAAAACAACTGCAAACAGTTAATTTTCAATAATAAAAAAAAACATGTGAATATTTCACTGTAAACAACGTCGGATATATCAGCTATTATGAAATATACAGAAATCGTCTTTTTCATTTTTACATTAACTTTTAGCTATATTGATCGATTATTTCATTTTTTTTATTTATTTATTTATATATTTTTGGTGAAGCGTGTGCTTTTTTAACTGGTTTTAATAATTTAGTTTTTTCCCCTTTCTTTCTTTCTTTTTTTTTTCGGGTCTCTGCGATTTTGCTTTTTATTTTTCCCTTCATAGCTAGACAAAATTAATAATTCTGATAGTTTATGCAGATTAATTATTTGTTGTAAATTATTTTAGCAACCATAATCACGAAATAATTAAATATATACTTCGAAATGAACTTTTATTTTCTCTATCATTTTTCATAGTTATAAGTTGATTTATCTAAGTAATGTTTATCATTTCAAACCACATTTCGCAGATTAGTTGCATCTATCGAAGCTTACGACATTGAAAATGATAAATGGACTTTAAAAAGAGCTATGGCACAGCCTCGTATGGGCATGGCATGCGCAGTATATCAGGACAGCATCTGGTGCATAGGAGGCGTTGGACTATCCGACGATTCAGAAGCACTTTCGTATCCAGTTTTGTCAAGCGTCCTCTCCTATGACGTGGCAAAAGACTCGTAATTCTTTTTCGTTATATTTTTCCAAATTATGCTGTTTAAAAGTGCGAATTCTTGAAGATTAACCTCCGAGATACATCTTGTGAAAGTGCAGGGTAATAGAAATGATTGAAAATAATGATATTAGATATAGCCTGGCGTAGATTTCCAAGTAATCTTGCAAGATATTTAAAAATAATTTTCATGAAAACTTTCACTGTAATATTGCTGTACTTCGCGATTTTAAATTATTGTTTGCTGCAATGAGGAAAATAGAAATTTTGTACTCAAATGCTAATTTTTCATGTTAAGATTATATCTATGCACAGACTGTTTTGTTCATTAAAGATAATTCAAGAATGTTAAAAATAATTTTAAAATCAGTTTTGCAGTTTTACGAAGTTTTAAAGAGAGGTTTCAAATATTTTAAATATTAAAATATAAGTAATGATTACTTATTTTATTCATTGCGACCATTTTATACATTACGACCAATAAATTAGTCTAATTTTGATTGAAGTTATTTTAAACTGTTTATAATTCAGAAGGAATATTTTATTCTTTATTAATTAAATAGGCAATAAGTTATCTTTATTTGCAATTGCCTTTTCTTTATTTTGTCAAAAAGAAACATTTAAATATATTTAAAATATATTGAATTAAATGTTGTACGACAATTTTGTGCCTTCTGTTTATCAAATTGCTTCCATGAACCAAATTATTAAATATTATGCTGTTTCTTATTTTTATTTTAAAATTTTTAACATTTCAATATTTTTATTTAAAAAAACATATTATAATTCATATATTTGTGTTTTCTGTATGAAAATAGTATGTAGAGCGTACACAAGAGCAGTAGCACACAAGCTGCAAATCGCTATTAAATAATCTTAATAGCACAAAGATCTCAGTAAAACCTCACTGGAGTTCAATACTGCCAACGATGTGCTTCGTGCACGGTGTTGGGGTGGAGTGCCGTATTAAATGGAGTTCAATGCTCCAAAGAGAGATTTCTCTCAGTTACTGACTTCTTTTGACTCGTCTCTGCTTTTTGAGCCGCCATAACAGAGTATAAAATGTTCTAGAACAAATTTCGGAACTCGAGTCCTATGCAGAAATCGTCAAGATTCTCGGATATTTGGGATATTTCATTTTTGTCGCCAGATCCAACATCTATTATAAAACTTTCTTCCTACTTGTAAAACTAGTTGCACAGAGAAGCAATATTACATATTCGTAAGAGCATGAATTTTGTTTACTTTTAGATGGCTCTCCCGTCCACCACTACGATGTCCGAGGGCATATGCGTCGTGCGTTGTTGTCAATAACACCATGTGGCTTCTGGGTGGCGCTTCGAAAGATCGTGCCAACAATGCCTTGATCAGCATGGCGTCCGTCGACAAATACTACCCTGAGGAAGCTCAGTGGATGAGAAGAACACTACTGAACATTCCAAGACACTCTGCAGCGGTTGTTGCTGTTGGTAAGGAAATGCTATAATCGTTTTAGCCAATACAGTCAATACATGAGTCGCTAGCCAATCTAATTTTTCAATCTTCCCGTGCCTTCTTTGCAAGATTAAAAATGAGATATTCATAGCACAGCATTAAAAAACGAGTATTTAGATAGTAGGCTCAGTTACGCTTATCACGTGACTGTGACGTCATGTGAATAGACTTCAGTTCTACAGCTCATTGACTCACATCGTAATAAATTTTCTGAATGACACAAAGAGGACTGTAGCTATATCATGTTACCAGATTGCAAAGCTCCTTTACCATCTATATTTTTAAAATAATTAGGAAAACAAAGGAAGCTGTCGCCAATTTTTATTCTATATGAAATTCATTATCTCTAGATATGTCCTCAATATCCTATTCTAAATTATAATCGGTTATAATATTCTACAATTATAATCGGTTACCATTTGTTTAAAGTTTTGCTTGAAATATAAACGGAGTAAAATGTGTTATATGCATCGATTTTCCCACTCATCTTCATATTTATTTCAAAAAGAAAAAAATATCTACTTTAATTTAAATCAAAGCTGAAAGATATGCTTCATTTTTCATTTCTGTTTTAGATATTTTTATTTCCTCGTACCCGAAGTATAGAGGAAGTATTGCAATCGTCAAAAAATTCGAACTCGAGATTTTGACGAATTTTTACGTTTCAGACATCTCTGAATTTGAAAAAACACTTCTGGGCATTATCATTACTTGTCTGTGAACACGGACCCAAAAAAGCTTTGAGGTAGAGAGATTAAATTTGATATATGAAACTACGACCAAATTTGTAAAATTCTAATAAAATTTTAACGAAATCCTTTCAAAGGAAGTTTGTCTGTTCCAGCACAATGAATTTGATATCTACAAAACGCAAAGAACTTGGTAGATAGCATATGATACATAGCTTGAGCATCTAAAATATAGATATTTATCAAATTTTGAACCAAATCCGTGAAACGGTTGGCCGTCTATCGGTTTGTACTTTCGTATAATATAAACGCAATAACATGAATCAATGAAATTTGGTACGTTACCTTGCGACTACACTTGCATTTTTGTGTCAAATTTTAATATCAATTAGCCTGTATAAAGGCGTCTAAAATATATATATTCCAGTGATGGAAAAATGCCAGTTTTCTCACCAAAGAATATTTTGCAACTATCGGTTCATCAATGCCTTGCAAGGTATTAGTGGCCTTACCTTAGTTCCACACATTGGTTGGTCTTAAATTTACAAAGGAGTTGGAAGTGCTAGTTATAACTATTTCTACTGTGAGTTGTGTTGGTATCCATCTTGAAAATTCTTCCCTATGATCGGGGATGAGGAAAATATTTAATGAGGGTTGCTTATAACATTTTAGTTCAAATATTTATTAAAAATCACTTAATAAAGTAATTGAATCGAGTTTGACATTACTTGATTGCAAAAACCTTGCTAATAAATTCGATGGAAGAGTTATATTGATAAAATATTTACGAAAGAAGTTATTAAGGCGTCAATTCAACTTACAGAAATATATTCTAAAGATTATTGAATTTGCAGAGAAACAATGATTTATAGAACTATTTAAAAATAAGCAACGAAATAAAAGTATGTAGATGATATTTTAATTTGAACCCTTGAATTCTCTAACATGATTAATTTAAATATGATTTATGGCCGTTGAAGGAGGCTGGGAACAAGAAAATAAATTTTGGAGAGAGAATAAAGTCGACGAGGGTGACAGGCAATGTAACCAAATTCTTAAATGTTTAAAAAACGACCATAGGATTTATAAATTAGATTTACAAATGTACCTATATTGCATGACACACACTAAAAGATATTTAGGGAACACTTACCCCATTTGCCTATAGAGGTCTTAGCCTAGCATCCTTGAACAGCAATAGATACGAGAAAATTCAATTCGTCCTCTGGATGAGACTCCAATCGACTCGTACAATAGCTCTGAGGTAAAAGATTTGTAATGGTCGAGTAATGACTGATCTTGTAGCAGGCACAAAACACTGTGCATAAACACTAGAATCACTATCGAAGTGTAAAAAGAATAACGGAAGATAGATCGCAGTCTGAAGTTCACTAATTGAGAAGATGATGCGACACTCAAGTACGCTCTTTGAGGAGAGGACAGTAAGCACAACCGCTCTCGTTGACGACGGAGAGTGTACTTACAAAATGACAAACATTGTTCGGATATTTTTTTTTTATTGACTTCGTTTTGTTATCTATCACACTTTTATTTGTTTACAGAGAGTTGTGTGTATGTGTTCGGAGGTGTGAGTAGTCAAGAATGGAGTGCAGTAGCTAAAAACGAAATGGTTGTCATCAACGACATCAGTCTTCATGGTTGCAGTCCCCTTCCGTTACCTCTCACAGGACTAGCAGCAGTGTGCGTCCCACCTGTTTCACCATCCCTTCGAGCGGAAAGTATAGCTATGCTCCTGCATGCACAATTGACTTTTCATTGACAATTATAAAACTCAGGTAGATATTCCAAGAAACAATGTATTACGTTCAATTTGCTGGACTGATAAATTAAAACATTTCATTACATTTCCGAAAGTATATTTAAACAAGTTTTCCATAAGTACAGAAAATAGAGTATAAAATGCATGTTCCCATATTTTGATATTTAATTGTCAGAGAAAAAAAAATATATACATTAATTTCTTTCACACCATAAATTAAATAAGTATTGTGAAAATGTCCGTGATTTTTTTATTATTATTAATAAATAGTTTTAGAATTATATTTTTAAAAAAAAACATAGTATAACTTTTATTTATTTTAATAGATGTTCGCAATTTTATTTCTTTTTAAAATAATTTTTTCAGATCTATTTCAATCAATGAAATATGTAAAAGTGTGACATATGTATTTTCATAGCTTTCATTCAATCAACAATAATAAAATATTTTGAATAAACAAAAAATGATGTATGCTTTGCAATGGTAAAAAAAAAAACTGAATGTGATAATAATACAGAGATCTTTAAAAAAAAAACGCTGCATTATTCCAAAGCTGCTTTGTTTACTGATGCAGCTTATAATACAATTATAATTTTTTTTCTCACTTTTTCATGATATTAGATAAAAATTTCCATAGCAGACGTACATAATTCTAATGTAATTCAAATCATTTTTTATCATGTTTAAACTCAAAATTTTTAATAAGTTTGCCAAATTAATATACGTATAAGGGAAGAATACAATGCATTTGGAAATCACAAAAATACTGGATTATAACGAAAGTAAGTAAACGAAAATAATCTTTCTTAATTTGTTTTTCTTTGTAGTATTAATTTTATAATCCTTTTGCTGTAACATTCAAAAGCGTAGTTTTCTTAGCTTAGTATAATAATTAGCATGCGCGGTTACGTAAGTCATATAACTATTACATAACGTGAATTTTCGTCATTGCAGAATGCTCATATTAAGAATCTTTTATACATAGATGTGAAAATATGGTTAATGTTAAGAATCTTTTGTACATAGATGTGAAAATATGGAGTAAGCGCTCTGGGACATCCACTTCCTTCTTCTGAACGTCCAAAATTATATATTTTTTAATTGATTTCAATTTTCAAAGTAATTTCAAGCTACAATTTTTAAGTCCTAGGCATTTGCTAACTTTGTCTATTTGATAATTTAGTCCTGGAGATGTGTTATCTGTAAAACATACGAAGAAATCGGAAAATTATAAAATATCTTCAACGTACATCAGCGGAATCCGATTGAGTTTACAGTTTAAAATGTAAATATATCTAAGGAGATACAAAATATTTGTTTATTAGACTCTATTTATAGATGAACATTCTCTTTCAAAGCTAGGCGAAGTTATTGTAAATCTTAATTCTGAATAAAAAATATCACGCATCAGTCGTTCTGCTTGATGAATGACATATATTTCATGCAATGAAACGTAAACATTTCTCTAACAAAGAATCTACCATTCGTCACCGCAGTGCTTAAAATTTTTTATAATATCAAGTCCAAGGCTTAAAAAATAATAAAATAAAATAAAGTGTGACTCGAAGAGTAAAAGGCAGTGGCGTAGCGAACTAAGAGGCAAGGAGATATAACGCCCAGGTCATCACTCTCAGAAATAGCAAATAAAGCAAATTATTACTGCCTTTGTTAAATTTTCAAATAATAACTTCATGCCCCAGGTGCCTTTTACTTTTGCAAAACCATTGAAGACGATTAGAGTGCGAAATAATCATTTAATGACTAAGATGTCAGTTACCTTCGCAAACCAACAGTTAAATGAGCTTCCAAAATTTCGTCTAAATTTGCTGCATAGCTAGCAGCCCAAGCTATTTATATATGTGCGCCGCCAATTCTCCTTTATATGCACGCAATATTTAAAATCACCCAGTAAACAATTCACAGCAATCAAAAAAAATTAATTTCATGCTTTTATAACTATTCAATGATTATCCATTTATTTTCCATTAATTAATGCTTAGCTGAGAAATGGCATGTCCATCGGTAATTGTTTGTAGGATTTAATCTTGTAAAATGTTCAAGAGTTCAGAAAATTGTGAGATATCTTCTGTAAAATCCAACTCACACAGATGATATATCGAACCCTTAAGAAATCCATTGTTATTATTATTTCTGGTATTAAAATTCTTTATTTGTAATTTGTGAAAATTTAATCTTGAATTGCGAAAAATTCTCTGTAAAAGCAAAGTTAATTTTCAATAGAATTCTATTTAATTAAAAGATACATAGCTTCTAAACATTTCATCACTTTATTCGATGATAGAAGAACAACAGCATACTTTCGTGTGATTGACACCCAAGTTTGATTCGTTTTTCGAGAGAAAATAAATAATCTGTTTGAATCCATAGAACTATCATATTTATCTCGAAAATTTAAGTTTTGTGTGAATAATCGAGGTAAATTATTCCTGAAAGAGAATGGATATAGTAAATACTAGGGTTTATACAAAAACCGGTTTTCGAATTTTTGTCAAAAAAAATCCAATCACTAGGGAAAAATATTTCATTCAATTTATATAAAATAACAAAAAAAAAAAAAAAAAAAAAAAAAAAAAAAACGAAATTAATATCAAAATCAAAGTATTAAAAAAATTAAGGATTACATATAAATATTACTTACACAAAATAACGAAAACTCAAAAAAAAAGTTCAAATAATATTTATATTATTTTCACTAATTTTAATATCTCCTAAGAAAATAGGATTTTAAAAAACATAAAATATTCACTGAACGGTGGCTAAGTCGTGTTCTTATTTTGGACACAATATTGCCTGAAATTGAAAATACTCGTTCTCTAGCTACTGAGCTTGGTTTTATAGTTTTCAGGGCATCAAATAACAAATCTAAGTTTTATCTTTTATTCGTTGCTTCAAATAATGAAAGTTCAGCGTCTGGATTTGTTAGTTTTTCTTCAGAATCTTCAAGAAACTTCAGAATCGGTTTCCACATAAGAATAGTCTAGATAATATCTTTCCAGATAACTTAATAATTTTGGTTTTTGAAGCTAAAGAAAGTATACTAGATTTCTTCGCTGAACTAGAAATGTTTTGTGGATTTTGCATATACAGCATAAGAGCTGCTAATCCTACTTGTCTTCTTTACTGAATTCATTCTTCTAAAGCATAAAACAATTTCAAACTTATTTCCATGTTTAAATTTGTTCGTTCATTTAACAGAAATTCAAATATACCTTCACTTGTTAATAAATTAGCATCTCGTCGAATTAAGCCCTAAGCTGCTAGACGAATCGGTCCCAGCAGATAAAATTCAAAATATTTGTTTATTTGTAGAAGAGAAATATCCAGGCTTTCAGGAAAACTAGTTTTCTCAATTTAAAAAACGGTTTTCAAGTGTGATAAATTTACTTTAAAAAACCGTCAGCCCCTAGTAAGTATTTAAATGTGCATTTATTGTTTTCCAGTAATTTCATGTTGCCGAGATATAAAGATGTATGATAGATATATAGATATGATAACATATCAGAGAAGGGGGAGAGATAGAAACATCAATGAATTATTTAAGAATAACGATTACGAATAAAACGATTTCAGCAAACAGAGTAGTGGATAAAAGCAGGACATTTTACCCATTCACCGTCTTGCAATTGGAGGGTAAATAACAAGAAAAAAAAATTAATGATATACGAACTTTCATTTTTTTTTATCAGTACTCAAAATATTGTATAAAATATTCGAGAGGTTGGTGAATTTCCATGCTTTAAACCTCCTTGACTTTGAAAGACCACATTTACTTTATGGTATACGAAGTATAAATACAGTATTGAAATCATTAAAAAATTCGAATTCGAAATTTTAATGAATCCCCACATATTAGACCCGTTTCGAGTTCGAAAAACACATTTTTGGCATTTTATCTGTCTTCTGATAATTCAAAAACACTTTGAGCTAGACTTATGAAATTTGGTATATGGTCTAATTTTCAGATCTCTATCAAATTTTAACGAAATTCATCTTAGCGGAGAAAGCTAGATGGATAAAATTTGGTGCATAGATTTACCATCCAATGTACAGATTTTACAAAAAAAGATATCAAATTTAGAACCAAATCCATTAAGAATTTTACTTCCCGATAGCCTGTATTTTCAGAAGCATGTCAGTGCAATAAATCAAAAACGGAATGACCTAAATAATTAAAATTTAGTATATGATTTTGTGTTCATAATTGTAGTTCTGTGCCAAATTTTGTTTTCAATCGGTTGTCTACAGTACGATTTCGAATATTTTCTATTTTCGGATAATTATTGCTAAATATCTGGTTTTAATCGCCAAGGATTACGCTATAAATTCAGTAAAAATGCAAAATTTATTCCAAATATCAATATAACAATACAATCAAATAACAAAAATTACAATTACTTTACTTACTTTTGAAACCTGTTATGAAGTTCCGAAATATATACTAATCTGCTGGGAAGGGGGGGGGGGAGTGGGAGAGAATGTACTGCCTGATAAATAAAATTCTAGATTCCTCAAATGAAACCATTGGGTGCTCAAGGGCGAACAGGAAAAATTTGAATTTGCACAGATTTCAAATATAATAATCTGACATATAGCATCTTTTATAGAATCAGTGCATCATGAATCAATAACAAAAGATGAGACACTGTCGTCAGATTCACCACAATCTAATTTATTGATGTGAATGATCAAATAAAAGTATTGTATTAGATAATGAAATTATCAATTTAAATATTAAGTTGCCTGTTATGAATAAAAGTTCATTTAAACAACAGACAAAAACTCTAATATCACATTTTTTATTAAGATAACAACAAGCACAATAACAGTAGGCAAAGTTTTCAACTATGCAACTACATCACAAATACTATTCTTCAAAGAAATAGTCTGGAAAAATTAACAGCATTTTTCAACACAAATAAAGATGTAAAATGTAAAACAGATCTGACAGTAATTAATAGTAAAAAGTTTGTGCTTTGATTCTTTGTTTAAAAACAAATGAGCAGTGAAAAAATTAGTGAAAGATGAAATAAGTAAAATACAGAGGTTAAATATAATTCAAAATGATAAAATAATGCAATCAACCTGCAATCTAAAAACATTCAGGAAAAAATATTCACACAACCAAAAGCAATTAGTGAACAAAATCATACATAATCCTGAAAAGTTAAAAATGCTTAACTTATCACTGGTCTGAACAATTAAAAATCAAAATTTGCATTTGAAAATTCATTATACAAGATCATTTTTTTTAATAAATTAAGTGATGAATAATATTTTTTAAGTAATCAAAATTCTGTGATTTCAACAATTTTTCATAAAAAAATGACTTAAGTGGTTACTTTTTAAAAATTATAATTTTGCAACAGATCATAATAGAAATGCCCTCCCCCTCCAAAATGTAGCATTGATAGAAACAGAACCCAAAATACAGATGCATTACAGATCATATCACTCTTTTTCAGGTAAACACAGCTTTTTAAAAAAAACCAATACAGGGGGAAAGAAAAAGTAAAATAAAAAAAATGTCATTTTAGGGCTTTCAAATCTCTGAAATTAGTTCTGAGTTGATATATTCAATAGGTACTCATATATATTCAGTGATAATTAAATCAGTGCATGATTTTAACAAAACAAGAAAGAACAGTGTAAAATTCTTTATGAAATTTAAGAATTTCGGATTTAGGAATATTACAAATTCTGAAAATTTTTAATTCGTTAAAGAGATAGAAAATCACCATATAACATGCATAAATGACATTAAACAGTTAAATATGCCTTTAGATATCTTTCAATGTCAACAGATTTTTAAAACTGTGATAAAACAAATATTTTGTAAAGGAAACAAAAATTAACATATTTCCTAATGAGATATAAACAGCATAAAATAATGATTTTTTCATTATTAAATTCTCCAAATGCAGAACAGTCCAGATGCAACAGAATAGGATAACAAAAACAGTACAGATTTCATTTTCAATATATTTGATATCAACAGAAGCAAAGATCATGTTAACAAGTATAGCAAATAAATATACAGGTAAAAATCAAAAATTTTAATACAAAATTTTTTGTGACAATTAAAAAATAAAATAGTCAACCTTATAACTAAAGTTGAAGTAATAGAATCACTATAAAAATTCTACTTTCATTTTAATAATATTCCGTGGTAAAAAAAGAGCAAACAATATTTGAAATAAATTGAATATCCACAATACGAAGCTCATTTCAAATAAAATTCGGCAAATTTGCTCATTTTGCAAAATAAATGCTTTCAAATTTTAAATGCAATTTATTGAAATCTTAAATTAATAAACGCAACTCTGCAAATTATAGGATTAAAAAATTTTAACATAAAAATCTTTACTTGAATAAGGAATATCTCAAATGCATGATTAGCAATGAAGAGGCCTACATGAGCTTAGTTTGCAGGCTTTTGGTTTCAGTTAGCAATATAAAAAATAATTTGCAAAAGTTTCTAAAGATAGATATGGTAGAGAAATAAGACCAAATATTTTTATTCAAAAAGTATTTAAAATAAATATGGGATTTTGATCCCACTTGGTTTAGACTATCTAGCTAAATCTATGAATCAAGGGAAAGTTTGACATCTCTGTTAATCAATTAACCTTGGAGAACTCAAGTAGACAACTGGCTTAGCTCAAACATATGAAAGTAAGTTGCCTTCCAGAAGAATTTGCAGGTGAAACTGTATTTGTGCATTATGTCCCCAGAGAAAAGGGAAATGTGACAACTTCTATAGGTCAAAGTGACCTTGGAGCACCATATGAGGATAAATTGCCTTCCTAAAGATCTTTCAGAGAAAATTAGACTACATTGTTTTTATAAGAGTGGGAAAAAAACAAGATAAGATATATCTCAAATCAATATTTAAAATAAATCAAAACAAAATGGGGTTTGAAAGAAGGATGAATATGTACTTTGACTAGGCTTCACAGTTCAAGCTCATGCAGGACTCTCCTGCTGTTCCATTTGAACAAAATCTATTAAGAGCAATACGCAATAGTGGTCCCTGGTTGCCTAAATAGACAAAGCACCTTACTCACGCATCAAATGTGATTGATGGAAAGGCAATACTAAATAAAATAGGTGTACCAATCTTAATAAAATGTATCAAACAGAAAACATTACTGTCAGATGCCCTTTAAAGAGCTCCATCTTTGGAAATTCATTGCACTAGAATTTATAGAAAATCTTTAACACATAAATAAATACAGGATGATGCATTAGTACAGGAAAGACGTCTAAAAGAACAACAAGTTAAAAACATAACACATTTATGAAAGTGTGCAGTATTAAACACCTACATGCTTTAAAAATGTCCACCCATTGAACTATCTTTAAAAACAAACATACCTCATTCTAAGTAGATATCTGCTTGCAGCCATTCTACACAAGATAAAAATTCACTTCTTTTCAATGTGAGCTTGGATACAGTGTTTAAGTAAATAAAAGGAATTCATCATGTTTGTAAACACATGCTGTATTGTTCAAATATACATCACAGAGGCAAGTCTTTTCATAGCAAATCCAGTTTTTTTTTATGAGGAATAAATGAGTCTTCATACAAACCATTTCATACTATCCTTTTTCTCCTACTAGAATTGAATATATTTTAGGATTCAAGACTTTCTACTTCTGCAATCACAAGAGTTTTTCAGTTTATTTAATCACACATGCTCATTTCTAAATGTCAAAAATGTCTGCTTAGCTGAAATTGCAGCAAAATTGTGCATTATGAAAAGTTATTAAAGTATCAACTAGGTAGCTCTTAATTTTTTAATTAATTCCCCAAATCTGACAGTACATACACAGAAATAAAAGGGAGAAAATCTTCAGTGGAAGCTTTAAAAATTATCATTAAAATAATGATAAAATAAATAAAGAAAGAAATTCCACTTGCAAGTATGCATTCACAAATAATTTTTTTTAAAATTATATAAATTAAGTTTATCTCAAAATATTTTTTAAAAAAAGTGATTTAATTATCTTTACATGAGAAAATACTTTGAAAAATCCTAAAGATATATTCATATATCTTATATAAAAACAAATAATAAGCATGCATAAACAAGAGGGATGTTTAACAAGAAAACAATAAATGCTTGGTCAGTTAAGAAACTGCATACATAAAAGAAAAAGAATTTGAAATAAAAAAAAAATACACAACATAAGACTAGATACAATATTTATCAAATCAAACTTTTAAGAAACAAATAATTAAGCAAATTTTCAATCCCTAAAAACATTTCCCACACACTTCAATACATTTATTTATTCATATTAATCATCTTTTTTTCAGTTCTCAACCATGTAGTGTTTGACTAGTTTGGAACTTGAGGTAATTTCCAGATTGCACCCCTATCCTTTCCAAAATACCATAGCAACAAGTAAAAAAGAAACAAGTGAGGAAGGCAGCTAATGCAAAGCATGCACCAGTGGTTCAATTAGAGAAATACATGCAAATATTCTTTGATTTTTTTCTTAAGAGGAACATTGTTCTGTTTTTCTTTGATGCTTTGGATGTTGATATGCATTTTCATACAGTATTTTCTGCAGATTCAATCCTCTTGTTGCTGACTTTATATCAAACCGTTTTACAGTAATAGATTCTCACACCTACAACATATACATATATATATATATAAATCACTATTTTCAATTCAACCACTGGTGACGGCCCAATGCCTGCAGTGTTGCATGTGATGTTCTCACTTTGAGAAGTGCCAGGTGCATATATGCAGGCCACAAGTGCTTTCACTGTTGTAGTCCTCCATTATAAGCATAATCTGCTTTATTATGCATTATTAGACGATCATCCACAAAATAGAAACTGTCTGATCGAGTCTCAAAAGGATTTGCAATCATTTCTTCACCTGAAAAATTATTGGAACTTCTTAACATATGATAATTATTAATTAATAAAACATATAATAAAAATATTTAAAAGATATAAAACATAAGAACAACATTTACAAAGCAGACAAACAATGTATCCAAAAATATAAATCAAAGCTTAAATTCATATTTTAACTGTAACTTTTTCTATGCACAAATTAAAGTCATACTAACTAACCACCTTCGGTGACCATCTTGTTTGTCTTGATTATTGACATTTGAAACAGTTAAATATTAATATGGCATGCATATTTATTTATTTATTTAATTTTGCCTTATTATTTGATAATACCATACAACAAGAAAAAAACAGAATAAATTAAAACAAATTATAAAGCATGCATATTAAAAGAAGCTATAATACATGCAAATTAAAACAGTTATAATACATGCAAATTAAAAAGAATATATATTACAAAATAATAATAGAAGTGAAAACCCTCTTCAGAATTAATGTTAAATAAAAAACATTTCTGTATTACATAAATTAGTTGTTTTATATATACAAATGTTTGTATAGCAATAATAAATTTCATTATTACAACTATTTTTTGTATAAACAAAACATAGCTAAACTTTATTTCTTTTTTATAAAGCCTTTTGTATTCCACCATTTTATATGCACAGTAATTGTATAAAACGTGTTAAAACTTAAACAAACAATAAAATTTATCTTTTACAATTTTTCATGGATTAGGGTAAGATAGAAGATAGTAGGAAAAATCAATTCTTTCCATTTTATACATCTAAATGCAAATTCAACTGCAAAACTTACAACTTTGTCCAAGATATCAGTTTTATTATTAGTAAGATATTTGGAATCAAACAAATTAAGTGAATAATTAATAAATAAATAGGGAATTGTTTTTTTAAACGTTTCAAAACAAAAGTAAAAGGTTTAAATAAAATAATAAAATAATTTACTCATCACCAATTATAATATTAATAGCAAATATAAATAAAGATAAAAATTAGATTAATATTTCAAATTAATTGCTTATTTTTTTTTTATTTCAAATGTCTGTAGATTTAAAATAACATTTTTTAATAATTTTAAATGATCTATTAATTTTTATTGCAATATATATCATTGTGCAAAAATTATGATTTTACCTAAATTTTGATCAAATTCTGAAATAAATTATTTGGTTTGAATTTAAAGAGACACAATATTTTTATAGTGTTTATTAAAATAAGCAAGTTATTGATTCTCTCATCAGGCAATTAAATATAACTTCACAAATTAAATGATCTAAATAATGAAATGGAATATTATTTGACCTCAATCAATCTTGTTAAAAATTAAAAGGATAAAAATATGCTAATCTATTAAAAATATTAAAAAAAATTTGTTTTTTCAGCACTGCAACTGCTTTTATAAAATATCTAACTTTATATATAGAAAATAATCTGATAACAACCCCCCCCCCCCCTGTTTAAATTTAATCTTTGAAACATATCAGTATTAAATTCCAGCTAAAAGAGAAAATTGTACTTATAAGAATTTTTTAAAAATGCCTTCTTTAAAAAAATGAAATGAAAAAAAAAAATTTCTATAATATTGCGAAATAAATAGTTTATTATATTGACTACCCATTTTAGAAGCACAAGCATAAAAATACTTTTTGGTGAAATCAAGTTACAAGCCTAAAACAATCAACCATTAATCATTTGCTCTCCTTCCCCCCAAAAGAAAATGTTTTCAAAAATTAAAATCATTTGCTAAGAATAAAAAAATTAAAGGATAAAAGGAATATTATTAATCTCAGATTCAAAAATTGAATAGTAAAAAGTTAATTTTCAAGCTAACTTCACATATTTTAATTCATTATTAATTAATGCTATTCTGAAATCATGATGAAACAATACCTTACTTGATCATATTTGAAAGTTATAATTTAAATTTCAATATTAAATAATTTTTGTTAATTACATAAACAAAAAAAAAAACTACAATTTTAGTTAAATTATGACAAAGATATAGAATCGATAAACTTATTTATATTCTAAATAAAGTAATACTGGAAGTATAAATATTGAAATCTTCAATCAGTTTGAAAAAAAAAATACTCACAGACTTCTGAATCCAGAACTGGGAATTCATATATGTGCTCACAACTATTTTTGCTGTTTGGAATGCAAAAACCAAATTCAAAATCAAATGTTTTTAAGAGTTTCTCTCGAAAATAATGACGTTCTATCATCCTGAATTTGTTAACTGGTTTTTCACCCACAGTAAATTCAACACTGTAAATAAATCAATTATTTATTTATAAAGTCATAATATTATAAAAAATAACATTCAAGAAAAAAACATCAATTTCCTTACGTTGCTCCTACTGTTTTAAGCTTCAGGAACTGTGGTGTGAACTGATAACGAACAAATCGTCCAGCATTGGGATCTGCTTCCTCTTGTTCGTGATCTCTATAATCTAGATCATCCTCTTCTGCAAGCAAATTAAATAATCCCAAAAATATAAGAATTCAAGATAAGAATATGAATTAAATCAGAAATGCATTCTACTTTTTCCAGTTAAGCATGAATATTATATCACATAGAACATAAGACACAAACCTAATATGAAATAAATATATGAAATAAATGAAAACTTAAAAAATAATATTCTAGGTAATATATACCTTTTGTATCGAGTAAAATAAGTCAAGTTTTTTCAACTTTAATGTGCTTAAGGATGACAATGTTGTACTACATCAAATTTAGTTAATTTGCCAAAATCTATTGACTTTGATTACAAAAAAATGCAACAACATAAAAAGTTTTTATTAGAAATAGCCAAAAATAATTCATGGCCTTTCATTCACACATTCTTTAACATATTTGTCATTGCAACCATACTGGCAGGGAAGATTTTAAGAGATACCTAATCACAACAAAAAACATTACAGTCAGATTTTAAAAATTAGAAATAACTTTAAAAACAAATTTCTATACATAAAGATATTAAAAACTAAATGAAAGAAAATAAATTACCAATTAAAAAATTTAATTTTAACTATAACTTTCTAAAAAAATTATTTTTTTGCATATTCTGATTTTATTATACAACAAGTCTTTGAAAAGAATGAATGATAAATAACTGTCGAATAAATCCTTGAGTGTATAAGCATTAAATTTAAATTTTAAAAAAATCTTAATAAATATCACACAAATCTGACATATCAAAATTAATTTTAAGTTTTCATCCTATCAAATTTATTTTTAATCTGTTTATTATCTATTAAGTAACAGGATGTAAAATATTTATTTGTAAAAAGTATTATCTAATGTGACTATCACAAACAACATATAATATTCAAATTTATAAAATTATTTTTTTATATAAAAGGACTGGGAGATTTTAACTAAATAGAAAATAATTAAAGATTACATGAAAAAATTATAATTTTTCATAAAAAAAATCATCTACTTTTAAATAACACATTCATAATACCTATACATGAAAAAGATATTGGCTTGGATCATATAATTTTACATAAAATTAACTGCTTTAATTGATATAAATCCTTTAATGCCAGTGAAATGATTGTGTAAATTTGAAAACTTCAAGAAATAATATTGGAATGCTCATTAACTTATTTGAAATTTAATGTACACCTGACATTTTTCTTTTCAGCTAATCTGAAAAAACATCTAATTTTTTCTAAATTCATCAGAGAATATAAACAAGGTAAAATGAGGAAAAATTATACCTTGACACACTGTACTTTTTTGCCTTTCCTCTAGTGAAATTTATAGATATGATGCATTCAAATAAAATTAATACCAGAATGTTTTTTTAAGAAAATTCCTAAGACCAACATCATGGACATTTATATTTTTAAAGCCAAAACTCATTGAAATGCTGAAAGTTAGAAATAACAATTTTTTGAAGAATTATTCAAATTTTAAACAAAAGAAACATTTCTTTGTTACCTGGTGGAGGCGGAGGCTTTGCAATTTCAAAAAGTACTGTTCCAGTTTCCATATCTCTTATTTTAAACCGAGTAAAATCTATATCATAAACATTAGCTTCTGGTGAGCAAAGATAATCTGTAAGAATCAAGATTGTAACACTTAATTTCATGTAATAAGAAATAAATCACACCAAAAAGACAAAATGCTTATGTATGTTTAAAAAATACTTAAGTTGTTTTAAGATACATTTTGCAGGAAAGTTCTATTTTTAATATACAAAAATCTTGAATAAAATATCTTTTAACAGTTCTCAATAAACAGGAACTAAAAAAAAACTGCAAATAGCAAGAAATTAAATAATATAATAATAAATTAAATTGAAAAAAATAAAATCAATTGTAATGAACACAATATTTTTGGTTTATCTTTAAAAAAATGTTTGATGTTTTAATTATATAATTCAGGAACCATCTTGAATTCATAATTTAAAATTTATAAAAGTCCTTTAATTTTTGTTTATTAAGTTTGATACCATGCATCAGATGCAAAGTTAAATTTTCTATATAGAAGGGGGGGAAATGAAAAATTTAAAGGGAATGTTTTTGGATGAAAATAATAATATAAATGTTATTATGGAAATGTGGCATTATTCAATCTATGGCTAAAATTAAAAAAAAAATGAGATTAATTACTTTCAGTAACTTTGTTTAACCTAAGAACATCATCGGGTGTAATGACATCTTTTTGTAGCAACTCTTCTTCTGTTATAGGATCTGCGTCTGCTGCAGGATCCCTGCGAGACTTCGCTTGTCGCAAAATTCCTCCGCTTTTCTTTTTAGATCCAGAATTAATAACATTAGCGTTTTTAACAACACTCATATTTGACTAATTCTACAATTCAAATAAAAATTTAAACGCAGAAAAATTTACAACATGACCAAACAACAATCCCGAAGTTCAGCAGACGGTTGATAAGGGAAGTAAACAATTTCAGCTAATTTCCTATTGGTGGCTATTTTGATATAAATTATATATCGATGATGCTGCAACAGATTTTTTTTTTTTCCATCAACTATTTAGAAAAAATTTATAAAATATATATATATTTTTTTTACTACTGAGCAAACATTTTAAAAGAATTTATTCTTAATTGAATCAGTTGAAATGAAAAAACATAATCAAATTATTTGAAATATTGTCTATTTAAACTACATGTGAAAATGGTGAGCTTTGTTTTACTACTGTCATACTAGAACAATTCAAAAGAAATTTCAGTAGGGGAAGATTCTTTGCTAAAAACGTCTTACCTTGTCTTCTATTTTTAACCGAGTACCTATTCATTTTGCTTACCATCATTCATTGAAAGATTTTTTTAAAAAATTAATTCTAATGCTTTTACCATTTATAAGAATTCTGGAGGAAGGAAAAGTTTTTTTTTTTTTCTTTTTTTTTCTTTTTTTTTTCCTTTCAACAATCAACAGAAGTTAACTTAAGTTATTTTTTGAAGATCAGCTTTTATAAAAGCACAACAATTGTGAAATATAGCGAGTTATTAAACGGCATTTAATTATATAACATATTAAAGTATATTTCGTTTGATTTTGAAATTAGTCACTTTACTTGCTTTCCATGTGGCGCACAGGCATTGAATTATTTAATTTTTAAACTGATAAATTAATTACAGGCGTTAAAATTCTATCGAAAATTATGTCGAATATAAGTATTCTATGAATTTTAGGATAATAACAAAGATAACGCATTAATATTTAATGAAAAAGACAAAAAGAACTTCGTTGCTTCTTTAATCCAAATCGAAATATAATATGACAAAAACTATACACATAATGCCAATTTTCTGTTTTCATAAGTACCAGTTTATATATAGAAAATAATAATTACGTTGAAATAAAGCGGCCGAAAAGAAAATAGATTGAAATAATCATAATAAATCACTTAAAAATGATTTAAAAAATCTTTGAAGCTTTAAGCAAATTATATTCATCGTTGCATTTATAATTTATTTTAATTTTTACATATTAAATGAATCGAATTTTTCTTCTGAAATTAATTCTAGCTTTATAGCCTTCTGTTATTGCTTTCCCTAGTTTGGTTTTATGATCCTTGATCTCTAGATTTTATACACACACACACACACACACACACACACACACACACACACACACACACACACATACACACAAAAAAAAACTCTCCTCTTTAATGCATTGATAGAAATATTTTTGCATATTATCTTTCATTTCCTAATTTTTATTTCATATGATACTCATTGTGTTACAAAAAGGGAGGTAAAACACTTATACCATCTTATGCGGGAAAGAAATACAATTAATATAATTACAATACAAGGCACAAACCACTTCACCGAATCCGTTGGTTTGTCTTATATTTATATTGATATTCTATAAGCCATTTAAAATTTCCTTATGATGGAAATTATCTTCTATAAACATTCTTGATTTCTACGAATACAATCAATATTTTTTATAGAAGAGCAAATATTTATTTCGTATTATATCTATTCTAAGAATAAACATTCCAATTCTTGGTTTTTTTTATTATGATCTTAATTTTCTTACTACAATCAATTTTTTATCAAAAATATGGATATCAAAATAAAATTGTAAAAATGTGAAATTCTAATGGAAATTTAATCGATTAAAAATACATTTTAATTTTAAATGAATATATAATGATTTTTTTTTAATCTTTTGTACACAATATGTCTTAACTTAAGTTTTATATCTTGATTTTTGATTTAAAAATATATTATTTCCTACTTTTTACTATACGATTAAAATAATATTTAAAAAATTTTTTATTATTATTTTTTATATAATTACATTTAATATATTCCATAATTTATAATAATATTACAGAATATAAAAATTATTAATTCATAAATTTATATTCAAATGATACCCTTTTGTGAAATTCGTTTAAGCTAAATTAATACATTAAGTTATAGTTAAAACCTCTAAAATTATTAAAGTAGAAATTCCCATCGAGAACAATTAGTAACTGTATAAAATGTTACCATACTAGCACATAAGAAAGTGAGTGAAAATGCTATTACAAATTTCCATTTTTACAAATATGCAATATGTGATTATATTTCAAAACAAAAAGAGGGAAGAGGCATAGTTTTGGTATTTATTGGAATCAAAGGATTTGTAAAGCTTCAAAAATATGAAAACATTTATAAACTAGCCGTAGTGGTTTCCCCAAAACTTTCTGGTATCTAATAAATTTGTAATGTCGGAAAATGCTTTACATAGCACCGGCGTATAATAGTTACGAAATATCAACTTTTAGCTTGCATTTTTACTGAATATACCATGTGATACTTGGTGAATTATTTAGCGATTAATCCCGGGCATGCATTAACAATAACCAGAATCGAATTTGTGTTTTAGACCGACTGAAACAAAAATCTGACACAAAGCTGCACTTGATTCACAAAATCTCATACCTAATTTGATAGAAATCCACAAATTTGGTGTAAAAACCGTATTCCAAATTTCATCCTTTTAGATCAAAACGTTTTTGAGTTATCTTTGTCACTGACAAACAGACGGACATTTTCCAAAAAGGTACTTTTTGGAAAATGAAGCTTGAACTCTGGGAAGTCTAAAATGTGGAAATTCGTCAAAATCTCGAGTTTGAATTTTTTTTTAAACAATACTTTCTTTATACTACGCAAGCGAAAAAAAATTAAAATTAAAAAATTTTTTAAAAAAATCCACGAATCTGTAATGAAATTTTTTGAGCCAAGAAAATCTCTCTCGAGATCCTTCTAGTACAGATTTCAGAATTGGACATGAAAAGTTGAACAGAGTCTCATTACTATTAGGTGTTCCTGACTCCTAAGGTTGAATACATTGGTGAGGAGCTTGTCCATCAATGTCGTTTGTACATCGTACATAACCCTTGAGACATAAAAGAAACTGAAAGTTCGCAAGTCGGTAATTTTTTGATCGATTTTGGTGCTATTTAAAATTTTGAATAGGATCGAATTGAATGTGTTTGTCATCCACTGTGGTTCTTTTGTCTTCCTCTGGCAGTTACGTAACAAGAGAGGGGAAAGCAAAGCAAAGCAAATGCCTGGAACGCCAGAGAAAGAGGAGGTAAAATTCAGGTATCTATCAATTGCATCCAGCGTGAAGTACTTTATGTAATACGTTTTTGTTGTTGTTGATGTTGTTTGTTTGGTCTCTAGATTCATAAAAATTCAATGGCTCAATTTAGGTACAGGAGAACATATACAATACTATACTTTTTGCTACCTGGGAATTAAATCCAACTATTCTTCACTAGCAAAACTTAGGATTGCACTGAAAATACGGCGAAAGAAACCTAGGAGCCTTGGGGCTTCAGTTGTTTACTTAACCTATTTGATAATCCAGGTTAAATAAGTCACTTCCAGGTTGTAAAGTGTAAATGGAAGCTATTTCAATTTGATATTTAATGTTTCTATGAATAAAAAATAATACATATAATTTTTTCACAATTATTTTAGTTCAGTGGTTTAAGCGATTTGCATACAATTTTATCTTGAGCTTATAAAGTGTGAGACAAAAAAAAAAAAATCGTTTTACTTTTACTAAGGTATCCTAATTTTCGCACAAACAACTGTTCGAATTTCTTAATTATTTAAGCTCTTTTTAAATGGTTAAAGTTATAATGCATCAAATTTAATGATAAGGTGCAGCAACATAATTAAAACTTTCTGAAAATTTTTATAAAATTCTTTGTTTTAATCCTTAAATACTTTTGTTCTTATGATTGAAAGAAAGTTTAAATGAAAAAGTTGTGTGTAAACTGCCCACTGTGCAGTTTTATTAATACAAAATCTAATTTGCATACCCATTATCTATCTATTAATGTATTATAGGGCAGGACGTTAGATTTAAATTTACCATATTTGTTACAAATATACTCTAGAAAGTGGGAATGTTTTCCTAGAAGTAACTTTTCAAATAGTTTAATTCATTAAAAATTAAGCGAAATTTAATTAAATAAACAAGTTATTTTCTAGAATTATTATTGAATATAAAATATTTTTTGTGTGCCAAAAACGTCAAAAATCGTCTTATCAGTGATATAAATTTAATAACACAATTTTTTCCTTAATTTTAACAAATGATAAAATATTTCTAGATGTGATTTGCAACAGTATTTTTCATTATTGAGATTTAGTCAAACTCATTTCATGGTCTCATCAATTGTTTATCTTTTTTTTAATTAAAAAATATCGTTATATCTTAGATTATATATCAAACAAATATTTTATTTTATTCTTAGGCTGGTAGTGAGTAATTTTTATAGCTTACGAATATTAGAGTATTTTTTTTTCTCTTTCTTTGTGATTTTCAACAAAGATTACTTTTGTTATAGCATTGGATTTATTATGTAATGTTTATTAAAAGTGCATGAATTGCGTAGGAGGTTTTCGGAACTTTTAAATCCAGAGATCTTATTTATTTTTGTTTTTATTGTGTATTTTATAAGAAAAATGACAAAATCTTCTCATAAGAAAAATGATTCTGCATCTCATAAGAAAAATGACAGTATCTTATCATAAGAAAAAATAATTCTGCATCTCATAAGCAAAATTACAATATCTTCTCATAAGAAAAATGATTTTGTATCCCATAAGAAAAAAATTATTCGGTATCTCATGAAGAAAAATGACAAAGGCTATTAATTAGATTAAACACGATTGAGATATTTTACCGCCTATACAGGCGGAAAGATTAAATTCACACATATTCAAACTATAAACAGCTGAATCTAAAGAAATGTTTTGTTCCAGATATGTGGAAAAATGTATCTTATTTAACCAAGAAAAGATAAATAGATATAAAAGCAGATGGATACAATAGAAGAAACCGCTTTTTACATATGAATTAAACATTCTTTAATTTATTTATTTAAAAAAGTTAATTATTCTCCAGAACCATATTACTTTTGGTAGATTGTTTTTTCCCTTTTTACCATACCTGGCTATTTAGTATTAATATTTTCAATATTTGACAGATACTTTGAAAAGGAATTTTTATGCAGCCTTAAAACAATGTATTTTAACCTTAAAAAATTAATTCGATGCGCTTGATAAAGAATGGCTTAGATTTAAAGATAGATTCCAAACATGCTCTCTTACTCCCGATGTCAAAACAGAAATCGGTTATTTTTTTTTCAATACAAGTTGTTTTTTACAGGTAACTTTTCAGTAAATTAACTATGTTAGGTAATGAACCAACAGAAAAAAGAACCAATAAAAAATATTTTGTTTATGTTACATTTTACTTAAGATGTTTCTCATACTTTTGCTACACACGGATCATTAGATACGTACGCTTTAAAAAAAACCTTTAAAAATTTACTTTAGAAATTAAACGCTTTAGAATTGATCACTGTGTTTAAGATGAATGGTTATTTAATTCAGGTTCAATTTTTCACAAGCCTTCCATGATAATTTTATGCTTGAAAAAGTCGCTAAACACTACTGTTTACGTGATTATAATCTAATAGACTTCCATTCTTATCAGTTCCGCCAATATCGGATTTTTTCTATTTCGTGTATTAAGTATACAAAGAGAAAGCAACGCAATCATTAAAAAAAATTCAGACTCAAGGTTTTGACGAATTTCTACATTCAGACCACCCTGAATCAGTTAAGCACATTTTAGGAATAAGGATGGTCTGTGAAAATGAAAACTCAAAACGCTTAGAGCTGAAAGGAAAATTGACATATGAACTTTACAATACATTTGTAGATTTCCATCCAATTTTGATGTAAATCCATTCAGAAGACTATCTATCTGGCTATTCGAGCTCAAATGCACGTGAAAACTACAAAACAAAATTTGATAGATATGTAAAATAAGCTCACGGATTGATTGACTAAAATGTATCAAATTTGGAACCAAATCGGTAAGGGGTTGACCTTCTGTCAGTCTGTATTTACTCATGCAAATAAACGCGATAACTCAAAAACGCAAGGTCGCGAATAAATGAAATATGATATGTGATCTTTTTCACTGTAATTGCAGTTCAATCGGCTGGAAAAAAGGCTTCAAAAATACATATCGATTTTGTAGTTCTTGTGTATTAATCGTATGCCAGCTATTAATCGAGAAAAAAAAAAACGCCAAAGATCGCATGCTAAATTCTGTATAAGCACCAGATTTACTTCAAAAATCGATTTTCCGTGAGTATTGTTGGTTAACAACTTGCATTTAATCTTCAAGTACCGGTATTTCTTTACTATACTGCGACGCATAAAAAGCTCATGCGCAAGATGTCATGCAAACAAAATATTCTCGAATGTAGGAAAGATGTTAGCAAACAAATTGTCAAGAAGAATTATTAACTTTATTCTTATGCTTGTTCTGTTATGTATTTTCGAAATAAACCACCCCTTTTTGTAACAATTTAAAGATTTTTTTTTTTCCTTTTTGCTACTTTTTTTCTTTTTACACCATTTGATTTCTGCATCTTTTAACTATAAGGAATCGAAAGCAACTATTGGAAAAGCTTTGCTTAAATATCAAGTAATATGCACAGCGTAGTTTCTTTTGCTATTAACCGGTTTTCTCACGAGTTACAATAACGCACGGAAATTTGGACATCTTCGATAGATATAAGATTTTGCATTTATATAAATTATATAATATAGCTATATTTATAAATATATGAAATAATTATTCAAGTATGTGTATATATATATTGGAATGTCATCTGACATCCATAATTTAAATTAGAAGAAGGGAGGGAGATCTTTAAAAAAATTATTTTGCATATTCTCTTTAATAAAGATGTTATCCCTCTCCGACCCCTCAAAAAAAATTGTGGACTTGGAAAAGACTATCATCGTCACAAATGGTCAGACTTTTATTTTCAACGTTCCACTCATGAGAATTTGCTTCGTAGTATCGCATGAGACCCACATACGAACGTTTTGTGCTTTGTATTATAGTTAAGAAAATCGAATATGCATTCCGGATGACTATTAAAAAAAAGATTGGATTCTGAATTTGACACAATTTTAATATCACATATCCGATTTCAATTATTGAACTTTTAAGTTATTGCATTGACAGACTAATAGATGGTCAACTATTTCAAAAATTTTGTTCAGAATGTGATAGAGATCTACCTTTTAGCTGCTAAATCAATATACCAGATTTTTTCTATCTACCGCTTTACATTTTTGTAGTTAGCATGATCACTCAAGTATCCAGTTAGACCGACTTCCTGTGAATGGATTTCGTCCAAAATTTTCTATCTACCTCTTTACCTTTTTGTAGTTAACATGATCACTCAAGTATCTAGTTAGACCGACTTCCTGTGAATGGATTTCGTCCAAAATTTTCTATCTACAGCTTTACCTTTTTGTAGTTAACATGATCACTCAAGTATCCAGTTAGACCGACTTCCTGTGAATGGATTTCGTCCAAAATTTTCTATCTACCGCTTTACATTTTTGTAGTTAACATGATCACTCAAGTATCCAGTTAGAGAGACTTCCTGTGAATGGATTTCGTGCAAAATTTTCTATCTACCGCTTTACATTTTTGTAGTTAACATGATCACTCAAGTATCCAGTTAGACCGACTTCCTGTGAATGGATTTCGTCCAAAATTTCACAGAAATTTACAAATTTGGCATAAAAACCGCTTATTAAAAGTCATTCTTATAGACCAAAGTATTTTCGAATAATCGTGTTCACAGACAGACTGACTGACATAATTCCCAAAAATGAATTTTTCGGACTAGCAAAGTTTTGTAACGAGGGCATTCCCCAAAATTTTGAATTCAAATTTTTAAATCATTATAATATTTTCACTTTGTATACTCCACATACAGAAAAGTACATGCAATTTGCTTTAATAAATTAGTGGTACTGGTCTCTCCGAAACTTTCTCGCATACTCTCTAATAAACTAGTCATGCCAGAGAACGCTTTGCATGCCAGTAGCGGTCAATAGTAACGAAATATTAACTTTTTACGAAAATTTAATGTTTTCACTGAATCCATCATGTCATTCTTGGCGAATTTTTGGCGATTAATTCCTGGCCTGCCATTAATAGTATTCGAAAATCAAATTTGTACTTTAGATACGTTTTTCTAAACCGATTGAAACAAAGATATGCCACAAAACTACACTTGTAGTCACAAAGTCTCATACCAAATTCCATGTATTTAAATTATTGTGTTTTTGAATTGCGGCGTTTACATATTTCTGAAAGAACAGACCTACAGACAATCAATCCCTTGTTAGATCTGGCTCAAAATTTGACAGGCGTATATGTTATAGATGTTAAATCGGTTTACCGAATCTTATCCATCTAGCTCCTTCGTTTTGTAGTTATCGTGTTAACTTATATTCGAACAGCCGGACAGACAAACTTCTTCAGAACAGATTTTACTCAAAATTTCAGCGAAATCTTCAAATTTGTTGTAAAGACCGTATACTAAATTTCAGCTTGTCTAGCTCAAAACGTTTATGAGTTAACTTTGTCACAGATAGACGAACATTTTCCAAAATTGTATTTTTCGAACTCAAGCAGGTGTTAAACATGGATATTCGACAAAATCTCGAGTTCGAATTTTTTGACGATTATCATACTTTCTCGATACAATGTATATAAGAAAGTAATAAAAAAAAAAATCGTTCGAAGTATTTTTTTAAAAAAAATTAAAACACTGCATGCGTTTCATTTGTTGAAAACAACCGTTAGCGTTTTTTCTTTAAGCATTAACTAATGGTTAATGCGCAGACAAGACATGATAAATCACAATGATACTTTGTCTGGCACAAAGCGAGAAAATTCGAACCCCCGGTGTAAAGAACACGCAAGGGATGATCTAGAAGATTGCGTTTCTTACACGGAAAAGAGCAGCTAACAAGATCCGTGTCAGGTTAAATGAAAAGTTATATCGTTTCTCTTTAATTAAGTCTTTGTTGGCGTTGCTATGGCGATTGTAAAATGGCAATGGCATGCTTTCTGTTTTCAGACATGCTTAGTAACGCTGAAACTAGCATTTCTTTCGCGGTACCCAGTAGACGCATCTGCGAAGTTTTTCTTTTTGGGGTCATTAGAAAAATAGACGAATCGATAGTATCGATTCCTGATTAGCATAGCTTTGGACAGCCCTGAGGCCATTATAAATTTATGAAACAAATTTTTTATACAAATTTTTTTACTTGGGACTAATTTATTCTTTTTTTTATTATTATTATTGTTGTACTCTTTGTTTTTAGGTGTGACTGAAATTGAGAATTTTTAAATTTCTATTTATTAAGAAAAGGGGTATATATATATATATATATATATATATATATATATATATATATATATATATATATATATATATATATATATATATATATATATATATATTTGTTGTTGTTGTTCTGGATTGCTTTTAGAAAGGAATTTAAAAATTCATATAATAACTTTTTTTTTGCATATAATATCTAAAAATTTAGCATTAATTCTTAATTAGAATATAAATTAGTGGCATCAGAAAATATTAACGTATAATATCAATTAATAAACAATTATATAGATAACAGACAAGCACAACAAATGTCTGATTGCTCTTGGCAATTAATTCCATAAAAAAGTTATTAAAAATTACATTATCTATCTAAGACGAATGTGTGTGTGTGTGTTGAAACTCTATGGGCCTGACCGTTTGAAATAGTCAAACGAACCGTCAAATTCGATACAGATGCACTTTAGGAGGTGGAAATGTAAACCTCGATTTTGTTTTGAAATTTTAATTAATTTAAATTTAGTTTCGATTTCGGCGGGGGGTTTTTTTCAGATGATCTCCGAAACTATTATTGTTCAAAAATGATTTTTACATCATCTTAAAATTCAAAGAATTATCTTTTCAATGACACCATTTTAATGACCGTGCAAATTTTTCTGGAATGTTGGTAATTTTTTTTAAAAAAAATATCTTTATGCAAAATTTTCAACAACTGTTTTCATTTCTAAACTGAAATTCAAACCGTGTTCATTATGCTGTCAAATATTTAATCGCCCGATTTTCTTCTACTGTTAAAAGCTTAGTTAAATTTTCTTAAAGTTTTTAACAAACTTGTAAGAACAGAAATTTAGAGTTTATTATATGTGTTAAGTCTACTGCTGTAAGTTAAAATTGTTCAAAAACACATTTTTGTTGATTTATCTTCGTTTTCAGCCAACGTTTCCGAGGATAATCGGAAATTTACTATTCAAAAAGAAAGACAGAATGGAAATACACCTCCTCCCCCCCCCCTTCCCCCCAAATAATGAGGCGATGGACTTGAAATTTTTCATATAGAGCATGCTGAGTACTAGATCAGAAAGAAAAGATTTTTTCAAATTTTAAATTATATTTTTTTTAATAAAAAAATCTATCAATATTTGATATTTCCTCTCACTAAAACTGAAATATATATTTACATATAAACAATTATTGTACCTTCTTAAATTTCAGCAGGGTGATTCCTATGTTGTTGTTGTTGTTTTAATTTAGAGGATTTTTTAAAAAATTAATTTTTTAATCTAATTTGTCGTATTGTTTTTCCTTTTTCCTTTTTTAAAATTAAATTTGAGTTGATTTAAACGATTTAAGTAGGATTTTAATCTCATACTTTCGCAAGTACTCAAGTTATGAAATAAAAATCGCTCTTTTGCTTTCAGTTTGACATATGCGCACGTAATAATACAGCATTTAATATTTAAATTCAGTAATATAAATTTTAATCACTTATTAGAATAACTATAATCTGGAGGAGAGTTTCAATTTGAATAGAAACATTTATATAGAGTATACTCTAAATCATCCGATAAGCATCTATCCAGCTTCCATATATCCGGCGTCCTGCCGCTGATGTGGTGTGGAAGTTTGCAGAGGGGGTGCTAGCTCAGGTGTCGTCCACGAAATCTAACCGCGGTTCAAAATTATGAGGTCCGTCCCAAAATAGCCCAAGTGTTACTTTAATAAATGGGACTTTAATATAACTAAACTAAACTAATCTATATATATGGTCTTGTTTATTACTCTGTAATAAAAAGATAAAAATATTTTTGTACGAATTATATGTCTTAGATTAATATTTTCTCTCTTTTTTTTTTTTTTTTTACTTTCTAATATACGAAAGTATTATAATCATAAAAAAAAAAAAAAAAAAAAGAAATCATACTAGAGATTTTAAAGAATTCTCACATTTCAGATTTCCTTGAGTTCGAAAAACTGATTTTTGGAATTATGCCTGTCTGTCTGTCAACATGACAATTTAAAATACTTTGAGCTAGAAAGAGGAAATTTGGCATGCAGTCGTAACGTCAAATTTAGGTATTATCAAATTTTAAAAGAAATCTATTCACAGGTTGTATAGCTACCCGAATACAAATGGACATAACTACAAAACAGAAAAAAACTAGAAGGATAAAATTTAGTACACAGTTTTAGCATCTCAAATATAGGTTCATATCAAATTTGGAACCAAATTCATCAAGATGTTGATAACTTGTCGGTTCGTATTTTTGTACTTTTGTAAACACAATAATTGAAAAACATAATAATTTAAATGAATGAAATTTGGTATGAGATTTTGTACCTAAAATTTTCGTTCTGTATCAAATTTGGGTTTTTATCGACCGAAAAAAAGAGACAAAAGGATCTAAAATATGTATCTTGTTTTATTTATTTATATATATTTTGTCTTCTTTGCTATGAATCACAGAATTCTCATATATGGAATTCTAAAATCTGAGCACGCGTTGCATTCACAATCTTGTGAACGAATCACAATTTTATACGGTAGGAAGAAGGCATAACATGTTTATTTGAGGGTATTCGAGGAAGTTATGAGTAGACCACTTTTGCTGATTCTTTTTTTTAAACTTAGATATTTATATTATATAGTGTACATGATTTTATGTTTCTTACACTTGAATTACATTGAAAAATTTATTTTAAAATTTCCTCAATATTTTTTTTTTATTATTATTATTATTATTACTTTCTTCTTTTTTTAAAAAAAAAATTTTTTTAAATAAATTGTTGAAATGGTAATATTAAATATCAAACTATAATAAGTTTTAAAAAAAACTAAGGAAAGGTCGGTATTTTTCTCATATGAAAATTGTGTTTTATTGGTACAAATTGAGTAGAAAATGAGCATTTATGCTGTTCCAGCTTGTTATCCGGTCATTTTTTCAGTATTAACCCTGAAAAATGGAAACCTGCTGCATATATAAATATTTAATACATAGGTTTCCAAAGTGGTCCAGGTGGACCCCCAGGGGTCCATAGGAGACCACACTGAGGTCCACGTAGACGTGAAAAGAAAACGGGAGTTCACACGTTGTAAGAGGGGGTCCACGAAAAATTTTCTGGTTTTCATAACAAAGAACAAAAATTTTGGCTTGGATTTACCTATCAACGTAGGCAGGTAGCATCATTCACTAGGTAGGTACTCAAAAATATTCGAGACTCAGTTCAAACACAGAATTGAATAGAACAATAGATAATAGTACAAGTGGGGAATAGTGGGAAATTGCGAGAAAATTTTTGATAGAGTTTCCCTCCTCATAACTTGTCGAAAGAAGTTTTAGTGCCGTTACCAACTTGTTAACAAAAAAAAGGAGCAGATTGAACATCACAGAACGGGGAGACTTGAGATTATTTCTTACAAAATTGAAGCCAAATATTGATAATTTACTGTCTATTCGTCAAGTACATCTGTCTCATTAAAAGTATGACTATTTTTTATTGTTGATTTACATTTCAGAGTTCATTGTTGATTTTTTTTTGTCAATTGTTGATTGTTTGTAATAATAAATGTTTATAATATTGTATAATCACAAGTATTATTATAATAAATAGGACACAAGAAAATGTGCTACTTTTTTTTCTTCTTAACACCCCCAATTTAGGGTGATATTTTTTAGGAGTTTTGGGAATACAGTAGAAATGTAGCAGCAGGGGGCCTACCGAAAATAGTAAAACTTTAAAAGTGGTCCACGAGAAACCTCTGATTTAATATATAATTTTTGCTTCTTTTTTATAAGAACAGAAAAATTCTTTAAAAATTCTGCATATATATATATATATATTCCCAGAAATTTCCCCTAAATCATAAACTATTGCAACAGGTAGTCTTCCTATAAGGAACCTACCAAAGATTTAATTACTGCGAAGGTTATGTATGGTGATCAGCACACAAGAACGTCATTTTACGAATTTTGATGATTATAGAATAAATTTCTTAAAATATATTAATTAAAAATTTCAATATTTAGTAAGTTACGAAGAATAATAAAATAGAATTTCAAACAATAATCGATTCATTGCTCAGTCTGGGCGATATAAACATTTAATGCAAAATAATTACAGAAATTATTAGAATTAATAGTAGTTATTCCATATATGAAAGATCAACATGGAGACATGAGCATGTTTCGTTACAGAAAATACAAAACATTGTTTTATAAAAAGAATCTTCTCTCATTGAGTGAAGAAGCTAAAGCACAGAAAGTTATTTCCTAGAAAAATTTAAAAGTAAATTGAAATTAATTTTACTTTTAAATTTAATGTATAAAATTTTAAGCCAATTTTTCACATTGAAATTTATTATATCAAAATATTAAGTTTTTGAATCTAAAAATATTTAAAATTAACTTTAAATTGTTTTAAATTTGAAATAAAAATTTATTTTAATTGTAATTTTAAATTTTGAAATAAAATAAAAAGTAAATTGCCTTACATTTCAAAAATTAATCCTATTTTTCGTAGCATTGTATATTTCAAAAGAAAACCATTTCATCCTCAATTCTTCTAAAAAAAATTGTATTGTTAAATATGTGATATAAAAGTGTTAAAAATGACTGTACTTTTTAATGTAATAATATAGGATTAATACCTTCCTAAATCATTTTATTTGAATGAATCTTTTTACATTTTATTAATCGAGGAAGAATGAAAACGAATAGTTTCCATGAACTCCGATAGATGACACTACAGGAATGGTCAAAAGCAAATGGCGGCTTTTTTCTACTCGTCTTTCCATAGAAAAAGCACATTTCTTATCGTGTTTTTGCTATAATGCATCATGATGTTTCCTGTTTGAAATCCATTTTTTAAATATTTTAACCATTCTCTTTTGAAAATAAATATATTGTAATTTATTTAATAAAAACTTTCGGTGAGAAGCGTTAAAAAGAATTTTAATGTTTCGAAGTGGAGCGAATGCCTCCGTACACACATGTGAAATGAAAAACGATTAATAACAAAACAAATTATTATAGAGCAAGTGTGTGAGGTTGCTTTGAAGGCATAGTTTTCAAATAACATGAAATAACAATAATAATAAACAATCCAAAGCCAAATTAACAAGTCATGTTTATCTAAGTTCCTGTCTTTTTCAAGAAAAGATTTTCATAATTATAAATAAAACAAAATCTTAATAGAAAGGACGTCTTTAAGGAAGTTCCGAATAATACACATGGTTAAAAAAATTACATTGCCACAGACCGTTTAAAAAATAAATCGGTTGTTTCAAATCAAGTAAATATGCAACAATGTAGACATGTAATTCCACTCATTATATAGCCATAACAATATACCAAACCTATTTTTTAGTAGAATGGTGTGTTAAATTTGGAGTATAAGAGAAAAAAAGTATCAAAAATAGAGAAAATACTTCCTTTTTCTGCCTTTAATGTAAATAATGATTTGAATTGATAGATATCAAATGAAGATAAATTTTTAAATTATTTAAATATAAAATATATCAAAATATAAGGCTTGCACAGATTGGGTTATTTCTGAGAATCTCTCTTGAAATTAAAATGAAAATAATAAACAAGAAATTACTCATCACACTTTTTTTTTTCTTATTTTTTTAGATTTTGAGAGAATAGTATTTAAAGATATAAAAAAGCATTAAAATGTTAATTATGCGAATGTAAAAATAAAAGTTACTTCCCAAATAATGAACACAGAAACAAAATTCAAAGGTTTTCACAAAGAAAATTGTTGATTGGTCATGAATATTGAATAAAAAATTTGCAATAACTTCTCCAATTTCGGCTTTTTAATATAGTTATCTTAAATAAATCATTATGGCATAGATCATTTTATTAACTGCTAAAGAAATAGAAGGTTCCAAAAAAAATTTTTTACTCCTTAAAATATACCAAACATTCAAAAATATATATATTTACAATTTTGTATTTTTTTAAAAAAATTCGAAACTTTTATGGCAATGTTTAGAACGTATTAAAGTGCGCTTCATTAGTTGTAGAAAGCTTGTCGAGTTGGACTTCCGAACTAGCTTCTAGAAATCACTGGAGAATCGATACATCATCAGAAATGCCATATATAATTCATAGATTGTCGGTATTGAAAGTAGATTACAATAGTACTGATCGGTACTTAAGTTTTTATATTTCTTACTGGTTTAAACTCCATAAACCACACGTAAACAAGCGCAATAAAGTTATACTAAAGTGAGAATGGCAACACCAAGGCTTTAATGCCATATTACCATGTATAAATATAATGGGATGTCATGTTAATTTCATTAAAAAAAGCCATTATATTTCATTTGCTTAGAAAACCAACGAGACTAGTCCCCCCGGGACTTTTTTGCTTCTTCTTTAATAAAGGTGTTATCCCTCCCCCCCCCCCACCTTCTGCATGAAATTGCGGACCTTGGGTAATGTCGTAACAAAAAAGAATTGTTTAGAATTTAATTTCTAGAAATCCACACATGAGCCTTTTATGCTTCTTAGTACAGTAAAGAAAACCGAATGTGCATTTTAAACGTCCTATTTTTTTTACCCACTACATCTAAAATTTGGCAGAAATACAATTTTAATAAATATATATTACATATTGTTACGAATCTGTGAGGCGGCTTCCCAGCATAGTTGGTTCCACAGGAGGTCCCAGAGTTTGGCGACTTTGGCGCCAAAATAAATTATACCCGAAACATCGAGAATTTTCACGATCCGTCCAGTAGGAACACAGTTACGCCTCGAAAGTTCCTGATTGGTTGAGAGGCTTCTAGCCCCGCCCCTGAGACCTATAAAAGGAGCAGCCTGCAGCTGCCGGGTCGTCGTGAATTGAGTAGTAGTCAAGAGTCGTCGGGATCGACGGGGAAGAACGAGTCTTCCATAGAGAGTAGTCGTGAACCAGTGTCGTCGTAGTCGGAAGTGACAGAGCAGAATAGTCGGAATCGACGATAAAGAACTGGTCTTCCAGAGATAAGCGGAGCAGCGAAGGAGTGAAGCCAGTGCTGAACTATGCTGTGCGCTACTGTCTGCAGTAGAGTCTTGTTATATGCTGCTGTGTATGCTGTTGTTGCTGCACGTCTCGGCTGAAGATAATCGTCTTCTGTGCTGTATATAGTTGTCGTCTTTGTGCTGTCCTGTGTGTCTTGGTGTAAATAAACGTCGTTGTTTTATTTTCTACTGCCGCCTGCTGATTGAGCGTTCTTCACACCATATAACTTCCACTATCCAAACGAACCCCGGAAATTTCGTAACAATATTATGTTTAATTTATTTAAATCTAGGTCATTGCGTTATGGAGTTTGTATGCATGTGATTATACAGATTGGCACAAAATTAATCTATTGACAGATTATATTCAAAATCTGACATAGATTTATACTTGACTAAAATTGTTTACCAAATTTTATTTATCTAGCTCTTTGCATTTTTTAGATCTCGTGTTCACTTATACTCGGATAGACAAACTGATAGACAATGTGAATGCATTGCGTTCAAAATTTGATAGAAATATACAAGTTTAGTGTAAAGAATATAATCCAAATTTCATCTGTACAGCTCAAAGCATTTTTGAGTTATCGTGTGCGCAAATAGAAGACATAATTCTAAAAATACAGTTTTCCAACTCAAAAGAGCCTGAAATGTAGGAATGCTCCCAAGTTTCGAGATCAAATTTTTTAAAGATTGTAATACTTTCATTTAGATTCATTCATTTCATACATAATAATTCATTTCATACTTTCATTTAGATTCATTCATTTCATACATAATAATTCATTTCATACTTTCTTTCATTGATGATGATTGATTTAATTAATTTCACACTTCCATTTTTTTCACTTACTTTCATTTCAAACTCCGTACACGATAAAGTAAAAAAGGTTAACGAAAGGTTTTATTTTTGAAGTAAATAAAGCAGCCTTTTTTCTTATATGTATACAACATGTATTTTAAATTTTATTTGTAATTATATATTATTTATATATATAATTACAAATAAAATTATATATTATACTGTTATTTACATATTTTTCACTTTCTTTCTATTATTTTTTTTTCTACTTTTAAAGTTCTACAAGGTTTTTGGAGGTAAATGGAGATGAAAGAAAAAGAAAAAAAATTCCCTCACTATAACGGAGAACGATTAAATCAAATACATAGGGTTTAATAAATATTATTTGAAACATGAAAACTTCGAAGAGATTCTATTATTTGTGTTTGAAAGTAAGTTTTAAAAACTACCATAAAAAGTGTTTTCAGTTTCAATTTTGATGCATTTATTACCCATAAAATTTTAATTAGTTTCAGCATTATTTATTTTGATATTGTTGTAATTTTTAAGTTTTGAAGGTAATTTATTTATTAGAGATTCCATTAAAATAATAAAAATTCGTTGTTTAATAATAATATTTCAGTAAAAAGGAATCAAATAATAATATTTTTGTATTTCTCTAATTAAGCTTTCCAATCAACTTGAAAATAAAATGCGATCACTCATTACAGGATGCCTTGAAATAATTAAATATTTTTTTTTAATATGTAAAACATATTTAACAAATATGATTCACGTCTTTTATCTGAAAAAAAAAACTTGTTGAAATCAAAATAAAATGCAATGCTTATTGTTAAGAGGACGGTAGACTCTATGAGGCATTTTAGCGAATTATTCACTTAGAGTTATGAAATTTTTTTTGCATATGTACTAAAATATAAATACGTCGAATTTTATCTTAAAAACTTTTTAAAACGGAAGATTATTTTTTAAAAATTAAAAGATTTATAATTTTTTTAAATCTCAAAATATTCCATGCTACTTAATTTTTAATTTTTTTTTCTATAATTTTACCCTTATTACCTAATATAAATTTATTTGAAACAAAACTATGTAGGATTTCGTAATTCGAATTAAATACTAATTTTTTAGAAATATTTTAATGCGCACTTACTAAATTTTCATAAGAATTTTATGTTTTTTGAAAGTAAAATTGACTTTTAACTATCTAAACTCGAAATATAAAATGCTTACCCCATTATCCTTCAACGTTTAACCGAAATCTTTATAATCAATTCTATTTAATTTCTTCCAAAATTAAGACATCTAGAATATTTCAAAGATATTTAAATCTAATTATAATATCATTTTGAGGAAAGTCATTAAAATGTGTTTTGTTTTCTGTAGGCCCTTCAGATATTCATTTTATTCAATAATATATCTAATATCACCATTTTAATTGAATATAAGTATATACAGGGTGGTTATAATTAAAGTTCCACTTTGAAATTGTCATAAAAGGAAAACTACTGGACTAAAGGTTATCAAGCTTGGCAATAGTTTAAAGGAGGTCATGGGAATTTCTTTTCTGCCCCAAAAAAGTTCAAAAACCCACCACCAGGGGAGAAATGGCGCTGTATACAATATTGTTAAGCAAAATACGACATGAAGACACTGGTTTCAAATGTGTTTAATCGTTTTTGAATTGTGTTACAAAGCATGATTTTTTAATTGTGTTACAAAGCATGAAACTGATTACAGACCTGTTATCTCAAAAGCACTGTTTATGGTGAAAATCCAAACAGTTTGGCGGAACTGAACGATGTGATACACCGACATGTGCGTAACATCCCTCCTAATATGCTATGAGCTGCCGTTGAAAATGCAGTAATGCGATTTAACTTGCTTTCAGAAAATAGTGGACGTCACACTGAACATGCTTTGTGACACGTTCAAAACTATTAAACACATTTTAAATCGATGTCTTCATGTCCTATTTTGCTTAATAATATTATATACAACGTCATTTCCCCCCTGATGGTAAGCTTTTAAACATTTTTTTGGCAGAAAAGAAATTTTTGACCTCTTTTAAACTATTACCGAGTTTGATAACATTTGGTCCAGTAGTTTTCCTTTTATGACCATTTCAAAGTGGAACTTTAATTATAACCACACTGTATTTTAGTGAAGACACGATAAAAATGAAATTTCATGTTTCCGTCTCTTTTTGCTTATTTCAACGTCCACTGTCCCCATTACACGTGTTGAAGGAGCTGAAAGCATTATACGAAAAACTGAAATATTGCTATTATTTGGAGCAAAATTATTTCTGCTTGAATTACTTACGCAAATAAGTTTTCTTTTGCATTTAAGAAGGCAGATGTTTCTCCACAAGTTTTGTATTTCAGAGAAAAAAATGAATAAAATTTGACAAAAGCAATTAGCATATGTGCCAGAATCTTTTTAACCTTGAATTATAGTTCAAATTACAGGAACATCACGCTGTCAGTATTTTGTCTCTTCTTTTAGAAGTTTGTGGTATGTTTATACGATGCAATCTTCCTTATAAGGTATTTCTTTATATTTTGTTAGAAATCTGAAACTTCAGAGAGATTAAGATATCATATTTTAGACAAATATTTTACTTCTGGATGTGTACCTTAACTTTTTCGATCTGTAACTTCTTCAAATTTTGAAAGTGACTTTGAAATTCTTCAAGTTTTCCAAAACTTCTGTGAAGATCTTTCCAAAAACATACTTAATATTTTTGACATTGTGATATGTTTTAGTTTCTATTTATAGCAAAAGTTCAAAGAAAGACAGAAACTTAAATCTTTATTCTTGACTATTTCAATCTTCTAACAAAAAGAATTAAAGAATTTTCTTTGAATTTTTTGAATTGATTGAAAATATATGCTATAACATATAAATTCAACTGAGTATATTCAAAAAAGAGGATGGTACTATTATTATTTGAAAGTTATAAAACTGTTATCACTCAGAGTAAAATTAATTCCTGTACATGTATTTAAGTTTTCTTTCGACTCGAAGAATCAAGAATTTTCTCCAAAATACATGGATAAAATTTTATGTATTTTGGATAAGAGTTTTTCAGCAAAACCATACATGTCCATCATTTGTCATATGGTCAACCTATCTTTCCTCGTCTGCATTTACAATTATGTTTCTTATCAGATAATGCCTAATGAACTGATTCGTCACCTCTGGGTCTGCGCACCATTGCCAAATGAAGCAATTAGTTAAATGTTACAGTAAATTAGTTAAAAATATTTCATTTGAAGTTAGACGCAGACAAGTGCATTTGGGATACTTGCATTGCTATATATTGCAAATAAAAGTATTTTAAAAGTCATTTGAAACGATAAATAACTATTGAAGCAATTGATGACATCATCAGAGATGCAAGATTCCCTTTAGATGTTGAAAGCTTCTTAAATATGTCAACAGATGTATCAGGAATTGATTAACTGATTACAGACCTGTTAATAGGACCCATGCTGCATGCTGGTTCTAGAAAAAGTAATGAATGATTATTGTATGGTCTCTTATGAAATTTCTAATCTGATGCAAAAAAGTATAAACTGACAAATACAGGGGTTTTTTTTATTCATTATTGATATGAGAAATAAATGATGATGAAGCCGTGTCCACGTTACCACGGAAAGGGGGTGCAGTAGTTTCTGAGGGTAAAGACCCCTGAGCACCCGAGGGCGGAAGTCTGACTTCTAGCTCGTGTGAAGATGAAACACACACCTCACAGATAGAACACAGATGAAGAACAACCATGCCCGAACCGGGATTCGAATCCGGGACGCCCAGATCACGGGGAAGATGCGCTACCGCTATGCAGGACGCCGGCTATGAGAAATGAGCCATGTATCAAATTTGATACTGTGTTCAGTTCACTTATAGTTTCGATAATTCGATGCAGGAATGATGAGAAAACTAGCACGATATATAAAGAGCTTAATCCTCGAGCAGCATCAACATATCGATCTCAACATTGCAGAAAATTTTAATCACTGATAAAGTAAAACCCAATGCCATTTATCTGATGTAAAAAATAAAGAACTAGAGACTTGCGCCAAGATCGATCGTGGATTGCTCAAACATTGATGAAGACTTTTAATTTACTATCTCCCCTCACAGAAATCGTGATCCTTAACTCTTATAATCCTTTCAGTGCTTGATGAGTAGCTTCTGAAGAGGTCAGTGACAGATAATTACTCTTTCATTAATTAAAAAGTATCGAAAGCCTTCCATGTATATCACCTCCGGTGATCGATTACACCTTGCTAGTAAAAGTCAATAAATAAAAAAAAGGCGGGTATCTTCACGAAGTAGCGATAGATTGCGTAGCCAGAGTGCAACAAAAAATGTTTCGATTGCATTGTTTCTTTACTCGGGTCGGTTATTTTAAAACTTGAAAAATGTTTTTATGCTTAGCAAATCAGTTTATACTTTCTTGATACACTCCAATTAATTTCTGCTATACAGAGATAAAATACTGTAAACATAAAAAAATGTGAATTTCCAGATTTTGGAGATCAGGTTTGTAATTATGTCTGTGATGGCGAGTGCTTTAACCTTTAGGCCCTGCAATCAAGAATTATGTCTATCACTTGCTCTTAAACCCTGTTATTCTAACCCTAACTAATACGAACTTATGCTTTGTAAATAATTGTCCCACTACGGTCATATAATAACTTCAGCGACTCACTATCAAAGGTCAGGTAGTTATAAGAAATGCATATCATGGATTTCAGTTTTCGGCATGCGTTCGTATTTCTTTGGGGCATGAGAGTTTATATTTTTTAAACACATGTCTGCACAATCTATAAATCAAAGCCATCAAGGTTCTGAAGTCAGGGGTGTGTTAGGGTGTCTATGTCTTTGTCTATGCCTGATAACTCAAAAACTCAAAGAGATAGGAATATGAAATTAAAATGAAAATTGATGTTAACAGTAAGATATTTAGTATCTTCGAAGCCAAATTTATAACAGGGAGGAAATCCATTGAAATATAGGCTGTTTTTTCGTCCAAGTATATGTGAACATGGTAAAATAAGAAAAAGTAAATAGGTGAAATTTTGCCTACAGTTTTATTACTAAAAATAAAAAAAAGCTCGAATTTTGAACCAAATCCTTCAATGAGTTCAATACTTTTCGACCTATTTACGTGTGTACATATAAATGCGAATTTTGAACCAAATCCTTCAGTGAGTTCAATACTTTTCGACCTATTTACGTGTGTACATATAAATGCGAATTTTGAACCAAATCCTTCAGTGAGTTCAATACTTTTCGACCTATTTACTCGTGTACATATAAATGCGAATTTTGAACCAAATCCTTCAGTGAGTTCAATACTTTTCGACCTATTTACTCGTGTACATATAAATGCGAATTTTGAACCAAATCCTTCAGTGAGTTCAATACTTATCGACGTTGCTCGTGTACACATAAATGTGGTAACTCATCACGCAACAAATTAGATGGATATTATAATCTTAATGTAAAAATTGCGGATCTCACGATTCATTTTCTTCTAACTTTTTCATCTACTTATTCTTATATTTGTAAGCACGATAGCTCAAAGACAAAATAAATAAATGAAATTCGATATGTGATCTTGACTCTTAAATTCTTCATTATTGTAAAAATTTGAACCGAAATAGCTGACAAAAAATGTCTCAAATGTGTAATTTGTTTTCTTCAAGATACTGTGAAACTAAACTCAAACTGCATAGTATTATGCAATAATCTCAGAAATCTAAGGTGGGGGGAGGACTCCAATTCCTGCTTCAAAACATTGAATTTGAATATCCTCGAAAGACTTCAAAAAGTATTCGATGTATTTTACAGTACCAATCCAACAGAGAATTTATATCATTGGAAAAGAGGAAGCCATTGTCGGGTGCCTTGATACAAGTAATGACACTTTTCTTGGCAACGCAAGTTTATTATGCATGGATTATTATGATTATATCTTATGGATTAAATGATTGATGTTTACTTATGAAAAATTAGATTCTGATTAAAATTTAAACTCATTTCTCGGAGTTCCTGCAAACACACATGCTTACCAGTGTCAGCCATCAACTCCCATGCCACTCTTCCTCTCTCTTCACTTCATCTCCTTTAAGCCGAGAGGCCGGAATAGCTCCATGGAGGTTAGAGGCATGACAGCCATCAAAAGGTTTTTGGGCCAATGGTCTCGTATTTTCAAAATCCATTACTGTACACTATGATAGAAGATGTGGCGTAATAACTCAGAGTAAAACAATGTGATCTTAAATATAAGATGACATGCTTTATTACTTTAGTCATCTCACTGTAACGCTAACTGAATCAACTGCATTGCTGATTTGTCAAGCGAAAGTAAAAGAATTTTTCTTCTAAACAGAAACCCGAATTTCTTATTAACTTTAAAAGATTAGCGCAGATAATAACAAACAAAATGGGAAACTTTCTCTACAGCGGAAGAAACATCGAGTGGTAAGTACAGTTTTTCAGTTTATCTGGAAAAATACATTTTAAACCAGAAGAAATACTTTTGTATACAAGTAAACGCGATAATTAAAAAATGTAACAATTTAAATGAAATTTGGTTCACAGTTTTAGCAACTAAAATGTAGTTTCTAATCAAATTTTGAACCAAATCTATCTAGAGGTTGACAATCTATCAGCTCGTATTTTCATATGCAATTAAACCCGATACTCAAAAAGTGCAATGACTTAAATAAAGAAAATTCAAAAGAAAGAAATCTTATTAAAGAAAATCTAAAGAAAAAAAAAATGGTGTATGACCTTGTGATTACGATTGCAGTTTCATGCCAATTTTTGGTTTCAAATGGTCAATTCCAATATTCATATTTGATTTTTTAATGTTTGTACATTTACCCCATTCCAGCAATTAATGGCCAATAGGCATTAGTAACTGTTGTAAGAGTCTATTTGAACTAAATATAACTAAGGGTTTATCAGCTTGTATTTTCATATGCATTTAATCCTGACAACTCAAAATTGTAAAAACTTAAATAAAGAAAATTTGGTAAATGATCTTGTAATTATGAGTGTACTTCCATGCCAAGTTAGGATTTCAATCGGTTGGAGAAAATACGTCCAACATTCATATTCGGTTTTCAGGAATTTGTATATTAACCCAAGCTCGGCAGTTAATGCCAATGATTGCAAGCTAATAGGTTCTTGCATAGCTGTCGTTTGCCAATGACATGCTGTTAATAACACACAAATATCGGATTCTTTACTATAAATACGAAGCATATTACCTTCATTATGTGGGTGGAAGATAAAAATTTATTTTATACGGGAGATTTTATACGGGGGGGGGGGCGGAGAGGGAATGACAATTTTATTAGAAAGTATGCGATAAAGTTTCGGAGAGATCACTACTACTGGTTTAATTTTATGAATAGTTTGCTATGTTCAGTAGTTCGTGCACTTTTTTAAAAATGCAAATTTTACTTGTTCTATTTTTGTTACAGTTAAAGATGTTTGATTTCCATCAAATAAACATTATTATCTCCGGAAATGTAAAGCAGAAAGCGATAAATAAAAGTATTTTACTGTTAAAATAACCGTGAAACAAATTTTAAAAAAATAATTGCCGTAGAATGAAGAAACAATAACAGCAGAAGCGATAAATTAAAATGCGTCAGAAATTTTCATGCAGTATTTTTTTTTCATATAAAAATTAACATGCAGAAAGATCCAAGAATAATAGTATATGATCGAACAAAGTTGCTGAGATTTGAAGTAGTATATATTCCATCCTTTTAAATAAAATTGCACTTCCTTTAGTGGAAAGGTCTATTTATCAAAGAACTATCTCATTAGCACATCTTTTTTTTAAGCTAAAGTAATGCCTGTTTTTGATGGTTGAGTTATCTCTTTATTTCAATTTCAATAGGATCAATTATGTATAAAATCTTCTAATTTCATAGAAAAATACTGAAAAATCATAAGTAAACATAGGTTTACATTCATAGCCGAAACGTTATTTCGATAACTAACTTTTGAAAAGTAAAATGTTTGAATAAAATCGATGCATTTTCAAACGTTTGATTTAAAATGTATTTCCAAATAGAAGCTCAGCGAACTGAAATTTTTTTACATTTTATTTGTTATGGATTGTTTTTTATGTTTATATAATAAATTTTTGCTGTTAAGTTTTTCACAATAACTATTTATATATTTCATTTATGTGGTTCCTATAAACGATATATTTAATTGTAGGATTCCACAATATGTAGAGCAAAAAATGGATCTAGTTCATTCACATTTCAAACACAAATACAGAAGGTGTTTATACATTTTTAGAAAGATTTAAGGACCAATTTATTAATGTTAAAGATTTAAATATTATTTTCTATATGTTCTATCTAATAGCCCTTTTCCTGGACTATAAATCGAATCTTGAATTCTATGAAAGAAGGGCTTTTCGTAAAATTTCCAGGAGGATTAACTTCCATTCCTTTTCTACTGTTAACTTTTCTGAGTCCAGCAATTGTGGTGGGTTTGAGCTTAGGATTGCCTCTTCTCGACAACTAAAGGTACAGTAATCCAGAAGTCAGAAATATATGTAATCTTTTCAAGAGACTTTATAGAAATATGTATAAATGCAATATATACATTGCAACTTTATATGCAATATCTGTATAAACCTTCATTTTTTCAATGAATGTACGGGTACTTTACGAAATATGACTTTATAGCTTTGTCTGGATGAAGTTTCTCTCTTTGAAAGACATTGGAATAGAGAAATGGAATTTGTTTTGTAAAGAGTGGATCTAAAATTTGCTATCGATAGTATGTTGAGTTAAATTTTATTTTCCCTCTCACTCTTCTTATTTTTATTTTCGCATTGTAAGAAACCCCGGGACAATCGCAAATCCCTTATTGAAACTTTCTTCGCATTGATGGAACTACATTGTACATTATTTTCTTTCTGTATTCGAAAGTAAATGTTTTTTTTAAAGTCATTTAGTCAAAATCATGCTTCTTCAAAAGACAATATATTTCCATTTAAATGATTTTCGTACATGATCCTACAATCTGTTCTGCTTTGAATCTCGTGTTGTCTCGCTACAAGTGGCTGAATATCATATTTTTTTTAGCCTTTTATTTTCTCGTATATGTAGTATAAAGAAAGTACAGTAATCGTCAAAAAATTCGAACTCGAGATTTTGACGGATCTCCACGTTTTAGTCCTCCTTCAGTTCGAAAAACACATTTTTGGAAAATGTCCGGGCGACGGTCTGTGAAAAACATAATTCAAAAACGTTTGATCTAGAAGAATGGAATTTTACATATGATCTTTTCACCAGATTTGCAGATTTCTATCAAATTTTGTCTAAAATCTGTTATGAGGAGCTCCATCGGTTCCGGCTGCTCAAAAGTAAGCTAACATAATTCCGAAACAAAGAGAGCTAGATAGAAAAAAAAAATCGGAAAGTAGTTTTAACATCTATAGTGTAGGCACTGTCAAATTTTGAACCAAATCCAACCATGGGTTGACCATATGTTGGTCTGTACTTCCAGAAACAAGTAAATGCGACAATTCAAAAACGCAATGACTTAACCATACCAAGTTTGGTATGGGATTTTATGACAAGTACAGTTTTGTGTCAAATTTTTGTTTCAATCGGTTGAGAAAAACGTGTCTGAGACACACACTATTAACAAACGGCAGTGATGAATCGCCAAATAACTCGCCATGGATGACGTAATAGATTCAGTAAAACTGCTAAATTCATGCCAAAGGTTGATATTTCTTTACTATTGTATGCAAATGGTATGTAAGACATTCTCTGGCATGACAAATTTATTAGAGTATGCGAGAAAGTTTTGGGAAGACCACTTCCGCTGGTTAAAATTGTAAATCTTCGTTTGTTATTTTATTTATTGTTACTAACAATGTATTTAACCAGTTAACTGTTTCTGACAAGTATATTAAAAAATACAACATTTTGCATTATTATGAATTTATTCAATGTCAATTGTTGTATTTAAATAATAATTTAGTTATTATATTTATAAAAATTATTTATTTATATAATGCATATATGTTTATGCGAATTTAGATACGCCTTTTCCGAAGAGGTCGAAACAGTTAACTAGTTAAAGCCTGTGACTGATTTTTTTTATATTACTACCCATTACATTTTGGAAATATCTAAAATAGTATTACTTTTTTCGGGGATTCATTTAAAATATTCTTTCCTTGTAGAAGTAATGATTGACGATTTGTTTACATTTTGATTAATATTGTTGCTTATTTTGCATCTAGAAATTTTAAATACTAGACATTTCGCAACATTTCTGAATTATGGAATAGGAATTTCTCTTCGATAGGCGCAAAAGTATATACCCTTAAACTACAGATTGTTTACATGCTACATATTAATTCGAAATCTAATTAGACGAATGTTCATTAGAATTCTATTTAATTACAAAATAACCGAAATTTTGTCTTTTTGCCTGGATCATTTCTGAAAATTTTATTGCACAAAAATAAATGCACACCTTTTCAAAATTTTTAAAATTGTTTTTTTTTTCCCTCTTAGAAATAATAATTGGAGGTGTTTTTTACTTTATTATTCTTCACTTGGAAATTTTAATATCCTATATTTCACAGTTTCTGAATTGTGGAATATGAATATATCTTTAATGTCCAATAACTTTGACTTGGATAGTATCTAATGAAATACCTTAACATTTATTTATTGTAATTACAACTATAAAAAAAGCACACAATTACTTTGTTTTGATGAGGTAATATATTGATTAATCTTAATTGTGTTACTGTCTTCACTCATAGGGGAATAAGGTATAAATTTCAACAGAAACAAGCGGTAAATTTGCATAATGTAGCATGTGTGCTGGGATTCATTTATATCAAAGAGAAATAAAAGTTGTGGAAACGGAAACCAAGTAATCGATTTTATACACGATGGGCAAAAAGTCCGTAAAAACTTTAAAAATTCATAAAACCCGAAAAAATAACGAAAATAAAAAACGTTTTGCAGGTTTAGCATTGATTGGTCACGGAATTTTTTTAAGATAAGAGAAAAAAACAGACGACAGATGGCGGTGGTACGAACGATTTAATTTGAAATATGCAATTGTGACAGGCAATTATAAATCCTTACGCTCTTGGTTCAGAACCAGTTCTCCGTTGCATGCCATGCAAGTAAACAAGGATGCTGAGTAGGGATTGCAATACCGGACCAAAATTTTAATACCGATATTCGGTATTTTTTAAATTTCGATACCGGTTTTAATACCGGTATTAGAAATTTTAGAAAAAGAAAGAAAACACAGGTGTTTCTTTTTTTTTTATTTGCCAGTTTTGTTAGATAGTGTAAATATCACAAAAAATAATTTGTAACTTATAAACTATAACAGTATATAATCACAAAAAAGTAAAGAAACATCTTATTTATTTAAATCGCAAAAAAAGTATAAATATCACTATTCAGTTTGTGGTACGATTACAAATTTTTGAAATGTGATCTAAAAAAACATAATGCATCAATTGTACTGTCATTAAGCCTGAAAAGTAAATTTGTGTAAAAATTACCAGTTGTCGAAAACGCTCTTTCGGTATCTATGGTAGTTGGTGGTACTGTTAGCAATGCGCGATATACTTTTTCCAAGTATTTACCTCTAAATCCTCATCTTCAAATAAATCGATTTCTCGTCGTATGGTTTTAGATATAGCCGATTTCTGTATTGTATTTTGGTTCGTTGAAATTTTTTTATTTATCGCTAATTCTAATTTTTGTTCAAGAGACAATTCCTTTTCACTATCGACAGTAGTGACATCATAATCTTCGATAATTGAACCGAATTCTTCTGAATGTGGATAGGTTTGTGGGAAAAAATTTAAGAAACTTGACTCTAACTTAATCAGATTTGAATTGGTTATTTTCTTTTCTTCTTTCAATTTTCATTTTTAAAATCATTAGAATTATGTAAATACCATAAGACATTTTCTATTTCGGTATGCCTTTTTTCTGTGCGATTTTTCAATGTAATATATAATTCTTCAGATAGTGATGTGTGCTGTTCTTTCAGTGACTGCAACATGAAATGTATTGTTGCATTAGCTGTTAATAAATTAGAATCTCTCCGACATAATGCCTCAATAGTCAGTTTTATTGGAAATAGAGCTGATATAGTTCTGGATATTAAGTCGAATTCACTATCTGAAAAATTAATTTACGGGTTTAAGTCGATTATTGCTTTTTGGATTGAATTTCTCAGTTACAAAAATCGTTCCATCATTAGGAACAAACTGTTCCAACGTGTTTTAGAATCTAATATTAACATATATTCTGTTTTATTTTCAGTTTGTACATATTTTAGTAATATATACTTTTTTATAGGGGAACGTTTAAATACCTTAACAATTTTTCGAACTTTATAAATTATAGGAAGCAATTCTTGATAGGTTAATATTTCATCCTCATTAGCAAGATCTTCTTCAACAATTACATTGTCATTATCTTCATTGTCAATATCACTCTCACTCTTACACTCTTCAAAGTTGGAATCCGAAGTTTCTATATCCACAGTATTTGGATTCTTCTGTTCTTTATTTTTTTGGTATAATACATCTATTACTCCTAATTGAATTCCATGTGCATAGCACAACTGCTGATTTGAACCAATCAACTTTCCAACTTTTTTCATAATTTTTGCTGAATCAGTCGTTATGGATACAATATTTTCTTTCAGGGTTAATCCATGTTTCGCTCATTTAGATTTAAGAAATTAATTAAGTCATTCATTAGCTAATTAATTTCGCCCGTTAGGGAGACATAAAAACAAAAACGTATACTATATTGCTATGTTCGCGATACCTGAACACATAGTGGAGACAATTATAAAAATTTCTAGTAAATACCGAAAAACCGGTATTTAAACTTGTGAATACCGGTATTACAAAATTGTACAAATGGCTCAAAATACCGGTATTCGGTATCCCGGAATGCCGGTATTGCAATCCCTAATGCTGAGTGAGAAAGATAAAGCTTTATTGGGGAGCTGTTTTACATAAACCAGGAATCAGCGACTGTTGCACTGTGTAAATTTGAAAAAAAAAAAAAAAAAAAAGTGAAGACTGAAAAAGGGTTTTTAATAAAGCAGGAATCATAAAGCTTGTTCAGTGATTTCAGGAAATTGGATCTCTGGAGGATCGTGTAAGGGCCGGAAGAGCAAGTCTAAGGCCAACACGTTCGGCGCGGGTTGCAGCCGAAATGTAAACATTAGCGTCAGAATCAACTGTAGGTACTAGCAGTACAAGGGAAGCTGGCAGAAGATAAGTTTTCATTACCTCCTCGGTCTCCAGATCTGACACCAGCTGACTTTTAGCTATGGAAAAATTTGAAATTCCTGGTGTATTGATCCTGTCCATCCAATCTGTTACAATTAAAAAACGTAATGCGCCGAGAGCTGTCTTGTATACAGACGGGCATGCTGCCCTCTGCCGTTGCAGGTTTTGTGACACGCCTGCAGTGTGTTATCGCCTGTGGTGGTGGATATGTGAAACACATATTGCTAAATAAATGTTTTGGTAACATTATTTTTGTTATTTCCATGTCTTTTCTTTCACTTATGTACAAAAAACCACCTATCGGCTTGTTGTAATTATTTTTTTTTATCCTTATCTTAAAAAAAAATCTCGTCACTTATCGATCCTAAACCTGCAAGTCGTTTTTTATTTTGCTTAATTTTCCAGGTTTTATAAATTTTTAAAGTTTTTACGGATTTTTGCCTACCCTGTATATTTTGGTTTCACTAGAGTTCGTATAGCTTGTCATTAAAAATTATATCAACTCCAGCCCTATCTAAACAAATTACTAATAAAACAATTATAAAAAGCAATTTTTTTTTTTAATATAATGGCATGCCAAAAAATGTTTTTTTTTTTTTTTTTTTTTTTTTTTTAGATTACAATTGCATCTACCAGTTAATTTTCCTTATCAGAATGGCTCACATCTGAATCAGAATTTTTTTTAAAATTCTGATTCTATTCAGAATAAATACAGATGAAATATTTTAAAATATCTTGCGCAATTGATGAACGTTAAAATTCAAAAAAAAGTTAAAATTGAAAGTAAAATTATATTTTAAGTTAAATTTAATGAATGGCTTATTATTTTTCTAATTCTACATAGTATTATTTCTTAAATTTATAATATCTGAGGACCAAGAGCAGTTCACATTGTAAATGCCATTCCTACAATATGTTTCATTAATACAATAATTAATTTTGCAAAATTAAGTGGTTAGAATTTTTTCATAACATTTTGTCAAAATATCATGAACTAAACATGTACAATGCACTCCCGAGTATCCGGCCTAATACGGAGGTAGGACAGGCCGGATAACAAAAAAGTCGTATAGGTCGGAGTTCTATGAAACATTTCTTTGCCCATCAATATCAAAAGACCAAGTTTTTATCCAAAACTCACTGTAATAATACGTATTTTCTCACTTCTTCTGAGCTCTCCATCTATCTCAATGTGAACGCAGCCGCGGGCTGGTGATTCATTCATAAAAGCAGTTACTTGTAACGTGTCGAGTTGAAACAGAAAGATCTGTACTGATAGTTTATATACTGCACTGCACCTTTCAGTAATTTATGGCAGAAAAGTAAGTTGAAGGATATAAACTGTTCACGTTTAAACAGATTCTGTAATGCCCAACTTAAATGCAGGAAACATTAACGTAAATGGTAAGCCCAATTCTCAAGAAAATTGGCACAAACCGATTTCACTTTTCTCTGATAAATGATTACACAGATATGAAAAGGTAACCCTAAGAGAAGAGTCAAAACTTAGTTTATAGGTTTTGAAAAAGTCTCTAATAGAGGACTTCATAGACGTCTAGAATTTCTCATTTAATTGCGATTAAAGAAAACTATAGCGCGTCTTTCCCGTGATCTGGTCGTCCCAGGTTCGAGTCCTGATTGTTCTTCACCCTGTGTCCCATCTGTGAGATGTGTGAAAAAGCCCCCATGTAAAAAGGGATTGTGCAAGCAGGTGTGCGAGTATCATCTTTATATGAGCTAGAAGTCAGACTTCTGCCTTCGGGTGCTCAGGGGTCTTTACACCTGAGAAGCTACTGCACCCCCCCCCCTGCCGTGGTCATCGAAAGGAAAGTAAGCCGGATTGCCGCGAACTGGATACTCGGGAGTGTACTGTATTTTGAAAAGATATTCTAGCTCAATTATTTCAAAGTAGAATGTTTTTAAAAGTAGATGCTTATGAAGACAGTGTTAAATTAGAAGCCGCCACTAACATAATATAATGGAATAGAATAGAATCAACCTGTATTTATGTGACATGCGCCTAATTCAACATGTTAATAATGGAATCCGTTGCACATCTTATAGGAGGAAAGAGAATGTGACATCACAGCAAATAGCGGCGCAGCCAGAATCATGCCTTCAAGGCTTATTTATTTTTTGCCCCCTCCATTCTCGTTTGCCGACTTTTGTTTTTATATATATGAAATTAACAGAAATATACTGTTTTTATGGAGTCTTCCAAAAATAGAGATGGCAACTATATTCTCTCAACCCCTTGCCACCTCTGGATACGCCTATGCAGTGCAGTGAAAAGCAGCTAGCAGTTGAGTGTTAAATAACTTGTATATGGTTATTGTACTGGCTTTCAACGAAACTCCATCATAAAAGATATGTAGACATTAGAGATCACTTAGGATAACATAAGCGATTTTTTTTGTTGAGAGTAAGAACATGCATATCACAAATGGGTATCACATTAGCTTTTGTTGTAGTGTGAGGAAATGGATATCATGACAATGTTATGTGGGTACCAAGACAGCATTGTTATATGAGTAAGCAATTACTATATTTCTTAAGTTTTATTTATTGTGTTCATGAACCTTTCAAATGAAGACATTTCCATAATATCACTGCTGAAAATGTAAATATCTAGTTCATCTATCCTCTAAATTTCGCGATATTGTAACCACTTTTTTATCTGCCCTGTGAACTACACAGATATTAAGCACAGTCTTTTTTTCCCTAGCTTTCAGCAACGAAAAAAAAAAAAAATTAGGTGATTAAATATTTGATGAAACAATTTGAATTTCGGGGCAACTATTGTTGGAAATTATGCAAATTTTTTTTTTTAAAAAATTGCCAAAATTTAGCAAAAATTTCCACAATTATTAAATTGGTATCGTTAAAAAGACATATATTTTTTTTATATTTTAAAGCGGCTTAAAATTCATTTCTGTGCGATAATATTTTCAGAAGTTATCACGGGAAACGCGAATATTCAACTTACTTTTAAATTAATTATCAGTTAAAATTTCAAAAAAATTCGCACCGAGGTGCATATTTCCACCCTCCAAATTTGGTAGTAGTCGGTCTGACTTGCAGAGCGCCAACACATATAGCCATTCATTTTTTTTTTTTAAGTAAAGATTCGTAAAAAATACTATTATAATTATGCTTATTTAACTACTGGGAGGAAAACGACTTAATAAAATTTGAGGTTAACCGTACTGTTCAACATGCTTTTTATTATTATTATTATTCGTTTTTATATTTTTGCGTTATGTATATTTTTTCGTGTTTTCCCCGAAACCTCAATTTCTTGGGATTTTCTGATCATAAGGGGTTAGTTTTGAAACGACTGCCAGGTTCCCCAAATAAAAAAATAAAACCCTGGCTTTAATCCCTACCGACGGTAATTCATGATAAAGCTTTAGGTTATATTGTAACCAGTGATATATAGTGTCTATTCTCCACACTTGCCCCTACATGGCACTTTGAGATGGGGTATTTGTATAGTTCCCATGATGCCTTTCAGTTAGTAAGACATCACTACTCTGTGATAGCCCGGCTAGCCAACTTGAAACTATGTGATATGTTATTCTTCCATATTAAGTTTGTGTGTGTAATTTGATGTTTTGTGTGTACTGTGATGTGGAATCTAGAAGAAGAAATCTCAATAAAATACGAGTCCCAAAAGCTGGTATTTTCATCTGCTCAACACCATGAATCTCTCTTCGCTACAAGATTAATTTTCCATTAATTTTTTTAAAATTTTATGATCTATTTTTATACATTATAATCTTCAAGCTTTTTCTACTTGAAATAAATTGAGTGCAGTGTCTTGTTTTTAAAGATGTAACAGTATTTTAGATGCAGCAACAGCTAATTGCAATGCTTTTCCAAAAAAAGAAGAAAAATATAATTAATCTGACTATTTTAGTAGTTTGTTTCTCTTTTAAAAAATTTAGTTTTAATTATTTTTGGATTTTTTTTTATTCTAAAGCAAAATTATTAACAATTCGGAATATACATGTGCATTATGTTTAAAATACGCCCTCTCCCGCCCCAAAGAATTTCAGCATCAGGGACCTTAACAAGGTTAATTCACTCCAGATCATGATAGCATTTACTGTTGCGTGACATGACATCATCATGGATATCATGACAGCATTTTTGACTGTGTGCGTAAGTGAATGAAAAAGAGACGAAAAAACGTAGAATAATCTTTATTGGGTCATGATCGACCATGGACTTGGAAAAAACCTGTCGTGATACAAACATTTCTTCTCTTTGGCATTCTGTGCCGATCTTTCTCACAAAAAGGCGATTAATCTAAAAAGCGTTACGTATGGCTGCTGGATATCTCGCACAGGACAAAAAAGAGCGAATTTCAGCACATCCGCGGAATGATGGAGTGGACTAGAAAATAACAGGCGACATTTGCTGGAATTTGCAGGACAACCTGCACTTCTTCACTTTTGCACATGGAGAAAACACTGGACGAAACACATTCTTCAAAAAAGATACATCAAGTTAGGAATTTCAAGGAACGGATTTTCAAAAATTAGTGTCTAGATTTTTGTTATAAGCAAGTAGATGTATAACACAGCTCATTGAGAAGACAATTTGTTCTTACCTAAAAATTCAACAATATTTAAAAATTAGATCTGAAGAAATTTGTTCCTCGAAAAATGGAATCAATTAATCATTCTTATAAATAAATTTTATAACAATAATGTAATAAATACCTTTAAATATTTCACAACTATAGCAAAGATTTAACAGCTATAACAATTTTGATTAATTTAATAAAACACATGAAGATATGTCGACGGATTAAACAAGATATTGGCAACAAGACACTGAACAAAGCAAACGATTCTACGAGTGCAACAACTTTCAGAAAAAACAACGACATGCCGTCCATGTGCAAAAGCCTAGAAACCGATTCGGACAAGCTGTGTGTAAGCTCGCCAAAGTTTGTTCACTAATTTTTTTTTTTCTTTGCTTTATTGTTTCATCTGCCAATTCAATATTGGAATCTTAGACAAAGAATTTCTCCTAACCGTTTTCGATAGTGGTCGAATGGGTGCCGAGCAATCGTCGACCAAAGAAGAATCAGGCGAGGCCTCTCTTGCCCGGTACTCATTGATCAGTTTTTCCATTCGTTCCAAAATCTTCTCGTCCGAGTCGAGAACCTCTGAATCGTTGAGGATCTCTTCTAGCAAGGGTGGCACTGGCTTAACTGGTGATGACTGTAGAGAAAGCGTCCTTCTTTTAGGATGCCACTCTGGCGTCCTAGCAGGAGAATTCGAAGCTGTCCGATTGGTGGACGAGGAACGCTGCCTACCACTTTGCGATGCCCGACGATTGCCCGGTAACATCTGAGTCCGACCGCCCCGATTGATTGGGGATTGTTGGAAAAGGGATGTTTCAGACCGACTAGCGGATAGTCGGCCCCCTCTGAAGCGATGCTGGGGGGATGGCGATTGAGATGTCGGAATGCGACTTCTCTGTGGTGACGGTGATGGGGTCACTGTGGTGCTGGGCACTTGTGGCTCCAGGGATGAATCTTCGGCATCTTCAGAACAGGTGTTGTTCTCGCCGAACTTCATCACCTTCCTGGGTGAATACCTGCGTTGTCTTCGGAGGAAGTCAGCACCGCCCCGGCACAATTCAGCTTCTGATATTTCGGATGAGCTATCAGCAGAGCTGGGTCGACCGCTCTTGCCTCGGCCCCTGCGTAAGTTGGGAGGGCCCCAGTCGTCCCCGCTGCTTCTGGAAGAAGAGTTCCTGTCGTCAGAGCTAAAACGGGACATGTCGAAAGAACGCCGGCGAGAGGGGGGTGAGGTAGGAACGCTGGAAGAACGAGAAGAGGAGGGAGTGCCGGAAGAGAGTGGTCTGCAAAGAAACAAGAAAATAGATAAGAAATCAAATGATAAAATATCGATAAATGAAAAATGCCCGTCATTTAGTTTTCAAAAATTAACCATCAACAGATGGGAAAAAAAAAAAAAAAAAGAGATGCAAGCATATTTTATAAACTTCTTTAATTTGATTTGTTGATTGATGGTCCATTAAAAAATTACATGGGAACTATGCAACAAAAGCTGTTTTAATATGTGACTTTTATAGAATATAAATCAAATTCTATGTAATTTCATTGCTCCAGGGCAGAATACAGAAATTCGATTCGCAGAAATTAATTAAAAAATTAAATACATATTTTGAATTAAAGATAATATTAACACTTAAAATAATGGGATTGATACAAATAAAAATAAATCAACATGAATGAATAGAAATAAAAACTTAATAAGCAGTGAGATTTTTTTAATGGCAGTAGATTAAATCAATGCAATTTAAGAAACTTATTAGCTATACTAAAGTTCCTTTAAAAAATGGAAAAGCAGTTTTACTTATATTTAGAAAACTTTTTTCAAAACTAAATAATAATTTTTAAAAACTCGAATCAAAAGTTTTGATAAATAATTCGATGCCAGCTCATTATGTCAGTATTTTCAAACGCAATTAATTATTATTTAATAAAATTTTGACACCATATTGTACTGAAAGGTAACTTTAAAAAACTAATTTCTAAATTACATTTTATTTATAATAATGACTTATAAATTAAGGACTAAAAAAATAGAAAATAATCAAAACAAAAACGTATTATACTAACAATAGCTTGTTTTTAAAAACTATTATTATTAACTTTATTAAAAATAGTACGGACAGTGGTCAAGCATTTAAAAAGGGGTGGGGAGGGGAAAGAATACTGTTGCTCACTAAGCGGTAAGAAATTATTGAGAAGTTTCAAATCCTTGAAAATATAGAAACAAAATCCGATTAGGTATTCAGCTTATCTGTATAATTCACCTTTATCAAGTAAGCGAAAACTGTTCGCCTCGATGAATTCAGTAAAATCCGAAACATGATAAGCGTTATCATTTTCATCTAATCATTTTATGTCAGTATTTCAGTTTAGCGGATCACAAAATACTTATGATGGATTTCTTCTGCTCATTTATATATGTTCCTTTTTTTTTTTTTTTTTTTTTTGCTACCTTTTTCGCTTTGCGTTTTTATTAACCACGTTAAAGAATAGAAGATATATAAGTGATAAAAATCAGATAATTTTCAGAAATTGCTGAAATATCGCATTCAAATTTGGGACATGTAATTATGAAAACAAAAAATTTCAAAGTATGTCAATCATTATTTGAACAAACTTTTTTATTAGTAGCACGCACATTAATTTTATGTTTTGTTAGTTTTATAAACATCTTAATAGTATTTGATACATACTTTTTATCAAAAGTAGCATATATTCATAAATAGAATCTGCTGGTCGCATTATGTGGAGTCCTAAAAAATAGACGAATTTTGACAATTGAGTGATTTTTTTAAAGTTTTAATTTTGTTGTTATCATGCGAGGTTAAACATGAAGAGCTTCTTCAGTTATTTAAAAGCAGATGCAATGTTGTTCAACATGTTAGAGGTGAACCAAATGTGCTAAATGTTATGTATATTTTAAGTGACATGCGAATGTTCATAATAAGATGAATGTTAGAGGCGAATCAAATGTGTTAAATGTTATGCATATTTTAGATGATAATAATCATAATAAGATGAATATTAGAGGTGAATAAAATGTGCTAAATGTTATGTATATTATAGATGATATGCGAATGTTCATAATAAGATGGATGTTAGAGGTGAATCAATGTGCGAAATGATATGCAGATTTCATCTTGGATTAAAAATTTGTCGTAATATTTTAGTTTTTTTTTTTTTTGGCAAATTTGAATTTAAAAATGAGCGTTGTCTTAAGTTTATGATAGGCATTTTATTTCATTATTAAAGTTTCCATAACGAGCAGGTTATAGATAATTAAATTTGTAGATGTGTCATTTTTTAAAGTTCAAGACACAGTTTAGACTTACTACGCATAGTGTCAATCTCATCGAAAATAATATTTTGTTAATCAATAATAGGATCTCCTGGCTCCCATACAACCTTTCCAATACGTTGACCTTCATTGAGTACAAAATACTGAATCAGAAATTTCTGGAAAGTCTTTTTTTTTTTTCCGGAATTCAATTCTCCAAAGTTTGAGAGTGAAATTTAGTTTCATTCGGTACATTGTTTTAACTGTAGATGTTCCTAAACAGGGAAAGTTATTTTATTTGAATAAATGTTGTTCATAAATGTCTTGAAGTTTTGAGTAGCAGTCACATGGATAATTGAAACGCGACTCTTTTGAAAAGAAAATATATTACTACCCACATTATCGTAAGGATAACAACATTTCAGATTCAAAATCAGCAAAGTGCTTACAGCTGCCAATTCATGAAGTGAAAGGCGGTTATATAAACATAAGTTTCGTCGATCATTGACTTAATTTATGTTTTAAATGGTTTCTGAAAAATATCATTGAATGGAGCAATATCTCAGTACAGAAAGAAACGAGTTTCTTTATCCAAATGAACAAAAAGAAATATCATTTTCTGATAACGAGAAATGAAAGTTCCGAGTTTGCAAAATTTTCTTAATTTTTTCATCATGATATCATACCAATTCTATATTTTTTTTATATATATATTTTTTTATGAAAATAACTAGCATCAGATAGAAAATTGGTCACACAAATGAAACATTGTCAATAAATAAAGTATTCATACAAGGCAGTTTATGAGAATCACAATAATTATAATAAAACGATATTATTACAAAGACATCATCGCATTGTTACGTCATATTGCACGTCATTGAAATAACTTTATAGGTGCTTCAGAATTTCAAAACTATTATTATTTTAGATTCATAAAAAATAAATATATAAATTTTCATTAGTTCTTAAATTGAAAGTTTTTGTTTCAGGTTTTAAAAAGAAATTGATAAGAAATAAAGGCAAACTGAATTTGTCGTTTTAGAATTTTTTTGTTTCTTTAAAAAAATGAATTGTCATTTAGATGCCTGATAAATATTATGAACCCTAAAAGCAGAATAATAATATTATTATGCATACAAACCTGTATCGTACAATACGCAGTTATTTATATTATTTTCCCCATTTTGGTGTAATAATTTATATTTGTATCATTACCGTTTGCTAATTTTCAATTTTATTTTAAATAATTAAATAAAGAAATTAATAAAATTACGTAAATAGAATCTTGCTCGGGATTTTTTTTTTAGAAATGAAATTTTAATCATACAATACAGAATTTTAATAATTTAAATTAAAAATAAAAATTATTCTTTTAAATAATTTTTCTAAATTCTTTACACTTATTTACATAGATCGACAAAATAAGTTTAATAATAATTTAAGGAATAAACAATACAGGATTAAATATCACATTGAAAATATCAACAAAATGAGCCATGCTTAACGATCTTGCATTTCCCGTTGAAGTAGATTTTATAATTAATGTTTTTTAGGCTTGAAATTAGAGTAAGAAAAGGGATTCATTTAGTTTATTAGACAAATTTAATTTTAATTAACTTGGTTAATTAATAATTAAGTAACAAATCAAGATACATTATTTTGTGTGAGATAAAGAACTGAAGCATCTAAGTTCCTGACTTACTAAAAAAATTTATCAGAACTTATGCCAACCTACATAATTTCATACAAAGATTGATAAATTTGGTGGGAAGCATACTTCCCACGGCCCTAGAAAGGTTTAAATAAAGACAGTTAGGAAAAGATAATTAGGGACATGGGAAATATAAGCAGGCATATATATTTTCCTCTCATGTTCAATGGAATCGAACTGTTAATAGCATTCTATTCATTAAAAAAAAAAAGTCGCTGCTATAGGATATGTCTCATTTGCTCACAAAACTTTAAAGTTCTTATCTTCAGCTGAGCGACTGAATGTTTTTTTTAAGCATGATTAAACCACTACAATAAAACCAATAAAAGTTGCCAAAACATTTTTACAAAATAAAAAAAAAATAGTGGTATAGTAATTTAAAGTTTTATAATAGCTCAAAAAAATAAGTATCGTCCTTATTTCAAATCGTATGCGAGGCATTTTTCGACAAACTCATTAAAATTAAAAGGAGAATTTCACAAAAATTTATTATCTAGAGAAATGTTGTTCAAAATTACTAAGAAGAGGAAAAAAAAAAAAATTTCATCAATTTCTAATTAAATGAATATTTAATTAATTTTTGTACTTTTCAAAATTGATAATATTTTTTTCTCTTGTGTTAAATAATAAGTGTGTAAATTTTGGCTGAATTCTGCCTGCGATTTAGGGAAAGATGTGGAACATACATAAATGCATAGTCACAATGACTTTTATTTGCATTAAGATAACGTCTAAATGCATTATTGTGACTCTTTTCAAAGAGTTGAAGGGCCTGATCATGACTATGACCATGACCATCACTCAGTTTATCAAAACTCTAGCTGATGACCTTCTGATCAGTCAATCGTGGTCCCGCTTAAATGGTTTTAACAATTTTTTTAAAATTTGCAGATAAAGAATTTTAATATTTTCCTCCTGAAGACGGTGCACAGTTGTGTATGCTAATTTTAAATCCGAATGAAAAGCAATACTATTAAAAAAAGATGATAATATGACAAAGTTGAAGAGAAGAAAAGGCCATGTTTTGGTCAAATTGAGATCATCAAGATAGGACATAAGCCGATTAGAAATAGAACACGCCAACTGTAAGATAATATCGGAAAGTTTAATTCCTCTTTTCCATTTCTAGAATCATTCTTTTGAGTACTATATCTCTGCTATTAATAAAGAAGAATACGTGTTTGTACTGTGTAAGTAGTACTGTTTCTCTATAGGAGAGACTATTTGATCTAAATACACCAAATTTGTCATAACTACACCTTGCAGATTCTGAATGTGCACTTAATTTTTAATTGATCAATATTTTTTTTAAAGAAATAATATAAAATAATATTTTCTGCAATAACATTCGAAAACATTATTGCATAAAATTAAATTCATGCAAGTTTGAAATTCAGAAGTATTGTCTTTTTAATTATACAAATTTCCATGAAATGTTCTCCTGAATTTTGCCAATTTTCTTTTAAAAAATATTTTTTTGCTTAATTTTCAACATTAGATTTTATTGTTCAAATCATTTTCATTTTTTTCATCGAATAATTAATCGCTGTGATTTTCTTCCGTTGTTGAAAGTCAAGGAAATTAAATTCTCATTAGTATTGATTTAATTTACGATCAATCAATTACAAATAGAATAAGAAGATGAAGTTTCATGCCGCGAAAGGTAATGGGCAGTCAGAAGATAGATTAGGTTGACATTATGTTTTAACTGATTATCTGATATCATAAGATTTGGCACCACTTGGAAGATTCGATTTCAGAATAAATAGTACATGTGTAATTCTTTTAAAATGAAAAGGCTCTAATATCTAACAAGATTTGATTGTAAAAAATATTTGCCGAGGGCAAGATAACATCAAAACTATGCATAAAAGATTTAATTGAAACTAAACACAATCAATATTTTCGGCAAACCAACTGGCCATTCTGTAAATAAATAAAAAAATAAGTGACATAGAAACGTTTAAAGATTGTGTTTAGAACTCTACTGGATTAAAAGTAATTTATGCCTTAATTATTAATATACAGTATATTTTAGTTTCACTTAAATTTACATTTCGTTAATTCTCTCAAAGAATTAGAAAATAACTAAAATAAATAACAATTCAAATTGATTATATACAGAAAAATACCAGCAACCTCACTCTTTATCCTGGAATAAAAAAAATGCCATATTATTTCTAGCATTTCAAAGCTAGAAAGGGCTTGAAGAAATTTAAAACTTAATTCCGGGATGATTCAGTGATACAAAGTAACTCTTCAAATCAACAGTTCGAAAATGAATGATGGTAGAAAGAAGTATTTGTGCAGAGAAAATAGAAACGATGTCCGTGTTTTATTTGCTAAAAAAAAAAACCATATATTTTTCGGTAACAATAATTAAAATATATATTACTAAAGGAACACTCATTTGTCGGATCTATGCTTCACATATAACACAACATTAGGAGATAAGCAAATAGGTAGGTTTTAATACTTTTCCAAATATGTTTTTCAATTGGAGAGGTTAAATAAGACACGGATATTGATGGAAAAGAAATTAGCTGAAAACTTCAATAGTGTTGAAATTCTAAAATTTTATAATGCATTACATACTTTCCAACATTGGTTACTCAGTCATCAGTAGCACGTTTTACAGATAGATAACTTATATTTAACATAATATCAACAAATTATTAAAGAATAGATATTTCTAAAGAATTTAAATTAAATTGATTTTAATGTTCATTCATTTTAAAGCAAATATTTTCAGATTATTCAAAATTATTTAATGTACATTTATTATTAACTAAATATAAAAGTGAAATAATTTTTAAAAAAAAAAATCACATAAAACAATTTTGTTGATCAAACAAATTAACACTTTGTTAGAAATGTAAAACTTTTTTTCATTGAATTAGCAATCTCTTTTGCTATTTTTAAGTCCTCATTACTCAGTTTAACATTATAATCAAATCTTATATTCATTTTCATTATGACTCCAGTGTTCTTGTATTCAAGTTTAAACAACAAGATCCACCCCCCCCCCCTTTTTTTCTAACCTTGCTAAAAGTACTTTCACTATTCAGATTACTGCGAGCGAAGGTTCGGATAAAAGATCTTTCGGTGTTTTTGTAATTTCTATAGTTTTTCACTATATATCCGTAATTCCGTAGTTTTCATCTAATTTCCGTAATATCAATGGAAATTCCATAGATGTTGGAAGGTCTGCCACTGTATTAATACTCGATTACAGTGGAAAGCTTTTTGACAGGAATCATTAGCTGAAAGAGGGGTACTTTGGATGCAGTAGTGATTTTTAACTTCTTATTCCATTTTTTTTTTGTGGAAAATTTTCCAGAATTCATTGGAAAACATATCATTTTTATAATACTTCAGCGACATTATCGTCTGACGTCTTGTAAAGGCTGAACATGACTATGAACTGACAGAAAAGATAAAATACCGGTGTAGAATTGAAGATATTATCAACCATCTACTCTACATTATTATTCAAAACTGAATAAATATTAGGTTTATTATTTATAGATGACCGGTACATGATATTATCACCAACCTCATCGTTGGATAATAATATTTAGAGGCTTTTAGTGAGCATAACACAAAAATTACAATTAGATTAATAGCAGAGTTTAAAAAAACGAGAAAAAAAATGCGTGTGAAAAAAATACCAGCATTCCAGTGTTGAGCAAACAAGCGAAGACAAGTTGATTATTACCTGTGGGTATTCAGATGCACCTGTATGGTACCCGAATTGGACGGAGACACTCGGTTCACGGAGATGCGTCGACCTGAAAAATGTTTGCATTTGTTTAAAAAGGATTCCTCTTACGGTGAGCAACAAACAATATAAATTCTCAAGCACTTTGGGCACTGATGCGGCAAAAATTACCGCGTGCCATCGCTATTTCCTTATTTGCTGACTGCCTGTCACCTTGCCACTTTTGTGCAGCGGACGCCTAGCGAAGCTGCACTTTTGGCACACAATGAGGAATAGTCACGAGAATTGGTCTGCATATGTGCCAGCACATTACGTGCTTTTAAATGCTTATATGCGCAGAATGTTTGAACACACCCATCTCTATTATTTAAATAACAGTTATGAACCTAAATGACCTAGCGATCGGGTTACTTCACAGATGGAATCTGGAAATATAAGATGATGCTTGAAGCCTGAGAATGCCTGGTTTCTTAATTTGATTTTCTGCAGAACACGAAGGAATTGTCATGCCTGTTCGCAACCAGGAAAATGTGATTAATAGCTTTAATTGCTGAATGTGTTTTAGAGTAGCATTTCTTTGCATTTTCTAATTTCGGCAAGAAATATTTGGTGAACCCATCTTTGTATGATTTTTCCTTTTTTTCATGAAATAAATCAGGGTGATATAATTTATGCTCTAGATTAAAGGTAAAATGTTTTAAAAAATCCTAGTATAAATATATAATATAAAATAATTAAAAAAATCAGTATGATGGAAATATCCATCATCATACAAATTTACATGTTAAGTTCAGTACAAAATCTTCAATGTCCCTCTCTTCTAATTTTCTCCACACATCATCGCTTTTATTAGCAAAAAAAATTTCAGATTAGACATAAAAAAAATATTCAACAAATCGCTCATTTCTTCCAGTCACAACAAACAGCGGAATAGCAAGTTCAAACCCGCTATAATAATTGCGACATTTGATTTTTTTTTTTTTTTTTTTTGATACCTACGTTTTTTTGCAATAGTCATGAAAAAAAATTGCCTGCAGCAAACAATTTACAGTACACCTGTTTTGAGCACAATTTTTTGTTCACTAAATGTTATGATGGAAATTTCCATCATCATGCAAAGAATGGTTAAAAGAATATGCATGTTTAAAATAATTAGATTTTAAGAATTCCTGCCTTAATTGTTTTGCTGTTAGTTATTAACAAATCTGCAAACATATTAGAATGGTACAAAGCTTGTTGATAATATGTATTTGTACGCTATTGTATACAGTTTCATAATTAGAATACTTATTCATCAAAACCGAAGCTGACACCCAAAAATTTAGATTAACCAATATAATTTTTTTGAATATTTTATTTATGCAACATCATCAATTTTTCGATCCACTCGAGTAGTGTTATAGAAAGAGTAAGTCACTTGAGAGACAATTAGGGGTCGAGGCATAAAATTGCGTGTCTAGGGGCTTTTGTGCTCCTAGTCGTCAGCAGCATCTTAACAAGCAGTGTTATTTTTTCACTTCATGCTTAACTTTTAAAATAACAGAAATATACTGGTATTTTGTCACCATGATGCGGCATTCCTCTCTGAAAAAAAACTGCTTTAGTGCTATCCATATAGTTGGTGATCCCCTAGTTTATACTTTCTTTATCTACCTATCGTTATGGCATCGAGGTTATCGTTATTGATAAGATACAGATACAACAATACTAGTCTTCGGGGCATAGATACCTCGACACCAGTCTTGGAGACACAGATGCCTCGACACCAGTTGCGAGAGTGCATGTCTTGATACTAGACTTGGGGACATGGATGCCTCGGGTACAAAGTTCTTAATGCCAATCTAGGAATCATAGACGCTTCTATATCACTTTTGGCAGTATAGATGCCTAGGCATTAATCTTAGGAGGAAGAACCATACAGATGAAAAAAAAAAAAAATGTTACTTTTTAAAACCAGACATGATAAAGGGGCAAAATTAAATAATTCCATGTGTTGGTGGCATTAACCATTGTAAAGCCACTAATAATGTCTACCGGGTCCAAAAAAAAAAAGTCATATGTCCCAGGCAACACTTACTCTCTCTACGTCACTGCCATGTTCTAAGAATGTTCTCTCAGTTACAATAAGTTTGGACAGATAAAGAAATGGTTTAAATAAACACATAAACGCAGTCTAAAACACGTTTTATCAATAAGTAAAAAGTTCAGAATACGTATTTTCAGCTACCTGACTTGCAGCGGCAGGGGTCATGCTTGTCCAAATAGTGTTCCAAAGTGTCCCATCCGCCGCCCACTCGCACCATGACATGGTTTCTCAGGATCTGAAAGCAAAGAAAAGAATCGCCTTATCAATCACCTCGTGAACCGCCTATTTTCAGATATAAAAACCGAATGCAAATTTTTTTATTGCCGGCTGCCGTTATTGGGGCATGAAATTCTAGCTTTTTGATCGAAATGTCAAGACTTGCCTGATGACCTGGATAACATCGAGCGAGGGCGATTGGTTTTTCAGGGGAAAAAAAAAGTCTGGGTTATAAATGCCCATAAACGGTAGAATTTGTCATCCGTTTTTCGAATTCACTGTCTGTCCAGTTCATCTTGATATCGAGAAAGAAGATTCGGCCAACTGTCGTAAATTGTCCCATCGCCTTAAAATCGTGATTAGAATTTTCCATTTATATGTTATCAAACCTATTATGGATGGAACATTTACTGAATAGAAATTGGAAAATTATACGGTTGGATAATGTTGATATTTATTTGGATTAGCCAATCGTTGCTGTTTTTTAAAGAAGCAATCTAAATTCCTGCTTTCTCAGTATAAGCTCTCTGTCATTACTATTTTATTTGGGTGATGATTTTCTGCTCGCCTAAACATAAATTGGATTATCAGTAGAAATTTTTTAAAGAATTGGGACCACAGGACCATTATTTTGATGACATAGAAAAGAAAAATTATAACAGATATTGACTATCAATGCTCTCGGATACTTAAACTTGAAACTCTATAAATATATCTCATACACTCTTCACTATTTTAAAAATAGTTTCACTCAGTTCAAAATCAAATAGTTTACTCAGTTTAAAAATATTTAAAATACATCCCCCATTATGAAATATTGTAACAAAATGTAAACAGTCTACTTCAAGGATCGATAAGCTTCTTAGAAGAAAGTGCAAGTTAGACATAGACGATTTCAACATATTTTAAATATTATTCATTGCACCCAGTACTTACATTAATCGCGATCCAACAGCTTATATCTGAACATTTAGAAATATGCAATTCCAACAGTCAAAATGCTTCAAATGATGTTAAGAATTCTGTTTTAGGCTATCTGTAGCAATAATTGTAGTGTTGAAATCAATATGATGTTAAAAATTTTCATATATATCCCCTTAGTTTCATTAATCCCTAATCGGCTTAGATGATTTGACTTCTGATAAATCTTTTAGATATAATTTCATGTCCATGCTTGCGCAAAATTGTCAGACAGTAAATTAACTTATAATATATTCTGCTAGTTGTGTGCGTAAACCTTTTTTAATGGAAACAGCCGCATAATATCATAGTGCAATTAAAAACGTAAATATCTGGTTTATTTATCTTCTAAATTTCATGATATTGTAACTCCAACTAACTTTTTTTGTCTTGTAAATTAAGTAGATATTAAACAGTATCCTTTTCCTTTAGCTCTCAATGACGGAAAAAAAAAAAAATGCACACCATTAAATATTTGATGAAACAATGATAACTGTTTATATTTCAGGGCAACAATGTAATCTACTGCTATAAATTAGAAGAATATAAAAAAAAAAATCAAAATTCAGAAAATCTTTGTACGATTATTAAACTGGTATCATTAAAAAGATAATTTTTTAAACCAGCCGTGTTTCACGACCAACTTGTTTGTCCAGATTATTGATTTACTAAATTGATAATAGTTAATATGGAATGCATTAATTAAAAAAGTTTATCATTTGATACGACTGAAAAATATGAATGCAGTTGAATCAATTTATAGAAGATTCAAAAGTGTATACATTGCGAAATAAAATCCTACAACGGAGTTAAAAAAACAAAGCGACTGGATGTTTTGATGAATGAGTTTGAATTTCATTTAGATGAGTTTGAATATTTTAAAACACTATTACATTGTATATCCAATTGAATTAAACATATTCTTAAAATTAAGGGAAAAAATTGTATGGAAATAATTTTATGAGTCTTAAGATAATAAATACAAAGACTATTTTTGAAATATATCTGTTGAAAGTACAAATATTAATTTGCATAGGTAATCAATCATAACGATTACTCATCTGGTGACAGTTAAGCCTCTTTTTATGCTCGAATAAACTTTATCTGATGTCTATAGTTGATTTCATTTATTTATTTTCCCCTCACTGGACTTTTTGATAAACTACCTCAAAAACATTTACAATAACATTTTGCAGCTCCATTAATTAGTTAAACGAAGCATTACATTAACGCTACTTTAAAAACGTTCAATGAAACATTCTGAAATGTTTGAAAGACGCTTTGTTTATATTTGATTGTTGCCATTCGACAATAGATAATAAGAGCGATGCCATGAACGATAGCGTTTTATTTATATATATATATATATATATATATATATATATATATATATATATATATATATATATATATATAATATAATATACAAGTTAAGAGTAATTCATTCAAAAATTTATTTTGAGTTAAACACATCAGCCGGATATAATAAAAAATCCAGTTTCATTATCGCATGACAGATATAATATAAATGGAATAGATTTTGAAATGATGTGAAATTCATTTTCATGCAATATTTTCTGAAGTAATCGCAGGAAAATAAAAAATTTCGTTTAATTTTTCATTACTTAGATTTAATTAATTTTTAATTATATGTGCCAAGTTTGGTAGTTCCGAGTCAAACGGTTTGGCTTATAGAACGCCAACACACACACACACACACACACACACACACACACACACACACACACACACACACACACACACACACACACACACACACACACACACACACACTTTCAACTACGTTAGTATTTTAAACAAATAAAATCATACTTTTTTAAGACTATTTATTACTAATATTTACTCTTTCAAGACTAACTGAATTATGAAACTTTGGATAATGTTATTTTAGTCGATTTCAGATCATTTCAATGGTCACCATGAGGAAAATCCATCCGTTAATGAGTTATATTTGCTCCACAGAGAGAAGAGAATATCTGAAATCGACTAATTTCTGGAAATTCTTTTAAAACAAAAAGTACATCCGAAATGCATGGATTTTGATAAATTTGCAAAGACAAATTGCTACGGTACAGTTAAAACCCCTTTCATTAGCAGTCAGTTTTCACACTTTAAATTCTTTTAAATATGTGTTTAAAAAAAAAATTCTTACAAATTGAGCCAAACGGCTTACGTTACTTGTTTTATAGGACTAATCATATTGGCTCTTAGTTATATTTTATAAATATCAGTGTAAAATTTAATTATTCATAATTTAAAATTGCAAAAAGATATTTATTTATATTAATTTTCTACAAAAATAAACTAATTTTCCTGAAACATTAAAAAATATTCAATATAAATATTAAAAATATTAAAAAATATTCAAATCATAATAATTGAACTAACTCTACGTCAAATTTCAGTTTCAATCAGTCATAAAAAAAGACATCCATTAAACATATTCAATTTTCTGGACTTATTAACCGTATATTTACCCCATGCCTAGGATTAAGCATCAAAAATCAAATTAAAGGGTCAGAAAAAAGTGCCAGATTCGCACCAAAGATCTTTAATTTATAACTATTGTTTACTAAGCAATCCAACCTTTAATATAGTTTGCGCGAACGAACAAATCACTCCTGCAGATTAAGGTTAAAAATCTTCAACTTTTAAACTCGTAATTGATTAATGTATTCTTTTACTGGAAGAAAAAAAAAAAGAATTATAAATATTTTTTGTTTCTGTGAATTACAAATTTTTTTGTTTGTTCATTTTACGGTTCAATGTTCTTTATTTTGAATACTTTCTTTCATTTGTATATATTTCAAACATTATTGTTTACTGTTCGTCAACGGATTCCGAGACGGCCACATTTCGACGATTCCATCTCATTAAGGAGTGAGACGCGGAACAATGAGCACACTACCGGTATTAACCTTTGAACTTGGATTTCTCCCATTAGATACTTTTTAGTTCAATTTTTTTCGCGTGCATGTGAGTGTTGTGTCGCTTCTGACCGCATTTTATTTTAACTCAAAATTTCGTATTGATAAGGCTATTTCAAATGGCAAAAAAGCTTTCAGGAGAAAGCTACAAAGAAAATTTTAGTAATTATTTCATGTTATATGTTTAAAAATAATAATATTCTTGAGTATAAAAATCATTAATACTGTTTTTTAATATCAAAATATATAAAATATCATATATTTTAAAGATAATATTTATAACATTTTTAAAAGGTCCATATTTACAGCAATTTCTTAAAGGAAAATAAATGTTTTAAATAAAATTAACTCTGGATTATCCATTGTTATTAATCTTAAAATATTGTCAAAAAATTCAATAACATATAAAAGAAGCATTTTAATATAAAAAAGATTATTATTTTGTAAAAATGTAATTACCAAATTTTAAGAACAGAAATTTTTCATTTATTCTTCATAATTTAATGTTTATGCCCCTTACATTAAATGAAAATTACTCTGAAATATTTTCCTGTGCGTTTGTACTTTTTTCCCTTCTGTATTACTAATTATCTGTAACGTTTACGTCTCATAAAACCGCGAGTTTCCATTGTTAAATATAAACATATCCTCTTTTCGTCTTTCCTTTCACCCCTATTTTGATGAATTAAACCCATCCTAACGCATGCGCAAAAGCTCAGAGGGTTTTACAATCCGTTGTCGAACAGCATTTATGCTTCATCTGTCATGCGATAATGAAACTGGATTTTTTTTTATTATATCCAGCTGATGTGTTAAACTCAAATAAAATAAATTTTTGAATGAATTACTCTTAACTGGTTTAACTTATTTTGTTTTGCACTTTTTTTGCAAGGGATTTTGATAATTTATAATGCATTTTCTATCTAGTTTGTATGTTCTTATCTTCTATATTAGACTAACGACGAAGATGATTTTTTTCAAAGTGGCAAGGGTCTTAGTATTACTAGGTTTCAATTTGTTACGACTCTTTATAAACGGAACAACTTCGGACACAATATTTGCTGTCTATTAAGGTTGTACAGCTGTTGCATTCCCTGAAATTAAAATCACATTTTCATTTTTTAAAACCAGTTATCGAATTTACTTATTTTTTTAATCTGAGATTCGATGACTGATGAAAATAACACAAAGGAATAAAAACTTAAAAATAAAAGACAGGTAATGAATTAACAAGCATGAGAAATGCTGGTTGGAGCTATTCTACGAGAATTCATGATAGTTCTCAAATTAAAGATATATTTGAAGACCAGAAGAAACATTTTCTCCCTTTGAAGTCACAGGCATTTAAGCTGCAGAAAGTCCAGATGTTTGGAGCTCGGCCAACGGACACTTTTTACGTTCCCGAAATTCGCTTTTCTTTCTCTCAGTTTTACTTTAGTTTCGGTTTTGATTCTTAATGTCTCGGCAAAACACACATTTCCTTCACTGAATATTCATTTTCTTCTGTAAGAGGCTATTGGTAAAATAGTAATTGCGTGTAATATTAGAAAATACTAATCCTATGAATTCTTATTTTCTCGTATACGTAGTATAGAGAAAGTATAGAAGGTAATCGTCCAAATTTCATATTCATTTTTTGGATAAGCATTATTTAATTGTTTGGGTGAAAATAGAAATATTTTTGAGGAAGTGAGTTTGCTACTTTAACCTGCTGAATTATTAGTTCAATATTATCATCATTTTTTTTTTTTTTTTGAAAAACTACTAGGAATTTATATCATATACTATTTATTTAATATATTTGAAATACAAATAGTTTGATATATAGCTTAAAATTAAAAATGACTATTCATGGAAAAAATGACTTTTTCTCTTTTAAAAAAATTGTAGTCTTCATAATAAATATTTTTTGCTCAAACAATATTACTTGGACACTGCAAAACCTTCACAGATCAATCATAAAACCGACATAACATATTTAGAACTGTGGTATAAAATTCAATAAGCGATACGACGATCTTTCAAAATAACGTATTGATCAAAAATAATTTAACATAGAAATATGAGTGCTGTAAAAATATATAATTAGAAAGAAAATTTCTAATCAGGTGTTGATTTGCAGAAACAAACTGTTTCCCTTTCTCCTAATTAAGCTTTTAAAAAGTAAAAATGATCAGACATTTAAATTCAGAGCAACTTCGTTCTATCCTTTTATTTTGACTCTGATTTTTACATGCCACTTTCAAAAAGTGAAAGTGCTACAATACGCGACAGGATAAGATATGCTTCAGGCCTGCTTTTATCAGTTCAGTCTCTTTTAACATCAGGTTCATAATCAGAAAAAAAGATTTATAACAAAAATTTACTTCATATAAAAATTAACTTAATTACGTGCATATAAAAAAAACTTACCCTAACAAAGATGAGTAGCTGCGTTTCTCCTATACGATATTTGCCATCGCCTACTCTGATCATAGGAAACTGAGCTGGACAAGAACAACGATTCAATAACTCGGCCACCTGTAAAGAAGATCAGTCAATGTTTATTTCGAAACAGCAAACAAAATTCCAAACAAAGCAATACTTCAAAATGAGAAAATAAATTCAAGAAAACTACTATACTACTAAGCAATTGCCTGTGCTCTGATTTGTAATAGTTGTGGTTGTTCTAATGTGATACCTTGAAGATATGGTATTTTAATATTTATGTTTAATTTCATGAGAATTTTAATCATTCACTTCGTGTAGATTCTTTACCCCATTTTTTTTTGTTTGTTTTAAATTAACAAGCATATATTTTAAATAGTTTCCCATTTCCTGATTTTGTTTTTAAATCTTATCTATTTTTCTTTAACTTCTGTTGTATTTTTTGTATAGATATTCAGTGCATTGAGGCATTGGTTTATTTTACTCTTAGTTTATCTGTCCAAGACTTACTGTAAAATGCTTTTCTTCTGCTCAAACCTGTTTTAGTCTTTACATCCTCTTGGATAAGCTGAGACTTTATTGTTTTCAAATTTAAATTAAATTTTTTAAATAGTGAGATTGTTCTTATCTTAATTATCTCATATATTTACACAATATGCCCCGTTTATCTTTAGTTTCATCCTATAATGAAGAGAATCCAGCATCGATCTCTTCCTTTTGACTCCCTTCTGGTCTCTCTTCCCTTTTTTTAGGTAGATTCTTATAGGAAGACTACCTATTTCAATGGTTCTCATGATAAGATTTAGAAAACATTCCTTCAGTTCTTCACCTATCATAGTCCTTAGAATTCAAAACCACCCTACGTTCAGAAGTTATATAATATAAAAAACAGTAAAAACGGTTCTATAAAAATTTTGGAAGAGTTCGTAAATTGACTATCTAGCTTAAAAGGGATGGAAATAGTGGGTGGTCGAAGTTTTCATTTCCCTATAACTTCCTTAATATTGAAAATAGAAGAATAAATCCAGTTAGCGAAATGAGAGCCACATTAAGACGAACAACTTTTGTATATAAAGTTTTTCGATAATTGCAATATCTTAGAAGTTAGGGGCTGAAAAGTGATTTTCAAGCCCTAATTTTGACTGTTTCTAACATCAACAATTTATGCTGCCAGATAGTAACTTAAATATACAGGAATCTATCTTTTCTTCGAGCTTGCCGAGAGGAATTTTTTTTTATTGTATCCAGAATTTAATGCAAATATACCAGTTTGGCTTTCAGATTATATGCTGAATTTTCCTCGTGCTATCTTATTTCATTTTTATTTTCTCACATACAAAATATACAAATGGAAAATACTGTAGTTGTTAAAAAAATTCGATAGATTTGGAAATCCCCCCCCCTCGCGGGCTTTTTGAGCAAAATCAATACAGAGGAAATTTGCTTGTTATGTTGCCCGAGTACAAATAACTACAAGACATAAAGACCTAAATAAAAAAAATTTAGTTCGCAGATTATATGTCTAATTACAGGACCGTATCAAATTTTGAAATATATCCGTCAAATCTGCCTGTACTTTTTCATGTACGTAAACACTATAGTTAATGTTAAAATGATATCTTATATAACGGCTAGGAATTTAGCCGTTTGATATTAGAGTACTGCAGTGGAAATGATGACAAATAAAAAGTCTCCAAAGATTGGGTCCGACAAAAGGAAAGGTTTAATTTAAACGCAATTTATTAAGAGGAAATAAAATGAAACACATGATGAAATATTTACAGATATGATGGAAAACTTATAAATACAGAGACGGTCATTACAGGACCCGAGACCAGCAACGAACCACCTTACAAACATAATGACACGTATTTATATCATGTCTTAATTCTTATATTTGCATATTAGCTACGGTTATTGGGTTAAATAAAGCCAGATACGATACCGATTAAATAGTTATATCTTAATGTCAAGTGAAGTGATTTACTCAAACTAATGACGCACAATGGCAGGTTCAAAATGCATTGCAACATTTTAGAATAAAGTACGGGAGGCAAATAATTTGGAATTTAGAACCTTAATGCCGAAATTTCCTAACAATTAAATTTTTTAAAACCTCTTCGCCAGAATTAAAATGAACTTAATTGTAAACGAACTTAATTCTGTAAATAGTAATTTACAGAATGCTCGTTTTTTCACTTCCATGAGTTTTTTTTTTTTTTTTTTCACTCAATTACTAGATGCAAATTTAAAAAGCTACATTGATAGATCTCTTAAAGTTCAGTTCACTTTTTCAAAGCCTTTCTTCTGTTTGAAACCAAATTCTTTCCAAATTTTTCTTCAATAGATTTCTTTTTTTGGAATCATTTAAAAAAATGATAAAAAATTTAGTACGGCTCTTCTAACAATTTCAAATTGCTGATGCGTAAAGAAAGAAATCTAAGGTATTCGTAAACATGAAATAACATTTCAGTAGCCGAGATCCACATTTTTTGTATGAATTCAATGGCAACGCAACGACAGAACCGTGCAATTCGTTCATTCATCAAACACGGGAAAAGAACTTTTAATCAAAAACAATAAAGTGTTAAAACTTTCAATGAACTCAAGGATACTTCATAAAATATGTTGCTTTTATAAACACTTAATAAAAAAAAAATTTCACCACCGGAAACGACGCTGACAATCCCTAAAAAGACTCTGATCTAGGTTACTCGAACAAATAAACAAAGCCTTTAGCAGTCGAACATTCGAAACATCCCAATGATTTTCCTGAAGAAAACAAAAGGAAATCCATGAAATTTATGCGCACTTTAATCAGCAGATAATGTAACCACGCGCCATGCCATCGCTGCACCTTGTTGCGAAGAAGAAAGCCAACTTTTCAGGCGACCTGGTTTCGGACAAAGGTGCCCAAATAGAGCGGACTGTCGGATGAATAAGAAAGCATCCCTTACATTCGGAAAATGGCAATGGAAAAACACTTATCATTCTAAAATCACGCATATATCATTCTGACAAACAGAGAGATAGCATTGGTTTTTCGATTTGGTTGAATTTATTTCAAAAAGAGAGTTAAAAAAATTGCAAACATTTCGTTACGGAACGTTAGGCTTAGCACTGATTATCATGACCAGGTTGAACATTAATCAGTTTTCTTTTCTTAATTAAATGAATGGGCTCTGAATAAGTTCTGTTTTTATGATATCCTGGAAGAGGTCATATAACAATAAAATTATTAAACCGTCTCCAGAGTGATGCAATATTTCCTTATTTTGAAAAGCGAATTAAAAGGTTAACCCGGACCACATCGGACCTCTAAGCTTTAAAAATACATCATGGCAAATCGAATTTTCAGTGAAAAAACTCCAGTTTCACAGAAGCTGCCCTCATGGTCATTTGAAAGTTTGGACCATAGACATTTCGTTAATCTCCGTTTTTTTTTTTTTTTTTTTTTTTTTTTTTTTTTTAATCTCAAAGTAAATACCCGGGTTTCTGAAGAAGCTGGTATTTCAGTGTTAGATTCCTTAGAAAATGATAACAAATCAGGTTTTTTTTTTCAGTTTTATTTCTAGTTAATGATTTGTTATCAATAAATAATAATTTGAATATCAGTTTTATGTTTTTGAATTTTTAAAGTGCAGTAATCTTTAAAATTCGTTTAGAGTCTCCAAAATTAAAATATTTTTAAAATGCGGAATTTTAAGCGAATTTGTCTGATTTTTTAAAATATATAATACATTGTGCTTTATTATTATTGTTATTTGTAGAATAACTGAAATTTTCTTTGCATTTTGCTAAGAAAAATATTCGCCGGGCTTGTGAACCCGATGAGTGAATACATACCATATTTTATTATGGGCTTATGCATTGACCTAACGATCGCACTTAAGCATTGACTTGATCCAGGATCAATGCTTAAGAGTGGCCTGGTAGATCCGAGCTAAAAGTAGAAGCCTGAGTCCTAACTGTGCAGGTTTTTAATGAGATCGAACAATTATAATTTATCAAAATGAGTGTCATTTATTTGTAAAAGCGCTATTCGTTATATGCCAATATACGTAAAAACGATTAATTACAATTATAAATTAATGCTGACATGCCTCGTGTTCATCATTAAATTTTATCAAATAGAAGCGCTATTTATTTGTTAAAGCGATATTCATTATACGTTAATATACATAAAAAAAGAACTATTATAAATGAATTTTGTCATAACTTATGCTCATACCATGATCATCAAGGGTGACAGATTCAAAAGACCAATTAAAATGGATTTGAATTTATACGAGCGGCAAAAAATTATTATAGATTTAAAAAGTAATTATCATAGAAACGTAGATTTATTTCAAGAGTACAGAATAGCAACAAAAATAGTGAAGCGGTTTTTCTTTCCTGGAACTTGGCCACTGTTTTATGGTATTATCTTTCTTATTTTGAAAGATTTTTTACAGGCATTGATTAATTTTAAAACAGATATAAAGCGAATGTCAATCAATAATTCAGAATCTGACAGGAAACTCTTTTAATTTTATAAATGAAAATACTAATTCGCACTGATAATTATTTCCCAACATATGCAAAAAAAAAAAAATCTAGTGTTTACACGTCTAGTTGGCAAATATTTATAATATTCAGATATTTTGATTTCACTGAATTTCACCTTCAGATCTTAACAGCGTTAAATTTCGGTTAACTGCCTTTCCATATGATTAGATACTGTTTCTATATCTATGGGAAAAATAAAGGAAGAAAATAGTTCTTCCAATGATTTAAAATTTCCAAACTTCGTTTCAAATTCAGTTACAAGGTTTAAAATTTTGCTATGCACAGCCATGTTTGCTGGAACGCAAAAGCATTTTCGAATTTCACACTCTTGATCTGCATTAAAAATTTACATATAGCCAAGCATGAAAAATTCTGATGAAAGAAACGATAATATAATATACTTGAATTCCTATTAAAGATTCAAATTGCTGCATAAAACTTAATGAATTGACTTTTTAATCGAATGAATAATTTTGTTTACAGTTTTACGCCTTCGGAGCGTTAAAAAGATCAGCAGACAAAATGAATGCTTGTCGTCAAGGTGTCATTTAAGATCTTGATTTCGAAACTGAAACGCTGAACGCGTTGAATAAAATTCTGAATTCTGAACGCTTTCATGAATAACTATTTACTATAATCTGAATTAATATTCAACTATGCTCGTTTTCTTCCTTTTTCGTTCACTCTTGCAACTTTAAACGAGCAATTCTTGTATATATATATATATATATATATATATATATATATATATATATATAATTTATTTCGTGTATCTCGGAAACAACTCTAACTTTAACTCTATATTTAGATAAGGTTTTGCTTTTTAACACTTTACCGACCGGCCGTCGATTAATCGACGTTTTGTTCTCAGCGCTTACCAACCGGCCGTCGATTAATCGACGTTTTGTTCTCAGCGCTTACCAACCGGCCGTCGATTAATCGACGTTTTGTTCTCAGCGCTTACCAACCGGTCGTCGATTATTCGACGTTTGCTCCCCAGCGCGGTGAAATGGCATAGTATGTTCGAACCGCTACCGGTCGGTAAAGTGTTAAGTTTATCTATATAGGTGTCTTTACTGAAAAATTGCGATTTTACACACACAATTTTTTTTATAACTAACTATTAGAGCCTTTTTCTATCTGCTCTCAGGTTGACAATCCCATACAGCGCCATCTCGTAAATTTTTGTGGTACTTGCATTGTTATTATAGGACGATAACCTAATGGCACCTCAAAATTTTGTGAGATGGCGCTATATGACATTATACGAATACGTTCGACTCGCATCCAATAGCAACAATGCATTTATAGCCACGCCCGTAATATAATAAGGAAGGAAGTATTTGTCACGTTGATGCTCTACTGGATTATTATCTTTGTTTTTTAATGTTTTGTAAGTTCCGAATGGCAACAATAAAAATGGAATAATGTTATGGTATTTTGAGAATGGCTTTTGAGTAGAGTTTCTTACTTTGATGATATTAATAAGCAAGATTTACGCCATAAATATATATTTCTGAGTGAAAATTTGGGAAGTTAAACAAAGAGAGTATATATTTGAACTATAAAAAACGTTTCTGTTAATGTGGAAGAAGAGAAGTTTCATCCATTTTATGACTACACAAAACATCGAGTTTTAATATACTTCTGGTTCGTAACGTACAAAGTACGAAACGGAACAGTATTAGGTTAAAACCTAATGGTAAAACTGAGTAATAAAAATATAAGTAATGTTATATAAATTATAGAATGAATACTGTAATATAGCAGATTGTTTCGAATAACATGTTAAGCTAAATGAATTCATGATTTTTTTTTTTATTTAAATGACCTGTACATATGTAGGTAAGATTGAAAAATATTTATATGTAATCAGTATATGATTCGTATCTAAATATCCCCCCCCCCAAAAAAAAGCAATGCCGAGCGAAGCTTGGTTTTGCAAAAACTGAATTTTAAATGTGCAATAAGCTTAATTCTTTCTCTTTATAATAGTTCTAACACATTTAAAATTCTGTTGTTTTTTTATTAAAATGACAATCTTATTGACTAGCATGATATCTGCAAATTATGGCATGTGTGATACGATATGCATTAAAAAATATCCAAAATGCAATTGACAAATCCATGTTAATAATTTTCGCACGTCGTTATTTTACTAATCAAGAATTTTTAAATTACTGGTTTTGTTTTTAATTAAAAATTAATAAAACATTTAATAATTTTCCTCAATAATTTCAATCTATTTTACTGCACAAATAAACTACTAATTCTATTTCTTTGCAATCTTTTCTCATAATTTAAATATTGTTAAATATATTTCGCAACAGTACTTTTTATTGTTTTAATTCTGGATTTATGTCTATGCTTGTTGCGACGATATTAAGTGCAGTGTGTGTGTGTGTGTGTGTGTGTGTGTGTGTGTGTGTGTGTGTGTGTGTGTGCGTGCGTGCGTGCGCTATCGCTGCTGTAAAATTGAGAGAAAACTGGAAATGTTAATAGAATTGGAGAATTCAGAACTGGAGATGTTAATAGAATTCTGCGAATCTGCTGTTAGTATTTCTGGGATATGCGCGACCATTGATCTAAGTTTCGGCTTATCTTTTGTTTGTTGCTTTAAAAAAATAATGAAGCTGCAATCTACAGCAACTTTATTCATTTGCAAAACAATAACGGAAAATTCCTTAGAAAGAAATATCTATGATTGCCAGGAAACGTTGTTAACATAGGTATTTTTGAGTAATTTGGATATGAAAGACAGTGAAAAGGAATTTAGTATTTAAAATTTCCATTGTAATTTATCGGTTGTTTATTAGTATACTTTGAAACTAAGGAACATTATTGTAATATAAATAATAAAAAATATTTTTATTATAATGATCAAAGGCATTTTCATTAATGTAGAAAGATATAAAAATAGGAAAACGGTATTTTCGAAGTAAAGAAAAAGTAAACGACGTCACAGCGCAACGTAAAGAATTAACTTAATTCTTCCGTAAGACGGGAATATTTATAAATATTAATGCAGAGAAAGGAAGACTTTTTTTTTTTTTTAATTACAGCCAATCACAAAAATGGTGACTGGATGCAGAATGAAAACAGCACTTGTTACTTGCTTTTAGCACATCGATTTGTAAATACTCCATTTTTTTCTTAGTTCCGATTCATTGCTTTTCATTTCATTGTTTAAAAACAAAAACAAAAAACCCAATAGCGTCGCGTCGTAGTGCGTCATCTAATCAAATCCATCAGTTTCTTTTTTGAACTTGAATAAGAAAGGCTTGAATTCTTTTTTTACCTCGAAACATAGCTGGCCATCTTAACAACAGGGAACTAGAAATTTTTTCATTCCTGTGGTGGAATCTTAGTGTGTTGAAATGTCATCTTAGCAAAAAAAAAAAAAAAAAAAAAAAAAATCTAAGCACACGGGGATAGAATTAGCGCTCCGTCAGAACGGTAACTATGTATTTGATCGCCTATGATCCATCGAAAATACTTAATTAATAATACTTAATACTTAATTACTTTATAATATATTTTTTATGTAACTATCCGTAGGATGATTTAAGAATTATTGATACTTGATATTTAGGTGGGCCAATCTACTTTATTGTTGGTACTACTAATAATACTTATAATAATATTTATTTTCTCTACTAATAATAAGGTAGTAATTACCTTATTTTCTACTTGTAGATAATTTCTATTACACACACAGTTTAGAATTTTTTTCTTTTTCTTTTTCGTGGTCTCAGTATGAATATTTAAACTAATACACATATTTATAAGCCACTAACCGACTTTGGCGACCAGCTGGTTCGCCAGTATTATTTACTAAACATTTTCGACATGAAATTTGCACATGCCATTCTGGACTCCATTACTAAGTAACTAAGATATTTCTGCTATTTTTTATTTTCAATTAATTATTTCTTAAAACATTTAATTAAATAATAAAAATATATGTCAAGTTTTAGTACTTTTGCTTGACTTTAATTTTTATGTATTACGAACAAATAAAAAGCTAATTATGAGATTAAGACAGGAGAAAATGAATGCAAATAAAAAAGGGACGGACGCAAAAATAAAAGACTAAAATTATATCGACATTCAACTGCAGAATTCAGGTGACATGAATGAGAAATTTGTTAAATACTTTCACGATAATCGAATCGTTAAATTGTTCGGTGATTCAAATAATAACTGCGCATACAGACTTAAATAAAAGTTGATTTTTAATCTTAAAAATATTAGCGGATATAATAACAAAAAATTCAGATCGTTTTTATTTCCTGAAACATTCTAACAGTTGCTAGAAAATTCCGTTCGATAAAGAGATTATGGTGCTTTTAGAATTAAAACGGAATAATGTGTTTACGTTTAAATTTGGAAAACTACACGATGGCTGTTTTGTGTTAGTTGAATAGATAGACAGTTCTGAATTGCAATCCGACGACTGGGATGAATCTAAAGCAGTACTCCATTTTCCAAACTTCCATGTCACACCAAAGAGAAATGTTTGATTTTCAGATGTAAATGCCTCTGGTTCATATACTTTGTTGATTTTTGAAAAAATCGGGTCTTGAAATTATAATCTTCCTTTTGATGCCAAGGCATTATTATCAGGCTATTATAGAACCACAAAACAAATAAATAATCTTGAAAACAAAAATAATATTTAATTTTAATCATTTTCTACTTGTTAATTTTTAATTTTAATTCATTGTTGTAAATTATATAAAATTTTCAAATTTACTAACAGGTGGCACCACTGGTATGGAATGAAAATTTAATCGCGTTTAGAGGTTAGCAGATAATTAAGTTCTTAAATTTTTCAACAAAAAAAAAAAAAAAAATCGAAATTATCAACCTTTCAAAACACTATTTTTTAACGTCAGACAGTAATTGAAAAATTGGTCGCAAAATTAATTTCTATGAACATGAAAGAAGAAAAATTATAAAAATGTTTTTTTTTTTTTTTTAATGTCACTTTCTTTTTCGCACACAAGGGCGCGCAAAAGCCCGTAAATGCGCGTGATTATTTTGTGATATTTTATCGTTATAAATAGGCCAAAAAAATAATTATTAGCATTACAATCAAACGTTTTTACCTCGCTACTTAAAAATCTTAAAACATTAAATTTTCAAACTCATTTTACTTAGAGAATTTGAACCAGCATCATAGAATTTTGTATTTGTAATGTTTTTTGACATTAATTCTGGAAATTAATTACAATCCAAGAAAAAAATGTTTTATACTATCTTTCTATTATATAAACAAATTTTTATGAAAACACTGAGTTTTATTTGCTTTGTGATTGGTAGAAAACGAGTCACTTGATCCATGTCATTTGAAGTTTGTTTTACCAGTATTGTGAAATATTTAATGAAAGTTATTATTACGCTCAAGTAAATGTTTATATTACATTTGATGATGATGACATCATCAATGTAATTTATATTACATTGAAAATGGTGACAAAAAAGAAAAGGTAATGATTTGATTAACTCAGAATTAACAACAAATGAGTTTTAAACAATATTATTTGTTAATTCTAATTTCTGACACAGCGTTTGTGAAACACTAAAGATTATCTTGCCAATTTGTTTACCTTTTGCGAATAACAGAAATTTTTTGTCTCTCGGCTATCAATCACCTGAGTACCTAAACAACACACGTGTTAACCCTGCATTGTTTTTTAAATAGCAATGAGGTGTGCAGCAAAATCAGATAGGAAAAAAAAAAAGTCGAAGATTGAATGAAAATCTGGCAATTTGAAAAAATCGGAAGTAGGCGATTGGAAAAGTATATTGTCATCATAGAAAGATTAAGATTCCAACACTGAAAGAATGCCTAGTAAAATTTAAAAACTTGCCTACTGGAACTGACGTTATAGATATCCCATTTATATTGAAAAAGTTACAATTTCCAGTGGGACTAGTTTTCGTCATGACTATCAATAAGTCACAAGGTCGGAATTTTGACAAAAGTAGTCTGATTATTAATGATCAAAGTGCAAAATTTTCAAATGGGTAATTATATGCAGCTTTGTCCAGAGCCAATTCTAGAGCTGCAATGAAAATCCAGTATAAAGCAGGCATCATTAAAAATGTTTTTTTTTTTTAAAGCTGCTCTCAGTGAATAAAAATTAAGCAACATGAAATATTAATTAATATACATCTTTTAACGGTTTTAAGAAAGTTTTTATTCAATTTTTAACACTTTTTTAATTTTATGTTTTAATTCTTAATTCCTCCCGAAAAAATTTAAATTATAATGAGATTTCTACGGAATTTGAACTAATGTTACAATATATTCTTTTCTTTCATTATTATTATTTCGAAATTAATCTTTTTGTTCAAGATATTTTTAAAACAGTTATTTCTATTTGTCGCCGCTCTTGTAACAACAACCATACAGCGCCCTCTGAAGTCTTGTGGCTCAATTCAGGTTAGGCGATGGCATGTGCTGCATGCTTTAATCCATGCTCTTTATATATATATATATATATATATATATATATATAATCTTAAAAATTATCCTAAAATTATGTATGTAAACTGTCTGTGTGTAACGTAACCTGAAAATAAACACTAATTCGGACTTTTTATTTAACCCCTTAACGACCACACACATATTTACTTTTGTTGTCTAGGGAAAGGTTGTCCTTAGGTTAGTGGGGCTTTTTTTGTAGGGAAACCCCACTAACCTAAGGACATGTATGATTCGATTACAACATCGAAGTTGGAGAGTGAAAGCGAGCAGGGGCCGAAGCCCCCTATTCTTATCATGAAAATAATTCAAAAAATTAACTATGCGTTTATGGATGATTTTTTAGTTTCTGAGCTTAGTTTATTCTCATTAACATAACTTTAAAAAAAAAACTATTTTTAATTCTAATCAGAAAAAAAATATTGAATAAATATATTTTCGATTTTTATTAGACGGAATGCCATGCCTGTAAACGCAATAATTAAAAGTGTCAATAATATTTTCCTTGAAGTGAATTTTAACAGCCAAACAAGTAAATACAGTAATCAAAAATGTATTACATTTTCATTGAGCATGAATGGCAGTGCAATGTTAAAAAAGAGTTTCTATTGTTTTCTCTTTTGTATATATTACGAAACTGAAAAATATCGAATACACGTAAAGAAAAGTCGAGCCTTTTTTTTTTTTTTTTTTTCCCTTCCTTTACTATCTATATTGAATTTGCTCAAATTCGATATACATAAAAAACGTTAGTATCAAGACCTTACGTTCTTTTCATATACAAGAAAGCCAAAAATCGGAAAAATAAGTCCTGTATTAAACTAAATTATTTTTTAAAAAAAAAAATAAAAATTCCAATGATGTGCAAAAAAAAAAAAAAATCAAATTAAAAGAACTGAGAAGAATGTAACAAGCGGTAAAAAAAAATTGTAGGAAATTCTTCGGTAAATTATTTGTAACATATTCCACTGTTTATTTTTATTTTAACCTGAAAATGTATACCTTAATCCATGATATTTATATTTATTCTTAAAATTACACCAAATATAAATATCATGGGTAATAAACTTGAATTTAAAATTCCTCACACCCTGATATATCATTAAAAAAATACCAGATGCTTTCTTTTTCTTCTTTTTTTTTTTTTTAATCAAATAAAGTACGAAGAATTCGAATTTTTTCTTGTTCTTTTCAAATTTTATAATTTGAATACATTTTATTTATGTACCTGAATTAAGAAACAAATGACATTACTAAAGAATCGTAAACATACGCAGTAATTGGATGTTTAGAAGAAAAACAAATAGCAGGAAACGTAGACTATTATATTATATGCAATGATGCGATCATTGGAAAATTTTAAATTTTTGTCTTTAAATTTACATTGACTCCAGAATATGGCGATTTTCTGGTTGAGGTCCACATAGAGCGTTCGATGACTCAAGCAGGGACTTTTAAAAGTGTAATAAAAGTTGTACTTTAAAACCTTTTGTTCCTTGAACCCATTACAGATTCGGCTTTTTACAGACGGTTGAGCAGAACCGGGGTACTTAATGGAGCTTGTCGAAGGAATCATTTCTGGTGCTTGTCTGATTTCCCACGAAAAAGCTGTCAGAGGTACGAAATGAAACATGTAAACACGCGTTTTGACATTGCTCCTGGCTGTCTCAAAAGTGAAACAAAGGAAGAAAAATGGTTGTCGATGCGTATAAGTTAAAGACATTTTGCTTTGATTTTAATCATCTTGTAAAAGACACAGAACATGCATTTTTTTAGATTTCTCTCAAAGCTATCTGTTAAACTACTTTCTAACAAATATTTAATTAATTTGAGTCCAATAATTCTTCTTTCTTCTTCATGAGTACAACAGCTCCTTGCAGATCTTGGCTGTCTCAACTACGCAGACTTTCAGCGCCTTCTATCCCCCGCAACTCCCTTCCAGTTCTTTATTCTCAGAACACTCAGGTCTCTTTCTACATCGTCCAGCTATCTAGATGGAGGTCTTCCTCTGGCCCGGGACCCCTAAGGATTTTTAAAAGTAGATATTTTGAGAGCGCTGTTTTCAGAGCTTTTCCAGATATGGCCGAGCTATCTTAACCTATTGCTCCAGACAACCAGTGTTAACTACAGAGTTTGTGTAATTCATAACTGAATCTAGTTCGCCAACATTCTGTCTCTAATACTGGGCCAAAGATAGTTCTAAGGATCTTTCTCTCGAACATGTTCGGAGTGAGTCTAATAATTAACGGTTAGTAAATGCTAACCACGGCAAAAATTGAATTTAAAGGATTAATTGCTTGTTTAACTAGCAGGAATGTTTCCCCACATGCCTAACACATTATGATACGTCTTGGATGATATGTAAGGATGGCAAGGTTAGAGTTGTTACAGTGAAAACTATTAATGGTTATTTTAAAAGACTAATTGTAAAATTTTCACCTTTGCCATTGTATCAAGAATAAATCATTCTTGACAAGGTGGGAGTATGTCTGGATGTATTTGCATTTTTATAATGCTTGTATTTTAATCTATTTACTTTTATTATATTAAATAATAAAAGTAAATAAATTAAAATAACTTCGCAGCATAGTAAAGAAAATAAGCATTTTGGATATTTTCAATTTGATCCTTTAGGTCAAAAAATAAATTAATATAAGTCAGTAATTAATGTCAAACTCATGCATCAAATTTCACTTAGGCAGCTTTTTAAAATTTTGATATAACGTTCAATTACACATATATAAAATGATCAACAGATAATTGAATCACTGATTCACTCTGTAGCGTAGAAGAGAAAGAAAATAAGCAATTTGGATATTTTCAATTTGATCCTTTAGATCAAAAATTTGATACAAATCGATAATTAATGTCAAACCCATGCATCAGATTTGACTTAGCTAGCTTATTGAGAATTTTAATATCACGTTCAAATACACATATAAAAATGGCCAATTGACACTCGAATCAACGACGAATATGTTCAAAAATTTGATATTGCTTTAAAATTTTGATGTAGAAAAAATATATACTATTTCATCGAACAAGTGTGTTACATTTTTCTGTTACCGTATTTGCATGCACACGATAGAATGGAAAGACATATTTCTCTATTATACATATAACCCAAAATTGATACAGATTTACAGTTTTGGAATGAAATAGATTAATTTCTTTCATTTACCTCTTTCCGTTTTTGAGTTATCATATTCAAAGAAAGACGCACACAATTCCACGTTGTCTTTTAAGACAAACGGTTTTAACCCGTTATATACCGACGGTACTTTAAAAGTACGTTTAAATCCGCCTGATATCTTCACAATATGACTATTTTTTCTAACAGTAATTGAAAGAACACAAAGAACGTTTTTCCAATGCAAAGTAGTAGATATCATTTAAAAAATAACTTTAAAAATCTTTTATTATTAATTTAATTAAATTATTTTAATGAATTAAAAAGGTTTATTCTGTACCAAAACTTAACTAATGGCTCAAAAATAAAAGTGAAAAATTGATGGTAAAATAATTTGGTAAATAAAGGGTTAAAATGTGGAGTTTAAACAAAATCTGGTGGTCGAATTTTTTTGACTATTATAATATTTTCACTTCGCCTAAATGAAACTAAAAATATGTACTTAATACAATTAGTGAATAATTTTGCATAAATGTACTTTATTTCAAAAGTTTAAATTTTTCTAACAAAGAATCCTAATCCTTAGTTTATATACTAAACATGCTTATATAGTTTAAACACATTACACAAAAAGAGACTTCTTATAGAGATAATTTCCTAAAATTATCATTTATTATCTTATCATGATAATATACCACTTATTCAATTATCTTAAAATGCAATATTTCATTTGATTTGTTGAGATTTGAAATTTACTCGAGCAGAAAATTCGATAATTCCTAAATCAATAAAGCAGAACGCTTGAAAATTACCCAGCTGAGAATTCGAAAATAATTCTTTACTCAATGTTTTTCTCTCAAATCAACTAACTATGAAATTTCATCACTTTTACTTACATTTTCATTATCCATTTCAAAATGACTCTTTATTTAGATTTTTGTTTCAAATAATCTATTACATTTTCATCACTTTTATTTAGATTTTCATTAGCCAATTCCCAATCCTTTTTTTTTGTAATCAATTTAATTCATTTATTTTGATTATTGCACGGATGATAGAATTCATTCATATTCATTAGACATAATTAAATATAATTAAAATTGACATAATTAAATTTGACATAATTAAAAAAACAATTTTTTTATTGTTTGGAATAATTTATTCTTTATGTTTCATTTCTAGTATATTACCAATGCTTGTACAAAAACTTTAATTAAGATATTTTGTTTTTTATTCTTTTGTTGACTTTTTCCATATATCGTTTTATATTAGAACAGCATCAATTCGTATTCGTTATTATTATTTTAATAAGACTAAATTCAGCTGTTATTTTATTTTTAAATTTTTAGCATATTAGTTGATTAAAAATTTTAATTTATTTATTAGATTACTTTTTATGGGTTAGCTAATAAATACGCAGATTAATGTATTGGAAAACAGCTATGCCTAAAAGAGCATAATATGAATTAGGTTTAAACACTCCTCTTCAAATTTTCCGACCGTGATTGAATAATAAGTTTTGTAAGTTGAAACTGGACAAATTATATCAATACGAAGTGTTTTTTGAATGATTAAAACGAAAAGCAGAATAATAAAGTATATTTTTCTTCTTAAAAATACATTAATGTAATAGTAATGGTGTGCGAATTCAGATGCGCGAGGATAGAACCTGGGACCTTGTGGTTCGCAGCCCAGTAACATGACCACGATACAAAAGCAATTGCTCGTGCAGCATAGCTGTTAACTGTCTTATAAGTTTTTCACCAAAATGTAATGAATAGAATATTAATGCATGCATTGTTATTGCGCTGATGTGCTGAAAAAATGCTACAAACATGTAAATGACGATAGATGATAGACTGAAGCATAGTGTATGTTATACAGTCATATGACTATAACGTTCACATGAATTAATTTCAACAAAGAGCGATGCAAAATTTTACGGAAATTAATTTTATAGTGTAGCGGTTACATAACTTTACTACCTTCTCTTTTAATGCAATAGATGGCGTTACCTTATTAACATCAAGGTGTATTTCCCATGATCCTTTTTGGGGGGTCAGTATTAGATTGTATTCTAAGTGAGTGCCGTACATTTTCGTGTTCGTGTTTGTTTTGTCTTGTGAAATGTGGAACTTAGAAAATAATTAAATAATTGTTCCTGAAACTCCTCGATTGTTTTCATCTACCTCATAATGAAGTTATAAAGAGTCTCATACTCCTACAATACCCATTTTAGCTTTTTTAAGGAAGCATTGGAAGAACCAGTATTTCTTAGCAGAAAGATAACGAGTTTTGTATGCAAATACAGATTGCATTCATAGACATATAATAAAAGTGTAGATGAAAAATGTATATTAAAAGTTTTACATAAAAAAAATGGCATTTAATCCAAAACAAATTCAAGGGATGAAAAAACGAGTATTATTATATTTTGAAATTTAACAATAGAATTTAGGATAAATTTTATTTCTTTTAGAAAAGCTCCTTACACAGCTAAAAAAAATTAATAGGAAATATATCATGAAAACCACAAAATGAGTTAATGCATATTAGCAGTGCCCACTGTTTATTGGTTTAAGACAGATAATTAAATACAATTAACCACAGAACATGTTAAATAAACGCTTCTTAAGTACTAGCTTAACAAATTATATTTGTTCGTCAAAACATTTAATATTTTATTCACAATTTACTTTTATCACAATTATTTTAATTATTTTCACAAAATAGAATTTCTTGTCAATACAAAAATAGAGTAATCTTTACCCCATTTATAGTTAAAGAACAAACTAGAAATAAATAAGGAAACACCAGACTGATGAAAAATAAACGAGTTGTGGTGAAGTGCTGTCACGAAAAATTACACCATTACTTAGAAATCATTTTGACATTTCCTAACCGCATGCGGATGACACCATATTCATCACACTTGATAGGCAATGGATTATAAAATAATCGTCTGCACGCATCCACTTCCCCTTATTATTATCATCACTCGCTGTGTTTTCTGCTGACAATTTCCGATGAATTCTTAGAAGTGAATGGGATATCAATTCAACTGCGACGAAATAAAAGTGGTATAATTCACATCATTTTGTTCATTTGCGAAATTTCAAAATACGAATACATAAATGAAATGTTGATCTTTTCATATTCAAATATAATTTTGTTTAAATGCTAAGAATACACTATTTCATACAAGAAAATAAAGCATTATACAATGAAGGTCTCATTGAATTAAAAAGTAGATAGTTGTAGATCATTTAGCAAGTAACTAGGACTTAATGCAAATGAATAAATTATATTTTATACGATTGGCATTTCAATCGCAAAAATAAACGTTAATAAAAGCAAGTTATAAAAGCTTCATAAATTGTTTCATGCACTTATAAAATATAATTTTATACGGGAATTATTAGAATTAGGTCACAATATTTGTTTTTTGTTTTTTTGCTTCATTTTTTTACTTGTTTTATAGCAGATTCATCAATAATATCATAATATGTTTAGCTTTAAATTCTACTTGATTAATTTTATGTTTAAAGTGATTTTATTATTATTATTATTATCTAGGAAAGATTTTTTTGGCAAATGCGACAATAGTTCATAAAGCCAATATTATTTTTAGCAAAAAAAAAAAAAAAAAAAAAAAATTCTAATTCAAATAAATAAATATTGAACTTGAAAAACGAAATGCGACGACAAATTTTGATTTCATTAAAATAAATTGATGCATTTAAAAAACACATTTGAAAACATGAAAATCGTTTTCAGTAGGTAGACCTATGCAGTCGCCATTTAATTAGCTTTTCGAAAGTAGAGTGAACTTCAAATCATATTGGACTGGCGGACATGAAATGTTTTCAATGATATTATTCATGTATATTTGGATTAATAAAAATAATAAAGGAGTTATGTCTTTTGAAAAATCAATCAGAGATGCGGGGCCCCTCGAAAACGTAGGATCTTGTGCATTCTCACAATTCGAAACCATTCGGGTGGAACTGGTTTAAAATGTTCCATTTCAGTAAATAAATTCATTTAAAATTGCGCCAATATATTTCATTTATGACAGCAATGAAAACAAATAAGTAATTAGATTGCAATACTTCTAAACATTTGCTTAATATTAAGAATACCAGTCGCCTTTGGCGATCAGTTTGTTCATCCAGACTATTTACTTTTTAGCCATGAAAGCGAATAATGTGAAATGTATTTTTTAAAAGTTTTGTTTTGTTCTTTGATATGACTAAAAGACGTGAATTTAATTAAATCAGTTTGCTGCAAATTACTGGTGTGTAAATTAAAAAAAAAATGTATATACTACAAAATAAACAAAATCCCACTTCATGGGGATATATCAAAAAAAAGAATTGTTTTAATCTTGATTTTATTAACTGGAAAAGCATGTGGGTGAGTGTTTTGATGAGTTTGAATTTCATTATAGCATTGTTTCAGACTGAAGCCAAAGCAAATTGAAAGATATACATGTTTTAAAAAAATGTAAGGAAATAAAATTAATATCAGTAAAAGATTTTTTTATTTTTTATTTTTATTTTAAAATAAAGCGACAAGTTTTTTGTGAGATAATAGTTTTGGAAGTATGGACAACAATTTCCATATGCAAATCATACCGACTATCCATCTGGCGACTGTTAAGCCTACTTTCGCACTCAATTAAGCTTAGTTTGACATCTGGTTCTTTGATCTTGACTTCTTTTACATTTTCTTCCCTCTGACTGAATGGAGTTTTTAGTGACCTGGAGAAATTTTAATAATATTTTGCAACTCCATTAACTATTAAGCGAAATTTCGAATTCAGTGCAGCTGTAAAATCATTCAATGTATCAATCTGTGTTTACATTTTACTGCTGCCATTCGACAATAAGTAATAAGAACGATTTCTGTGCCACTTATCGTTAGCGTTTTATATATACAGATGTTCATGATAGATACTTAATATGTAGTCACAAGACTCGAGATGGCATGAGATGCCATCCATAAAACGTGCTGTCATAAATTGATAACGTTTGATGCTTGTAACTAAACAAAGGCAGTGGGGAAAACTCCTGTCCAGTGCTTAGTTTGAGTGAAGTGCGCCCTTGCCCCAGATGCGCCCGCCGCGGTCGGTCGCACCTGTGCCGGCGTCGGACCGGATCGAACGAGGTGCCGTTACGTCGAGGTCCTTGCACTTGGCGACTTGAAGAAAATGGACAAACGGCATTACGTAATCGACGGTCCAGCGATTTCGAACGGCCGCCTCACCCCTGGCGTCAAGTTATGTTAAACATTTCGGATGGGTGCCCTCGCCGTGTCACAACCCGCTGAATGCTCGCCTTTGGAATGACTCAGAGATAAACAGTTGCAGTTAACAAAAGAAAAGGTTAAAATATAAGAAAGAATTTAAATTTTATTTATTTATTTTTGCTTTTCCTGCGTACGTGAATGTAAATAACTTAACATAAATTATTCATGTAAATTCAGTATGATTCATGCATTAAAAAAATAGAACTGTATTGCATGTAAGAAATATTTGTGTCTAATGACTTGCGATTTCACAATTTATTTTCCGGGAAGAAAAACTATTTTAAAATAATGATCACACAAGCAGTTGAAAATATTTTTCAGTTTTAATTACAACTGAGAATTGTGGAATTTCAAATTCGTCATCATTAATCTTTCCAACACAAAATTCTTAACAATACTCATCAGGTTTGAAATGATTAATATGAATCTATAGGGAGGATTTAAGTTAAGCTTTAATCAGAAATGAAACAGGAGACAAAATTACGTCGAAGAAAAATCGTTCACTGAGTATCTCTACTAATAATAAAAGAGAACGTATGTGTATAGTGGCGTTCAACAGGTTGATCATTTCAGAACTTACTAAACTTGGTACAGATATATCTTTGAGAGTGGAAATGTGCACCTCGAATCGAGTTTTTAGAATTTGCATCTGAATTTTAATTAGTTAAAAATCAAACAAACTTTTGGCGTTTTTCAACGATAACTCCAAAAATATTATTGCACAAAGGTGATTTTTGCATTGTTTTAAAAATTGTCTGCAAATTTAATTGCCGTGCAATTCTTTCTGAATTTCGACAATTTTTGAAAAGTATTTTCTTTTTTTTCATAATTTTTAACAGATTTTATAATTGATGTGAAATTCAAATCCTTTTCATTATTTCATAAAATATTTAGTCACATGATTTCCCCCCCCCCCCCCCCATTATGAAAAGTAAAGGAAGAAAGTCTGCTTTATATTATAAGCATCGCTTACAAAAGGAATAAGAAAATGAAATTATGAAAGTTAGATTAACCAGACAGTTATGTTTTTAATGGTATTATGATGTCATTGGTCTCGATAGCATTAGGAAGGTTTCTGTACACAATAAATAGAAATATTGTAGGGCTATTAAAATAACTCTGCTTTTGTATCTGTCATAATATGATATTTAAAAATATTTTGTTGAAGAAATAATGAACATAAAGTTATGTATAAAAAAATGAATTGAAACACAATTAATATTTTCGGCGAACCAGCCGATAGCCAGATGCGGTTAGTAAATAATAATAATTACATCGTCATGTTACAAATTCACTGTTATTCATTTTTGTTTACTACTAAAAAAGCAGGAACTTCAAACATATCCTTTGTAAATTTGGTTTGAAATGCATTATCATAAATCAAAAATCGATTTTCAGTCTAATTGTTTAGCCTTCCCCCCTTCGAAATTTTTTGCAGTATTTCGGAAGTTTTTATCTTTGTGCTTTCATCTAATTATAAGAAACGTGCAATCGAACTAATTCAAATTCAAATCAAATACTGGTCAAATTATTTTTCAAATCATTATTCTAACATTCCTAATTAATTATGAATTGCACTACAAAATATATAAATATTTTTTTCTTCAAATATATACGTATTTCAAAATATATACGTATTCTGTCAATATGCATGCGTATAACTTTCTCATTAGTCAATCTATGCCAATCAAATTTTAGATATTGTTAACAGAATAACAGTCCGTCTAGATGAATACATTTTCTAGTGAATAAAGAATAAGTTTGCATTTATTCATAGAAGATGAATGTAATAAAGTCCAAAATTAGATAATGTAATAAAGTCAGCTTTAGAATAAAATAAAATAATGTTCGAATTTATTTTATTTTCAAATTATTTCTCAAACCAATAACACTTTTTATTAAAGTTTCCAAACGATTTTTACAACCTGCACGCCACAAAGTTATAAACTGTGCAAACAAATAAACTCATTCCAAAATAGAAGGTTTAAAGGGAGAGAAAAGGGGGAAAAAATAAAGGGATGAAAAATGCGACCAAATCCATAGTTCCCATAGGAACCTTTTTCCTACCGACCATTTATTTTCCGGGGCTAATGGGGAAAACAAAAACGGAGAAAACCGGTGAGTAATCTGGAATGGGATTCCAGGGCCAGACGGAGACGAGACTCCTACACGTAAGCAGAGACGACATGTCTACGTCTGCCTTACCTAATGTAAAATCGATACCGTCTATGAGTAAATAGAGAATTCAAAGGGTTTTGCCGATTTCGACATACGGAACCTTTTGTACCAAGAAACGCAGTTTATGAAAGCCAGAAATAGTTTCAACGCTCAATCATTCAGAATGGCAGACGTTCCAAATGGCGCCTTCATAAAATCGAATCACTTAGCAAACAAAACTTTATAAAAAAAAAATGTGTATTCAGCTAGACGTTTACATTCAAAATTCGATTATATGACTCAAGTATTTACCTATTCAAATGTATCGACCATACCGATTATTTAAAAGCGGTTATTCATCAAAAACTTTAAATGTTTAGAATTAACATAATTTCTTTGTTTTCATATGGGATGATCTAGAACAAAAAAATTCAAATATATATTGTATGTTTTAAAACTTTTCCTTAGAAATATATTTCTGATCATTTATTTGAAATATAAAATAATAGGGTTAGACCACTTGAGTTTTTGTTTTCTCGAATGTAAAATATTAAAAATTGTCAATGAACATGACAACCCAAAAACACTTTAAGTTAGATGGATAATATATTAAGAGGTTTTGCGCAACAAAATTATAGATTTCTGACAAATTTTAGAAAAAAAAAAAAAGAAATTAAATCCAAAAGTTTATTAATAGGTTTTCACAAATATGTAGATTTCTGTCACATTTTAGAAATAAAATCCATTTACAGCAAGTTGTCTGCTTGTGCGAATACAAGTGAACACAATAATTGCTAAACATAAAGAGCTAGATAAATAAAATTTGGTACACAGGTTTTTAGTATCGAATATGTAGATCCGTAGACACTACATTTCGTAGACAAATTTGAAATTAAATCCGGCAAAAGATTTGTCATTTGTCGATCTGTACATTCGTATGTATGTAAACGATAACTCAAAAGCATAATGATTTAAATCAATTAAATCTGGTATGAGATCTTGTGATTATAATTGTACTTTTGTGTCAAATCTTCATTTCAATTAGTCGAAGGGGAAAAAAAGGGGGGGGGGTCCTCAATACATACACAATTTTCTTTATTATACTATGAATTTATAATACTAGTGTGGGATAGAAAATAAAAATCTGAGTACTCGAGGCTTTTACTGTCTTGCCTAAAGTTCACAATTTTTATGACTGTGCAGATAGGAGTATGATATTTTTAATAGGGAGTATGCGAAAAAGTATTCGAGGCCGAATGTATTTATCATATTTTAAAAATCTGTTTTAGTAATACATTTCTTATAGTATATTATCCAGGAATTCAGAATGATAATATCAGACCACTTAAGTTTTTAATTTCTCTTAATGAAAATACTAATTAGGTACATAGATTAATATGTAAATAAAAGTCTCATCTTTCATTTATTGCAATTTTTGACAAATTTATTATATCATGTTATTTGTATTTGTGTGAAGTAATCAAAAGTATTTCATTTGATATTGAAAATATGCAATATTTTGGGCAATGGGCAGTGGAGTTAAACTTACGATTCACTGTAAATTCAATAAGAGCCTTGCACTAGAACATCAGTGTGGATTTAAATAAAGTTTTTAATTTTAGAGAAGGAGAGTGAAAAAATTTTTTGTTTATAAAAAATATTTCAAATGCAATGAAAGAAAAGAATCAATGCTGTAATTCACTATTTCTGAAAACGTGACAAATGCGCTTTGAATTATTAAATTACAAGTAAATTAATTGAACCAAGAAGTATTATAAATTGCATACTTTTTAAAATGAAGTACCAAAACTTTTTTTATATATGTCTACAGTTTTTATCATAAAAAAAGCTCTCCAGACATGGTTTGATTAAGCGCTAACATTCATCGATTCACTAGCAGTTGGCTCATTTTCAATTCGTTTTTTTTATGATCTCAACATAAGACTGCTCTTAACTTAAAAGGTTTTGTACATCTCGATTATAAATGAGAAAAATCAACATAATCTGGGAGGAATATTTACTAAGGGTTCATTGGATACGAAAGTCTACATTAATTCTCTGTGGACTTTTTGTACTGATTATACAACAACATTAATGGTTCTCCATGTACTTTATGCACCATAAGCTTTCAAAGTTTTTTATAATCATTTGTATCACCAGATTAATTTAGGCTAGGCAATTTTCATAAACAATACCATTTGCAAATTACTTTTTTTTATTATTTTAATTGAATATTAGAGCAGAACTTATGAGTAAAATATGGAAAACAAGCAGACAAAATTTGAAGGAAAATAATTTAAAGCCCTCTCATAAGGCATCTTAGGAATTATTGCATTTTTCTGCCTTAAAATTAGATGACGCAAGAGAATGCTTGGAAATCGAGATAGTATTTATTGAGAGGTGATGAATTTTTACGGATATAAAAGATAATAATAATTAAAAAAACCCATTAATTTATAACTGAATCAATAATACAAATTTTAGAATTGCCTAAGATTAAATTATGATTTATCACATATTTGTAATAAATTGTTTATTTGCTTTTATGATAATTTTTTTCGCCTCTTAAATTCAAAGTTAAAAACACTTATTTAAATTCAAAAGCGAGAGGACTAATATATCCCTCTCGTCCAATTATTCGTAACTTTAACTACCGTAACTTACATCAGACTGGTTACACTGATCATACAAATAATTTCATGAACCTTTAAGGTGTAACTGAATTACAGATTTTTTTTTAGAGTTTGATTTTACAAACAAAAAGGATTTCCAGTTTTTATAAATATAACCCGGTTGTGTCTTTCTCTCGCTCAGTTACTTTCCTTGGCTTCTCAGCAAAAAATACGCCACTTTGGCTAAAGATCATAGACATAAATAAACATTGAAAATCGTCCTTAAAAAGAAATTTCAGCCTAAGTGTGAAAAACAATCATAATGGTTATAGTTCAGCGAAAAATTCTCTTAATTCTTTCCTCATTTTTATAACCCCGCATGCATACACCTCAACACAAAAGTTTAGATACTGTTATTTTTGTAGCTGTTTTAAAGAAATATGGAACGAATTACAATAAGCTTGTGCACTTTAATTTTGTTCTTCCTAAAAACTCCGTAAATGGTAGTAAATTTTTCTTCAATGTCTCTGTGTAATTTTTTTATTGTTTGGCGACCATCAAGGGAACCCAAACCTACTTGGCCATTGAAGCAAAATGCAGCCCAAACCATCAGTGATCTCCCATTTTGCTAATGTTCTAATTAATTCTTTTTTCTTAATATAACTAAAAGAAAATTTGAATTAAACAATTTATATTTTACAGTAAAATAAAAATAATAAAATGTGCACTGTCTCGAAAGTATGGGCACTATGTCGAATTTAGGTTAAGATTCATTCAATAACAACAGTTAATGAACATGCCGTGAGTCAAACAAATTCAAACGGAGAAAGTGAGTAAAGTATGGATGCTGAATTCAAAAAGTAAGCAAGATGAGAAAATGGCGAGCATTTTGAATAGGTCTACGAGGTCTATTTATAGAATTTTATCTACAGAAGAAGAATATAAAGCGAAAATGAGATCTGGAAGACCACGAGTCACAAGGAAACGTGACGGCAGCAGATCTCAGAAATTAGCATCCTCACAAGTAATGAGTTTACGGCAAATTCAAAGAACTTCTGGTATTAAAATATCAAAAGAAACGATTCATTAATGTATTCGAGAGAAGAATGCGATAGTTTATCGTAAAATGAAACGAAAACAGCATTGGAAGCACAACAAATTCCAACGGGATGCAATGGGCTTTAAAATATTTATCGTATGGATCAAAGCGGCATACAGTAATATTCAGCGAAGAAGAAAATGGATAGATCAGATTTCAGGTGTGCTACTGGCATGACTTGGGCTGAGAACAAAGATTTTCTAGGTAGGAGCTCATTGATAATTTGGCTACATATTGCTTCAATGGCTAAGTAGATTTGGTCTTCCTTGATGATGGCCAAACAGCCAAAAAACTACGTAGAGACATTGGAGAAATATTTACTACCATTTGTGGAGCTTTAGGAAGCCCGTCATGGGAATTTCAGCAAGATAATGCGAGTATATATACTGCTGGCACCACAAAGAATTGGTTAGAATTGAGAAATATTAAAGTTATCGAATGGCTGACTAAGCCCGGACTTAAATCCAATCGAAATGCTTGGGGCTTTAGGTGTTGTAAAGTTTATGAAAACAGTAAGCTGTACACCTTTACTGAAGAGATAAGAGCTTCGATTGAAAGAGCCTGGTTCGATATCGAAACAAATATTATGCAGAACTTGGTTTCTTCAATAAATAATTATATTTAAGAATTAGTTAAGAAAAATGGAAATCCAACATGGTATTAAAATTATATATTTTGTTTCAAATAGTTTTTGTTAATTTGTCTAAACTTTTGCGACACTTCTATTTTTATTTTTGTTTGTTATTGCAAAATACAGGTTGAGTAATTAAAATTTTCTATTCATTATATCAAATATAAAGTACAAGAAAATAAATATGCTGAAACTTGTTGTAATTTATGCAATATTTCTTTAAAAATGTTACAAAAACAAAAATGCCAACTTTTTTGTGTTGGGGTGTATATATCGTGAAAGCGAGAGATAAAATAGTAAATTATATTCTATGGGCATGCACGTTGTAGAGTAAATTGAAAACTCTTGAATGATTCGGCACCATTAATTATCGGAAAAGAATATATATAATATTTTTAAAAAATGAGATAATTTGAAACAAGAATCATTTTAATTTATACCAGTTAAAATGAAAGCAATCTTTGTTAATATTTAATTTCTTAAAATCCAACATTACTCATTAATATCGTCGAAATAATTTTTTCTTGGCTTATATTTGCCAATACGTGTTGTATTTGCAACTTCACTTCATTCGCTCAAGATGCAATGAAAGCCTCATTCTTGCTATAACAGAAATAAAAACAATATGAAACACATTTGGTTTCCCTCAACCTTTCAAGAAGAATTTTCTTTTCTTCCCCCCATTTATTTTTCCATATCACTTGTGAAATTTCAGCATTATATGACAAAATTTTTAATGTAACAAGAAAGTACATAAATGATATGAAAAAAGATTTGACAAGTACTATATAGTATATTATTCATACTGTACTTTATGACTTCTAAATATAGAAATTTATAAAGAAAAAAAAGACAAGTAGATTTTTGAAAGAAAACAGTAAATCTTCTGTTTGTTTTGAAAAAAAAAAAAAAATTAATATTTCAAGACAACGTTTCTACATTCATTGCACTACCGTGTTTAGTTATCCTACATTTTTAAATCTCTTTACTTCAGCTAATTTTAACGTCAGTTTCAAAAAACATAACCTAACATCCTTCTTCAAATCTACGCACGTTTTTATCAGCTTTTCAAGCAATTTAGTTCACCCAAATATTTCAAATACAGTGTCCAGAGCCGAGGAACAGAAAAAATTTATAATTTCAGCCATTACCAAATACTAATCTTCTGAATAGAATTTAATTTAAAGCTTTTAGCTTGTCATTAAAAGAAGTTCAAGATCAAACAAAAAAATTGGGGCACACGTCGAATGGCATACAAAGCAGAGATTGTTGAATGTTTTGCATACAGACATCTTAGTTTCTGCTAGAAATTTTGGTTTAGAATTTTACAATTCCCGTCCACTGAATTCAATTATTATTAGTCTGTTTTAGTTAAGCAGATTAAATAGATTTTTCAATTCACAAATATAGGTCAATTTATAAAAAAGATCGGGAGAAAAAATGACGAGACTTTTCAGTTATAACGACAGATTTGGTCTGATATGTGGCTTTCTATTTGCAATGCATTGCTACGTTCCATCAGTGCTTGCTGGCAACTAAAGTTAATATTTTAGGGGCGTCTATATTTTTGCTTGTAATCCGCGCCAAACCAAGGGAGGGGGATACCGGTGTTTTTCCTTACCTTGCATTAAACGACAAGGTCTAGCTCTAATATTTAGCTATTGAATATTATTTCAATACATTAGTAGAAAAATATTACTTTTTTACAGCGAATTATAAATGTATTGCTAGGCCGCGGTGGCCGGTGGTAAGGTCTCGGCTTGTGAGCCGTAGGGTTTCAGGTTCGAGACCCGATTCCACCGAAGAACCTTCGTGTAAGGGGGTCTGTTGCACGTTAAATCCATCATGCCAAACGTTCTCCCGCTGGTGTGGTGTGGTGTGAAGAGGGGGGTGCCAGCTCAAGTGTCGTCCTCGTCATCTGACCGCGGTTCAGATTTACGAGGTTCGTCCCAAAATAGCCCTACTGTTGCTTTACAACGGGATGTTAACTAAACAAACAAATAAATGTATTGCTATGAGATAATCGTTAAATTCTTAACCAAGGTTATTTAAGCTCAGACAAGGAAGTTCATTCCAAAATTAGTATAATAGTTTCAATAACAGTTCAATAATATAGATTCAATAAATGGAATATTTATATTTTTGAATATAAATAACCCATTAAAGTATACTAATATTCAGAAATAAATATAAAAAATAAAATTTTATTGGAAGCATAATATTTGTTAAGATTGTTGCATATGGTTTCATACAATTGCATTAAAAAAAAAATTCCATGCACACTGGAAGTTGGAAAGACGCTTTTTTTTTTTTAGCTGAATTGTAACAAGAAAAAGGACTCACAGATCATCATAGGGGCTCTTAGCTACATTTTAAAATGAATTTATGAGGTTTTGGTTTTCCAAGTTTATAAACATTACACTTTTCTATAATCAATGATATGCGTCCCTATTTTGTGAGACTAAAATTTATAAATCAATTTTTTAATACAAATATTTCCGGTCCCCTTAATATATATAATCGTATAATAATCCACTGCCGTCTGTAACGCTAATTGGAGTCAAAATTACTCTCGTTCTTCAGCTTGCTTCATAATAGGATGTGAAATTCCAACTTCTGTTTTAGTGTCTAGAAACTAATAAGGGTATTTTTTATTCTTAAACTGAAGGAGTTATCCGTATTATAATAAAATAATCATGAATAAAAATCGGTTACGTGATTGTAAAATTCACATTTTATTTATCTTTCTTATGCTGAATTGTAGTAAAAGTTAATGAGCTGAAGTCTGCAATTTTTTTTATTTAATATTGAACAATATTTCTATTTTATATTTAACACTGGAGTTTTTTTTTTTTTTTTTTTTTCTATTAGTAGATCACTATTCCTTTCAAACCGATTTAAGTGATTAAATTTAATTTGAATGCTCGTGAACTTTATGGAGAAAATAGATCTCATTACAAGGAAAAACAAAACTTTAAATGTTATATATTTACATCTAAAGTGTGTTTTTTAAAAAATTTCTTATGCACTCTATTAATGTGCGTGAGATTTTTTGCTACAACTTTTGTTAGTTAATCTGCGACAATCAGATATAAAATATTGTTAGCAGTATAACAGTCCGATTAAACGTTCTCATCTTCTAGCTAATGAATATTTGTCTTAAAAATATTCGATAACTTAATATTTTCCATTTATTGCTACATTCATTCTACAGATAATTTGAAAGTGAAATATTCTGCTTCATTCTGAAAAACATTTGGGGGAGAGCAAAAAATTGTGCAAACCGACGACCAGATTCAGTATGGTAATCGGGGGATTTTAAAAGTAAGCTGAGTAGGAGGAAGTGCTAAATGCCGGCAGTCGCTACAGCCCAAACACATGCGTTGGCGCGAAAGCACAATTGCGCTGTAGAAAGTTATTTTCCAACCTTTTCCTACCTATCCATTCTCTACAACAGGGCTGGGCTACCAAAAAGTCGAAGAACGCACAATAACAAACATCCATGCATTCCAACGCGAGGTCACGTTTCTTTCAGTATTATTATTATTATTATTATTATCATTATTAATCGCCATTTGTTTATTTGTGGGTTGTTACATTCGAAGGACATCCGCATACTCTCGCTCGCCCGCGAAATCGGACGAATCCTTTGAAATTTTCGAAGGCCCATTGTCCTTCGAAACCGAAATCGATCCAAAGTTATCGGAGCGTTGCGGATCGCACAATCAGGATGGAACCTGCCGTTTTCAACAACCCTTTTTCGAGAGAGAGTCGGCTTTTTTTTTTCTCCCAAAAGAAACGTCTGTCAAATGTAAATGGGAAGAGAAGTGGGATGCCTTTTCGAACGATTTCCCATCCATCAGAGCGTACTCTGGCTTGAAATAGAATGAAATTCCACTCCACCCCACCACCCCTCCTCGTTTTCGAATCTTGATTTTTCTTTCACTTAATGAAAGCGATGTAATCAGCTTCCAGATCACGTTTGTATTAGAAGAAAGTTAGTACAGCACAGTTGGAGAAATCTGGCTTTTTTGGAGATGTGGATCCTTTAGAATGTTTTTTTATTCATTGATGACCATATAATTCGAAACTTGTATGTCGTAGTTCTAGAACAGTCAATGACCTTCGAGGCTGATTTTAATGTCAAATATCGGTGAGCATCGAAACCAGCTGAAAATTTCTCATTCAGTGCAGTATTTTTCAAAAGTTTTGTTGCTGAGATCCTGAAGTTTCATTTCTTCGTAAATGAAACAGCAATTTCTATTTGAAGTTCATGTTTTTATAACATCAATTGCTGTTGTTGTAATAATTATATGCACTGATGAATTTTTATTCTCTAAATGCAAATTTTCCAAATTCTGCATCTTATCATTAAAATTTATAAATGCAGTAAACAGGCCTGTCACAGGATTATCAAAACAGATAATTAGAGTTACGCCACCTTTGTTGGCCTTCGAGAAATATTTTTTTCGGAATTTTTAGAGTAATCAAAAAATGGGTTGAAAAAAAGTTTTTAATTTTTTAACATTTTGTTTAAAATTACTTTTTTCTACCCCTACATGAGATAGTGAAATGAATTCTCTTTACTGCATGTTATAATGAAGTGTTTTAAAGAGTGACCCGAAATCAACGCAAGATTTGAATTTGCCACCATTCGTGCAGTAAAATGTTGCCAACCCTATTAAAAAACCATTTGACAGCTGATAGTTTAGGTTAGTAAAAATGGAACGCTATACGTTCCATTTTTACAATGAAACGTATAGTTACGTTACAATGAAAGAACAACGTTCTTTCATTGTAACAATATTTCAAAAATAATGAAAGTCTGGAGGCCACAGTTCGAAAATTTGAGAATTGACCCCCATATCATGTGATTCAATATCATTGGATTTCTTTTGGTCAATGGTCTATGCCAACAAGCCCATACGCACGCGTAGAAATTCAACGCTGCATCAAAATTTAGACATCAAAATTCAGCCACATTTATGCAAAATAGTCATGGAAAATTTAGACAAAACAGTGCGTATATGCCAGCAAAGGTGTGCAGGTAAATTACCTAATGTGTTATTCCATACATAACCTAACCTGTCTGCTTTACGATTCAATAAAAATATAACAATTTAAAGAAAAAAAAACTTTTTTTTGTTTTGTTTCTTTAATTTAAACATTGTTTAACACGTTGTTCTATCTTGTAACGCTCCATTTTTACTAACCCTAAACTATCAACTGTCAAATGGTTTTTTAATAGGGTTGCCAACATTTTACTGTTAAAATAGTGGCAAATTCATATCTTGCATTAATTTTGGGACACTCTTTATTATATTATTTCCTTATAATAAATGCTTTAAAAAAATTCTTTGCACAGAGGTATTTAGTTGAAATCAATAAAAACTTCTGTCTTTGGAAGTTCGGAGAAGAAAGGACCCAGAAATCTGTATTCTAAGACCCTACAAAGTTAAAACAAGCCTTTGCACTAAACCTCTTAAATACATCATTTAGGGGTCCGCCTCGGAACAATGGATTATCGAATTCCCATTTAAAATTCGATAAACTACTCACTTAGCTAAGCATATTTAATTATATTCTCTAGCATCATGAAAATGAAAGAAAAAAATTCAACCTTTTGATATTTTTTTTTATTTATCTTGACGGAGGAATAATTTCTTTATCCTTTTCCTCTTCGTCAGGCTAAGTATTTTTAATAAAATCTTAAATTATGTATATTTCAGTTGTCTTTAAATTAGCAACTAGTAGCGCACAAAGTCGAGCTTTATCTGAAATATTTCCGCTTATTTCTACTTTGTAAGTTAGATTTAAGAGTCTGCCTTTATTATTTAGGGGGAAGGAGCAACACTAAACTTTTTTTAACACTACAAAGGAAGGGACATTTTATCAAATATTTTCGATACGGCAAAGATATATATATATATATATATATATATATATATATATTATTGAAATGAATAGCGATGAATCAGCACAACGTACTAGGATCGTAATTGCCATCGGCCCAATGTTTCAATTTTCTTTTTTTAATATATGTATTAGAGATTTTGTTTTTAAGAAAACGAATTAAACTTCACTCATGATATTTATATTTTTCAATCAAAAAATATTTAACTTATTAAAAATAAAGATTTTTTTGTAATTAAATAGAAAATGTACCCCCCCCCTCAAAAAAAATCTTGAATCAACAATTTCCGTCCTTAACAACTAGAAGCAGATTTGCATTATATGTTGCTATTTATATATATATTGGTTTTAATAAAATTAAACAGGAATAAAATATAATATATAATACAAGTTATAAGTACATTAAAGAGATATTTTCCGAAAAATTCTTAATTAGATTATAATGCATGAAGCTACTTTAATAATTAAAAAATTGATGAACCATAGCTAGTAAAAAAGTTTTAAGCTTAAAAGAAATAATAAAAGGGAAGTTGGCATTATCATATGTTTCCCCAGTCTCTAGTTACGATCTTGCATTATACTAAAAAAATTGCTGCATGAATTCTGTGTATCATAAAAAATAATATCTCTATTTAAAAAGAATCAGTGGAATTTGTTGGTGTTGATAATGATTCTAGTATTCACGAACTCAGAGTAATGAGCTCTACTTTCTATACAACGTCGGGAAATTCCACATTGTCATAATAGTACCGGAACTATGAACGAAGAACTTTACTTGGAAAATCATCCCAACTAATATACAAGTGCCAGAAAGAAACGCCCGATAAAGGAAGCAAAACGAACGGTTCTTGCCGCCTAACCATGTCCTGAACATTTATCAAAAATAACTAAAATGATCTTGACCAGAAAAAAAAAAATTCTCGTTTCCGAGCATATCGTTTACTTATCTGATATCGCAACAATCGATTTTTACCTTCAGAGATTAAAAGTAAACTTGAAATGGCAACGTTTTTCGAATTCTGAGAAGGTAAATAAAGCGTAGGATGAGAATACCTTGAAGATAGTGTAGGTTACATTGTGCAACTTCACTAAATAAGTGTTCAGAGATTTCTTCCAAAAACTTTTTGAATGAATCAGAAATAAATACAGTATTTATAGTTGTTCTTATTATATATAATAGTCATGAAAACACAATGATAAAATGAATGTAACAAAAAGCTGAAACTTTTGCCTTTGTTCTTTTAGTTTAATTTTATTTACAATAAATTTGTTAAGAAATGAAATCAATATATCGGCCTTTCTGAACATAGAAACAAAAGATAAAGATCTTGGAAATTCGGAATTATATATAAAACTATGGAAAGTATAAGGGAAAAATAGAATTCGAGCAGTTTTGATTTGTTATTCTGAAAACTTCAGCACGTAATTAGAGAGGGGAAATGATTAAAGTCAGTAATAATGAAAAAAACCACTCTTTTAATTTTCATTTATATATCAGATCATGGAACTATGAATAAAATTATTTTTGATTAGCTAAATCGTCTGCGGTATTAACATATGAAAATTTAAGCACAAAACTAATTTTATACACGATCTAATTTTATATAACAAATAATAAATAAGCCTACGATTTAAACTGACATACCTAAATAGAACTAAATTTATTTTCCAATAAACGAAAAAATCAAAATGTGAAAAGTATTTTCCGAAGTTAATTTATTTCTTTTAAATTTCGTTAATTGATTTTCGTTAAGAATTTAATTCCAGTAAAATCAATAGTTGCAAAAACTTATTATTTGTTAGTAAAATAACTGAAATATATCAGAACAGATATTAAAATAGTCATAAGCATATATTTCTATATACATAACAATACATAAAAAAATTACAAAAAGCTTCAAATGGATATGAAAGTTCCTTACAAGTTCCCATAATGTTTTGAATAGTTCATCAAAAATATTAATTTAAATAATAAACTAAATAAACTAACTTTTAATAAACTAAAAAAATTATCGTTTAAATGTTAAATAAAACAATGTGAAAGCCTTACAATTAAAGAGAATACAATACTATATAATGAAAAATAATACTGTAATTTATACTATGGGAAAAGGGTTTATTTTATATTGAAATTCAAAAATAATTTTTTTTTTATAGAACACCCTAACAAATTCAAAAAGGTTGATAAAACTGCATTTTTCAAATACTAAACAATAAACAAGGATCTGTAGTTAACTTCTTCAGTTTGAAAGCAATTCTTTAAAGAGTAGCGTTGAAATAAACAACGGGAGCAATATAAATGTTTCTCGGTAATTGTGCTATGAAATATAAAGGACAATGCTTAATAGTTTTTCGCAATAAATGTTTGAATCCAATAAAATTTTCTTTCCAAACAAACAAAAATAACCACAAAACATGAACCTGCCGCAAGGCAAAATAAAAGTAGGCCACCTATAAATCTTCCCTTTCATCTTTCATGAAGGTAAAAGCTTCTGAATACAACACATGATTATATTAATGAAAGTTTACAACAAAGTTAACAACCGAAAAAATGCTCACAAAATAACAGTCGAACAAAGTGATGCACAGATTATTGCAACGCCAATTTACTATTTCAGTTCCACAAATTCGCAGACGATAAATGATCGTAGCAGTAAAAAGATACCAGAAAACAAAAACAGCTGATGAATGATGATTGCGCCAAAAAAATAATCCGAATTGTAAAGAGATCTTAATCACAATGTTCTGCTTTCAGCATGCAATAAAAAGAAATTGTTTGTTGAATCACATTCTGAAAGGAGCTATTGTGGACTTGGATTCTATTTCAATACCTTATTCGATAGAGAGAGTGGGGGAAAAAATTTGGAAATAAAATTATAACTATTATGTTTCATTCGTAGAAACTGAAATTATATTCTGCAAGACCGCTACTGTAACGGTTTCTTTAAGATGTATGAAGTTATCAAATGTTGTAGATGGAAGAACTAAAGTAAACAAAGCTTATTTTCTTTCCATTTCTTTAAAAACACTAAGAAGAAAGAGGCTAACATTATTTATTTTTCAAAAACAGTTTCAATATCATTTTCTTTTATCTCTCTTTAATTCATAAAAAAGTAATTCTTTAGAACAATTATTTCTAATTCTTTTGAGTAGTTCATATTTCAAAATAACATTAATGCTTTCTTTTTATTATATTACTAGCTAAAAAGAACGATATTTGTTTTTATTTTAATATCAATATTGAAAAGAATTTTATTAAACTGAAATCTTTAGACACATTTCTTCAATATATATATTGTCCATATCGTATAATAATGAAATATGAAATAATTTTCCAAGGCTTCTTAATTAAAAAAAATATTGCATTAACAAACAAATTAGTCAAATATCAATTTTATTAAATCATTGTTAGTTTCACCCTTTAAAAAATAAATAAATAAATAAAAAAGATGGGGAAAAAAGAGACAATAAGTTGCTTATTAGGCGCAGATTAGTTTGATAAAATGTACGATTTAATTTAATTGCATTTAATAAAGTATTCAAATCTTCTTTTTTTTTTAGTTTTGCATTCAACATATACGATTATGTATACTTCAAAAAGCTCAATTTTCGAATAAATTTGGTTTTACTTTGATTTACAGAACTAATAGAATACGAGAATTAAAGTTGCTTACACAAATTTCGTTGAATCTCTTTTAAAATATTTATTATGGATAATGTTCCGCTGCAAACTGGAAATATCATTTCGATAATCAACTAAAATAAACATTCCCTTGAATTATATTAAGAGAAATAATTATTAACCTTTGGCACTACTTTTAACCGGCAGTGCGCTGTATTTAGTCATTCTTTTTAAATACATTTTCTTGAATTAGAAGCATTGGAAAAGCAGCGAAATGCGGATTAATCAGCATTTAACATTCGGACAGTTGTTTTTACACGTCGCATGATACTTTAAATTGGTTTCTAATTTTTTTTAAATTATAAATTATTAATGTTAATAAAAAAACAGTAATTAATTTTTTTAAAAATGGTAAAATATTGTACGAACTACAATTTTTAGATATATTGCAATAAGTAGTCGCTGGATCGAAGTCCAAAGAGTAATAAATAAAAGAACAGAAAAAGTAGTTTTTCCAGTATTTTTTTTCAAAATTACAAAAATGTTAATATCAAAACAACATCGCGCTTTTACGCATATTAATAACATTAAAGATTTACAATTATATTCTATATTATTGTTCAGAACATACTAATTGAATTTCTATAACACTTTCTGACTCATTTCGCTGAAACGATCTATTGTCCAAAAAGAAACAAAATAGCGCCGAAAGCGAAGGAAACTGAAAGCCAAACAGCCCGGGGGATATTAGCTACTGACTCGCGAAGCAAACCCCTTTTTTTTATTCTCGCTCTGATTGTTTCAGAACGTAGAATTGTTTCGAAGAAATCCCTCCCACCGTTTAGCGTGGTGTAAGAGAGAGTAGTCTGCAAGAATGGAAATAAATATAGGAAAGGAGGCAATATCGAAGGGCGAAAAAGAGCTTCCTCTCGATGCTGGCGATGCGCGACGAACAACGACCGCTACGCGATGACCGTCCACAAATTTCGCCCATAAAAGCATCCGGAAGACTAAATTCGGAAACAAAAGACAGCATCCGTCCACCACTTTCAATTGCAAAAGGTTTCCTTCCGAATTGCAATACGAATGTAATGCTTTGTCCCGGAACAAATCTGGTAGCAAGAACAGCATCAAGAACAAAATAAATTAAATTCCGCTCTGTCCATTGACAAATGAAATATTGTTTATTTTTACTTTTTTTTTTCTTTTACCAAATCTGATTTCGTTAAAAAAAATAAAAGAGAACAATCCTTATCGTTTTATTTGGATTATTTTTAAGATTTTTGATAAATTAGAAGATAAAATAAATAAAATTAATTGTTTGCAATATTACAATTTTTTTTCCCTTGCTAAATTTAAGTATATTGACAAACAAGTTGTTTATTGTTAGTCCCTTTTCAAGAAATCAAATTAAAAAAAGTAATTTCCTTCTTTCTAGAAAAACAATTTTTATAGCAAAACTTGCATTTTTATCTACTCTTCCACAAGAACGTGCTATTTGCATGGAAAAATACAATGAAAGCTTTGATATTTCTGAGATTTAAAAATGACTCGTTTTATTTTAAAAGTTTTTGGAATTCAAAGTGGTTATTTTATTTTAAAAATTTTCAGCTTTAAAATGATTTATTTTGAAAATTTTGAATAATAAAATTGATTTATATGTGAAAAGGTAAATACGTTGAAATAAAATATCAAATAGAAATAAAACGAGATGAAAAAATATACAAAACTTTAACATGATAAATGAAAAAAACAGCATATTACATGCCTTTAAAAAAAAGGTAGAATACGATAATTTAACACATTGAAATATATAACAACATTTTTCTTTCCTTTTATTTAGGAATGCATTCAATAAATAATTACTGACCAAATCCATCTCTATTTTCTGATGCAATTGCATTTTGAAATAATTTGTTGAGAAACCAAATAAAGTTTCAATTTTTCGCAAGCGTATCATAGATTCTGGCTCAGATATAATAACCTTTTCACTACACTCAAGCTTTCCTAATATTTGTTCAGGTTTGCTCATATGAAATGACGTTCATATCTGCGTGTGCACGTCACCATGAATGTTAAGTACTTAGATATTGACTCAAAATAGAACAGATTCTTCATTTAATTTGACAAGGAGTATATTTGGAAAATAAAGCTGTTTTGTCACTGTCACAGCTGTTTTGTCAAAAACTGTCACATATTATTTCCATCATATTTTCCAACAAAGGAAACAAAGAAATATTTATTTTGTAAAATTATAATTTCGTGTCCCGAAATAAATAAACACCTAAATTTCAAATATAATAAAATATTAATACTTATTATTATATTATTACGCTTATTTAAGTGTTCATCCAATCATTTTTAAATTTGAATATATATTTTTGCTTAAAGGAGGCTGTTACTAGGTGTTTTATCGTTGAATTATTATGTGAAAAAGCGACCAAAGGAACCAGTTTACGTGACATCTCTATCACATGACATGTCAGTTAAGATACAACAGTCTGTTGTCTTAAGCTTTGCTGTGACGTCCTTCTTTGTCCTGCAACTGCGCAACGAATTCTGAAACTGGAGTGGCGAATTTAGCTTGAATCAGGGGAACATGAATTTAAAACCCAGCTGCTTTACATAAAATATTTGCTTTGAATCAAAAGAGAAAAAATACATTAAATAGAAAGAATCTATTTCACTCAACGACTGAATATACTGCCATCGTAAAATTCTATTGGAATAGTTTACACAACGCCATTTGATAAAAGAAAATCAACAAATAAAAGAATCTCCAAATATAATGTATATTTATAAAATTTAAATATACAACCGTGGAACTTTAATCTTCCATGATTTTTTTTTTTTTAATGAAAGCATCTTTAATCATATAGTCCAAATTTTTAGTTCGTATTATTTTAGCGGTGGGGTTAAAATTATAACCGTTGCTTTTTCAAATAAATAAAAATAAGAAAGAAAGAAATGAATTCAGCTTAAAATAGTAACCATTACCCAAATTCAATTAAGCCATTATCAGAGCCTGACTAAGGCAGGGTATACGGGGCAGTTGCCCCGGGCCCTCACATCAGAGAGGGGCCCCCAAATCGAATAGAAAGTTTATTTTACTTTTCCCTCTTCAAATTTTGGCTTTTCAGATGTGCTATATCCTTTTAATGATGGACATAGAATTATCAGAAAATTAATAAAATGGACGGGACGATATTTCATCTGACCATTCGATAATGATGGCTTTCTGGGGAGGGGGGGACTTTACAGCTATTTTAGGTTCTAGTCAATTTTCTTGTTATATATCTATAATGAGGTGAAAAATTTAAATACCTCCATAAAGTTCGGTTCTTCATGACTAAAGTATTAAAGCAGAGGGGGCCTCCAAAGTAGTTTTTGTTCCGGCCCCAATTAGGCTAAGTATAAAAGAAAATGGCCATTATAAAAGAAAAAAAAAAGAAAAGAATTCAGTTTAAAATTATAATCATTATACAAATTCAATTGAGCCATTATGTTAAATATGGTTCCAGGTGACACCTTTAAAATGAAATTATGATTTAAAAATATCTCGAATTTATCACTTGTTGCTTTAAGAAAATATGACCGACACCACTGTAACTTTACTTATCTTTACAACTGGTAGCATACAATCATACTACGAAATAGTTTTAATTAGTTATACATTAATTCAGTTAACTGATTTCAAATGCTTTTTTAATTTATACATTTTGACTACAAATAATGCTTCAAATTTAGTGCTGCTAGTTTTAAAACAATTCGAGTGACATCAGGAAATTGAAAAGGAAGAACATTATACTTAGAAAACTAGAATGTTAATAGAAAATCAAATTGGCGTAAAATTAAACATCGATATCTAAAAAAAAAATCATAATTGCAATCCACTTCAATAATATCATTCAAAAAGGCAATTATTAAGAGATGTTTCATATTCTCGCTTTTTCTTTCCGTGGTTTTATTTCTTTTTTTCACCTTCCGAATATTCAATTTGTTTCCTCGTAGAATGAACGTTTTTAATGTTTTTTCTTTCGATTCCGATTCTTCTAAGCTCTTTAGCAGCAGCGCTATAACGAGGAAGTAGAAGTTTTCTTTTCTCACGCTGAATGAAGAATTCGTTGGATGTCGAAGGAAATTTTATTCGCCATTTTCCTAACGCTTACGAGCATTTAAATGCAGTCCAGCAAATGGGTGAGTAAAATGATTACAAAAAGAGAGAATAATGAACTCGATAAAAATACCAAGCGAGGAATGATAGTCATTGATGCTTGAAGTGGGCGGTCTCTAGGTCAAAGCGTCTTGCAGGTTATGAGGAAGAAAATACCGAGAAGTCTTTTATTGTTTCCTGAAAGCGTTTAGTGAGGAAGTGCAGTGAGAAATTCAAAAATATGAAAAGAATGGACATATTGAAGTATGTCATATATTTAGATGAAATTTTCATGCAAATCAGCGAAGAATATAGCAATTAATATCATTCTTTTATTCTTACGTTTTTTATTAGGTTATATTCTGTTAGTTTCCACCCAGCTCAAAAATGGAAACAGCGCATTTTACTTTTGTTATATCGCCTGCAAACGATTTTATGTGAAGATATAAAATAATAATAAAAAATAGAATAAATATGTAAAATATTAAAATCGTCTGAATATTGAAAAATTTTATTTCGATATAATAAATAATTAAAGTTCAGAAATATGAAAAGAATGGGCATATTGAAGTGTGTCATATATTTAGATGAAATTTTCATGCAAATCAGCGAAGAATATAGCAATTAATATCATTCTTTTATTCTTACGTTTATTATTAGGTTATATTCTGGTAGTTTCCACCCAGCTCAAAAAAGGAAACAGCGCATTTTACTTTTGTTATATCGCCTGCAAACGATTTTATGTGAAGATATAAAATAATAATAAAAAATAGAATAAATATGTAAAATATTAAAATCGTCTGAATATTGAAAAATTTTATTTCGATATACTAAATAATTAAAGTTCAGAAATATGAAAAGAATGGGCATATTGAAGTGTGTCATATATTTAGATGAAATTTTCATGCAAATCAGCGAAGAATATAGCAATTAATATCATTCTTTTATTCTTACGTTTATTATTAGGTTATATTCTGGTAGTTTCCACCCAGCTCAAAAAAGGAAACAGCGCATTTTACTTTTGTTATATCGCCTGCAAACGATTTTATGTGAAGATATAAAATAATAATAAAAAATAGAATAAATATGTAAAATATTAAAATCATTTGAATATTGAAAAATTTTATTTCGATATACTAAATAATTAAAGTTCAGAAATATGAAAAGAATAGGCATATTGAAGTGTGTCATGTATTTAGATTAAATTTTCATGCAAATCAGAGAGGTATATAGCAGTTAATATCATTCTTTTATTCTTACGTTTTTATTAGGCTATATTCTGATTGTTTCCATTCAACTCAAAATAAGGAATAGCGCATTCTTCTTTTTTTTACATCAGCTACAAACGATTTTATGGGAAGATATAAAACAATAATACAAAAAATTCTAATAAAGAAGTAAAATATTAAAATTGTTTGAATATTGAAATTTTTTTTATTTCGATAGACTAAATGATTTTAAAAAATCATACAGGGTTGTTTTTTTCTTAATTACTTTAGTTCATCATATGCATATTAAATTATAAAATATGCAATAAAATTATTAAATTAAATAAATTAATTATATAAATTATTAAAATATACTAATCACGTTTATTACTGAATTATTTTCAGAATTCCAAACTTAAAACATATGATGACTTAATTTTAAAAAAATTCAGTAACACTTATTAAAAACGACGCTATAAAGTGTTATTTCCTTTTTTTTTTAAATTCACATGCATTCTGAATTTTTATATACATTATTATATGTACAGAAACATACATATACAAATACATTCATGCATGCACAAAAAAATTTTTTTTTTTCTTTTTGTAATAACGGTTAATTCAATTTAATAATTACTAAATAATAAACCAAATATTGATTTCATAACAGAAAAAAATAATCTATCATAATTTATTTTATAGATCTATAATATTCCATAACTAAAATTTAATATTTAAGTAAGAGTGATTAAGAAAGCATGATGATTAATATTGTCAAATTGAGGACTCGAGGGAATTTGTATTTTTAAGAACCTCTAGTGTTTTTTTTTTATATTTATTTAAAAGGAATGAGATAAAAGTAATTTCCAAATTATTAAATTTATTCTCTAATTAATCTCTATATTGTGCTGAAAAATAATACTTTTACATGCTAATCTCCAATAACTTAGATATTCATTTTGTTACAAAATAATTTTAACAGTCAATAATAATCTTAATAATTAATTTTGCTAAGAAATAATTTAAATAATCAAAAGAAATATTTGTTAGCTAATAAATATTCATGATGTTTCATACACCAGTTAATCGATAAATATTAGTCAAACAAGTAATTAGAGAAGACAAACTTCTCTGTTAAGGGAAGATATCCTTGAAAAGAATGGATACACTGACTAGGATTTCTGAGGCGACATTTAGTCTAGAAGGACATTAACCCGATGTGAAAGTGTATCCTTTCAAAAGTTTGGGTAAACAAAATCTTAACGAGAAAAAAAAAAAGCGTAATAATAACATAAAATTACTCGGCAGCTTTGGAAATGAGAGACATAATCCCCCCCCCCAATGTCCCTCTGCGCGTCAAATTATCTTTTCTGCCATCCTCTTCATCTGACATTTCACACGTCACATGTGATGAAGCCGACTCGACATGAAATTCATCTGAGAAGAAAATTTGTGTCATGGGACATCCGCTCGGATATCCCAACTGGCTCGCTGCATCTGGGCTTGCTTACTTGGCGTCCATATCACTCGACACGAGTTCAAGGTTATCACAGTGTGTTCCTTGTTGCCGAGCGTTTTTTAATTGGCTGCAAAGCTTCATCAAAAAGGAAGGGGGCATGTTCTGACTATCGAGTTTTGCGGTTCGAACCAAACTGTTTTATCATTAGACGATCGTAAATAAAACAATGCGATGCTGCTGAGTACAGGTCCGTGTCACGCAAAAGTGGACACGCCATTGTTTTAATTGTTCTGATGAAAGAAAGGTACTTTGACGGGGGGTTGGGAGATTAAGATTCTTGCAACGTCGAAGTACAAGACGACTTGCATCCGTGAAAAAGAAATGACTGGTTAGAAAGAAGTAAATGACTTCTTAAGTATGCTTATGTGAGTCAAGTATAGACGATGTTGAAGGTGAGTTAACAATATGCTAAAGTAAAACATTTCGTCCAATATATGTCATTCTTATAATAGATAGATAGATAGATCTAAAACTATCTTGAACAAAACAGCAAAAAACACTCAATTTAGAATTTTACAAAACCAAAACTATTCACCACGTTTTGTCAAATTTGGCAAACTAAGTAATTGCCCCGAAACATTGAACTAAGGAAAGGAAAACATGTAAATTAAAAAAGGTATTCCCCTAGGTGCCACATAAATAAATTTGTATACCATACAAACTCTATGTATTTAAAATATTAGAATAACATTAACACTTTCCCAAACATAATCGGTCAAGATCAGTTATTATAATATTTCAAAACACTGGAAGATTGTTTAAATACTAGGGTGGACAAATAAGGATACTGTGCAATCATGATTAATAAATAAATGAAGACATATAAAACTTTTTCAAAGTTATTGAAATAAAAAAAAAATCAATTTAAGACAAATTGTTAACATGATGTTAAGTTTAAAATGTGCTGAAAAGTGAAACTAAATTGATCAGTTTATCAAAAGAGGAGCCTCATAGTTAGTACTCCTGGAGCCACTGAATGCCCAAATCCGCCATTGATTACCGAGAGAGCATATCCATGTTCATCTTTTTTGGTTTTGAATTCTATGGGCTTTTGTTCTTTCATTTTTAAACATCTATTCGATTTTACTGATTTTTTTTTCTTTTTTACATCGACAATTTCAACTATTAAATTTATACTTTTATTTTAATAAAATTATTCACTCCATTTCGTTTGTTGCAGTAATGTCAACACGCTAAATTTTGCGAAAAAAAAAAGGAAAAGAAATTAAGCTGTTTATTATAATTATTTTTAGGTTATTATAATAAATAATTTCATAATCACTTAAAACTCAGTTTTGTTTTTAAAAATTAATAAATTATTCAGCGATAACTCTAAATTCTCAATACAAATTTTTACTTTAATTTTTAGGTTTCACTTGACTTAAATGTTCCGCCGAAATATAATTTTATAATAGAATGAAGTTCAAATTTCTTTTTTGTCTGTTACACATGCTCAAAAATAAATGTTAAAAAAATTTAGTATAATACTGGAAAAATGTTAATATAAAAGCATCAAAATGAAATCGTCAAATTTTATTTTAGTGTTAAAAGCAATTAATTAAATGTAGTAATGAAATCTAATTTAGAAACACGAGTATAAAGATCCTCGATGAAAAAAAAAAAATTATAAGGATTAAAATACGTGTTAAAAACATGTGTTCAGATTAATATGCTGACCAATTTACTAAATAAACTATTTGTATTGTTAATTTATCACTAAAACAAAGAAATTGCCGAAAATAATCTGAAAAGAATAAAGTGAGAATAAGATAAGTAAAAGATATATGATAAGTAAAAATAAAATCACTGAATCATTTAAATGCGAACAATATGTGAATATCTGATAACGAATGCAATCGGTGATTGACTGATTACACGGATTAGATTCAACTGGGTCACATGAAGCCTCCCGTGATTGGTATTTTACTACAATAATAACAACAAAACATTCATTTCATAAAGAATTACCAAAATTTATGCTGAATATCTATTTAAAATAGGAAAACGATGGCACGAAGAACAAATTAAGTGATTATTTAAAATACTGATATTTTTGATAACCTCAGATTAAGAAATCGTTTGTTCCATCAAGAATCATATGATCTAAGATTTATATGAAATAAAATTTGACAAATATCTATACTACTATTATAAATGTGAAAGTTTGGATGGATGTTTGTTAGTCAATCACGCCAGAACGGCTGAACAGAATTGGATGAAATTTAGCTGAGAGATAGATTATAGTCTGGAATAGGACATAGGCTACTATTTATTCCGTTTAATTGAGTGGTTAATTGTTTATTAATTAAAAACTAACTTTCCCGCCAAAAATCCCCAGATGAGTAAAGCTTCAGGGTTCCCCCCCCCCCCCCCACACGCCAGTGAGATTAGGCTTAACATGATTTTGACTATTATTTCAAACGATTCTGTTTATTTTCTTAGTGTTCGATACATTTAAAATTAAACGTTGTTAATGAATCGATCTTTCGGATTCATTCTGAAGTACTTTTGAATTAAAATAAAACAGAATAAAGGAAATTAAAAATTGATAATCTGTATTGCGTTACCCCAACTGGCGTAGAAAATTCATACACTTGTGTTGCCCCAATTGACGTTGAAAATTCACGCATGCGCAGGAGTAATAAAAGATAAAGCCATTGATGCTATAAATTCCAATCTATTTCCACGCGTAAGAAGTCGCGGGTAAAAGCTAGTGAAAAATATTTGTAAAAATGATAAATGTAATAAATTGTCAATGATCAAATATTATTTTATGCCCATGTTGTGGCATTCGATAATAAATATGAAGAATTCAACAGCTGTAGCAGTATTTATTGATTTTCTTAAAGACTATAAAATAATATAATTCATGGTCGTAAACAAGTAAAAACAAAATTTTTACAAGAGTTTAAATTACGCATTAACATGTATTCAGACTAACTTACTGGTCAGTTCCTAAAAAATAAAATTCTGTTGAATTTTTAGACGTTGTTTAACATATTACAGAAATTTAAGATGTGTTCGGTAGTTCTCACTGTTAGGTAGGTTCCTATAGGAAGACTGCCTATTGCATTGGTACTTATAATATGACTCCGGAAATTTTCTTCAATTCATCACCAATCATGGTCCCTATACCCCAAATATATATATGTGTGTGTGTGTGTGTGTGTGTGTGTGTGTGTGTGTGTGTAAGCGTATAGCGCTTTGCCCATGTTATCTTGTAAACAGGATAGCTAGAGTCATTTTGTTTGCCTTTTAACTGGCTTGGAATAAATTGTCAGAAATGTAAAAATCTCAGATGAGTTTGCAAATGACCCATCTAGCTCAAAGGGGGTGGAAATGGTGGGGGTTGAAATTTTCATTTCGCTATAACTTTCTTAATACTGAAGATAAAAAAATAAATTCAGTTAGCCAAATTAGCGCCTCATAAAGAGGAACAATTTTTTTAATTTAAAGTTTTTCGATAAGAAGTTAGAAGAAAATTAGTTCTAAATAAAATGAAGTAATTAGTACTAAGTAATATTAGTACTTCTGAGAAAATTTTTCTTAGAAATTAGGGGCTGAAAAGTGATTTTTCGCTTCCTAATTTTGATTGTTTCTAACATCAACAATTTATGTTGTTAGATAGTAACTGAGATGAAAAAAAAATCTACCTTTGGATTCCTTCTACCTTTTGCCGAGAGGAATTATTTATTTATTTATTTGGAGATAAAATTTGATTTGTTTCACTCTTTAATATATTGGCATGCATATTATTAAATTTATTACACTTAAGTGGTCTTTGTGCTCGCTTGTTTTAGTTGGAATTTCAACATATTAAATTTCCGAGCTTAACTTCGTCATACAATAAAAAAGGTTTGTGTAAGATAAGTTCACGGCGATTGATCCCAGCTTAGAATGTTGAAAAATATACAAAAATGGCAAGTTAATATTCTGCTCATATCGAAATAAAATATGATCCCTTTTTGAAAAAAGAAATGACAGAGACGAAGTAGAATTTATAGAAGCACAAGTTCGTCAAACGAATCGATTTCAGTACGATGCGATATGATACACAAATGCTTCGAAAGTCACGTTACAGCGATATCGATTTCAGTCCCAAAAGTGCATAGAGAAGAAAAAACTTTTTTTTTAAAAAAAATGGAGAAAAAAAATCGAAAGGTGAATGATGATAAGGGAATGGCGCAGTGATTTATGGATAAGAGTCTACTTTCAATAGCAGGCTCATTTATGCGATTCAAATATGAGAGAAGGAAGGGCTACGAAAGAAGATAATTAGAGAAAAAAAAATTATAAATCTTGCAAAATTATCTAGATATTTTGAAGTAACAAACTGAAAACATTTATTTCACTGTGCGTTTAGATGTTCTAATGCAGTACAGTATATCAGAATGTTCTGGTCTTGTATCTGTCATAATGAATTATAGAAGTTTTTAAAAAAAAATCTGACAAGAGAATTACAGAATGTAATAAATTTTACAACAATATCCGTAAAAAAAAAGTTAACAGTTTTAATAATTAGTATATTTTTGAAGAGAGGTTGCTGATTTTCAGCACGTTTACACATTTTATTTAAAAACACAGAACATTTTCAAACTCTCTAATTTGTTGATAATTTACTAGAAAAATACATTTTTAAATTGTATGTCTATTTTTAGGAAATATTTTTTATTAAAAAAGTCACTTGCGCTCATCTCAAGTTTTCAATTTCAGATATAGTAGAAATTTGTATTTGCTCTTAGGATTACACTGAGAAAAAGTAAACAATCGACATTTTGTTTTGATACTGACGAGGACGTCTGTACTTCATTCAGTTTAAAGCAATGACCACTTATAAAACATTATGTACATGCTTTCGAAACTACTAAAATGCAATTCAACGAAATTAATATAAAAACAAATGCATATAAAAAATGAGTGAATGCTAAAACAATTCAGAAATAATTAAAAAAAATTATGTTCTTGATAATTCATTATTTAGCTATCTCTTGGCTTCTTTTAGTTATCTCTATTTAGCCTTGCCTTTTCTTGTTCTTGGCTTTCATGTTAAATGACATTTAAGTTTGAGCCAAATACGAAATGCAATAAATTTTTAGATACAGAGGGTATTCTTGATGAAGTTTCACTCTTTGAAAGACATTGAGATTAAAAAAAAAAAAAAAAAAAACCCTTTTGTAAATATCGGAAGTAAAACTTTTTCTCGATTCTATATTGATCTAATTCTATCACTTTTTTTCTGCTTTTCCTATTTTTAATTCCCCACTGTTAGAGAACCCTGCGATAATCATAAACTCCTTATTGCAACTTTCCTTGCATTGACGGAACTAAATTTGTATACCTTTTCTTTCCACTTTTGATAATAAATAGACTTCTTTTTGTTAAAACCCATGCTTTATTAAACATCACAATGCATTTTCATTTTACTTCTGTTAAATAGCTTTCATACAAAGTTCTACAAACTATTCTGCGTTGAGCCACTAAAACGGCAAAAGTTGGTAAATAAATTTTTTTAAGTCATAACTCTTTGTTTATTGAATTATTTATTGTTACCACGGATGTATATAAAAAGTTAGAAATTGCTTGTTACAGCTATTTAATTTTAGAAATATTTGAAACAATGCATACTTTTTTTCGGGTATTCGTTTCGAGTCTTCTGTCCATATTCAAGTAATGATTTCTGTGTGTATGTGTTTTTCCTTATTCTTTTCCGGTGAATAAGGGTGCTTATTTTACACCAAGTATTTCACATTAGAAATTTTAATACTATGCATTTCACAAAAATTCTGAAAATAAAAATATTTCTCTTCGGAAAGTATAAAATTATTTCTTTCTTTTCAAAGACTCTTTATACGCGACATTTTGAAGAAAGAATAAATTTAAAAGTAGCAGACGACATTTCTCGTTTCAAATAATAAGCTGTTGCCAAAAATTTTTTGTTCTAAAAGAGTTGCTTCTTTTTAATTCTTCATCGAAATCGTTCTAAAAATGTGTGAATGGCTTCTGTATATATATTTGTTGTTGTTGTTATTGTTGAAAGAAAAGAAAACATATAATAAAGGATATTTTGAAAAAGATAGATTAGAATGATAAATTCATTATTTGAAATATTTTTAAGTTTTGTAAATAATATTTTTGCACCTGCAAGAAATTTTTATTTTTTATGTAGCGAGTTTTCCAAAGCAAACATTTATAAATTCTAAGTTTTTTTATATCTTGCAGAATTAAAGAAGAGATTTCAGAATAATAGTAATAGGATTTCGACGAATTTAAATCTCTTTTTTGCTTTTGCCAGATAAATAATTATGAAAAAAGTTCAAGAGAATTTTTAACGAAGGATCAAACAATTTATTCTATTTTGTGTGTTTAAATTCCAGCACATGATCCTTTTTTTTTTTTTTTTTAAATTAGGGATTCGAAGAAATATTTGTTATTAAGTGTTGGCAAAGCAAATGAAACAAATAAGTTCATCGTCTCAGTAATTTTCAATTGTAGTTCTTTAGATTCTTGCAGCATTTAAAGTACAAACAACTATGAATATTCCCCAGGATCTAGGTATTTTTTTTTTTTTTTTTGTCTTAATACTTTCTTTTCTAGATTTTTGAACGAATTTTGTAGCAGTTTTGTGTCTTGATTGATTTGCACTTTTCAAAAATTACTTGTTTTCGACACCTAAGGAAAATTGCAAGACCATTAAAAAAAGTTTAAGTTGAAGGATATCACAATTTCTTTTAACCGTTGCAGTTACCATAAATATTATTATGCATGTTTTATTCTAAATTTAGAAAAATAATGATAAAAGTAAACACATTTTCTATCAGTAAAAGTTTCTTACGCTTATCTGCATTTTGTGTCTTAAAATATAGTTAAATATTAAGTATATATCCGATTGGCTAAATATTGATTAATTTTCAAGTGCAGAAAGTCAATTTATCATTTGTCACCACATTTTGCCCAAAAGAATCCTATAAAAAGGCGTAATCATATAAAATGAAATGCTTCATTAACTGTTAAATGATACGGAAAAATTTAACTTGGGAGTAAGGAAAATAGGTTTTATAAACATTTGTTGGATTAACGAGTTTTCAATGAACGACATTGTTTCTTTTTCCGTGAAGCATGCTAGTAGTGTTTGCAATTAAGTATCTGAAATATTACTGTTTCAGAGACATTGTATAAAATTACAATTTTTTAAAAAGAAAATCGTTTGCAATGAGTTTTAATAACTAGTAATTATGAAAATTCCGAAACAATTTTATAACTTAAAAACAAAACAATAATCTATATATAGATAAATAATTTCTAACCTTTTGGATTATTTATAACGAAAAAAAATTTTTTTTTTCCCATTAAAATCATAAGTATGTACGTGTGAGTGTGTGTGTGTGAGAGAGAGAGAGAGAGATTTTTTTTCAACCATTAAAGAGGGAAAATTTTATCACAAGTATTCCATAGAATAATCAATTTTCAAAAACTATTTCCCAACAACTTCAGAATTATTATTTCTTAATAAATGCCACTGCTATTTTATCTTTAAATTCAATAATTTTTGCATTTAGACTTGATACGTTTAAAGACATTTACATAGGATGTATAACGTAAGTAAAGGAATAAGTATATTGTCTATTGAACGACAAATTATAGGTTTAAAAAAGCTAAATATGAGCAAGGAATTAAACTATTGATTATAACCAGACAAAAAATGACTAAATTCTTTTGAAAAAAGCTTTCATTGTAATATTGTGTAGGCTATGGAATTTAAAATACATTTTTTAGTACAAAAATTATTGCGATTTCGATGTATAAAAGGAATTTTATTTAAATTACATCTGTGAAAAAAAGTTTTTTACTATGCATATATTTAGCAAAAAAACTTACATTTTTCGAAATCATTATATTTAATTAAAAAAAAAAAAATACCAGCTTAACATCTTCACATTTAAATGCGATATAAGCTTCAAACAAATTCTGAAACCTGTTGCTGGACAGGCAAAATTTTGAGTTTTACTCGTAGATTTGCTTCTTACTCTTGGAATTTTAGCCGCAGCTTTTAGTTTGTCACAAATGACTACACTGGTTCAACAAATCACCCTTTCTATATAATGGAATGGTTTGGCCCGTTGGACACAAGCATTCGTTTTCAATCGCCCATCGACCCCTCTTGACCTTCACATTCCTGCACAAGGTCAGGACAAAGGCGTAAATTTTACTGTGCCCTACCTTCAGGCAAGTTTCCGGGTAACAAAAACGAAATCAATTCCCCGAAAAGTATTTGTTCCGTCCTCCGTTTTGAGCCGATTTATCTGTCAATCGGCTTGCCCAGTTCGTGGGAAGTAAAAATAAATAAAATAAAATAAATAAACGGGTAGGCAAGGGCAGAGAGGAAACACTTGTGCTCATTAGCTTTAATTACAGTTTAAATACACAAATGACTCAATTATGAAAGAAAGACGATCTACGCAGTTGTTTTAAAAAAATGGGATGATTCCCAAAATTACATTTTGTTAAAATACGAAAAAAAAGTTCAGTTACAATTACGACAAAAAAAAAAAATACTTTTGCAATTTGATCCATTTAGTAATGAATGTCAAATTAAAAAAAAAATCAATTGTATTAAAAAAAATCGTATTTTTAGCTAATCAGTTTTATTATCGTTTGCAATCCGTTTATAATTAAATTTTGCCAAATAAATCAGAAATTAGAGTTGCTTTTTAATAGTTTGTAAACATTTCTTACGTTTATTTTCAAGGTTTTAAAAAAGAAATTAAAACATTAAATGCATCAGACTACATTGAATTTCCTTTTTGTTTAACTAGCAGGTTATTTTAACCTTGAATTTTTTACAATCCTAATGAAAATAATGGACAATTAACTTTAAAACAGAGGATTTACGAATACTTTTAAAAATTAGTTCGCAGAAGTGAAGAAATTGCCTATAAAAACGTAAAACACATTTAAAAGGGGGGGATACTTTATTTCCCTACAGAAACTGTTGGGAAATAATTGGCTTTATGCCTAGATTAAAATCAGAATCAAAACAATCATGCCATAGAAATATATATATATATATATATATATTAACTTTATTCTTAAAAAACTATTTTGTGTTTAAACGAGAAATTTAGTGAAGTTAACTCAATTATTCTAAAAACAACTTGAAACAATGATCAGTTGTCAGAAATACGAATTTCGTGGGCAAAATATCGTCCTTCAAAAGGCGAGTGGGTTAAAGCAAACATGTTAAAAGAAGGATTACTACCTCTTGAATTTTCAATTTGTCTATAATGCAGGGCAGGTCATTTAGTACACTCAGTTCATCTGTAGGACAGAACCTCGGCGAAAGGTAAAATCGTAGGCCGAATGCCTCTATTACTTACTTTCCGAATGAACTTTTGATGTATTTGAAGAAGACAGCAAACAGGGAACCTACACGATTCGAGACGTTCGATAATATTTTATCGCCAAACCATATTTATTTTTAAAGAAACTAGGGCACAAACATATATGAAGTTTCGAAATATTAACCTAGATTTTTATGAAGTCAATCAATATTCTCATATATTTTTTTTATTTTATTTATTTTGATTGGAAAATGCTTTAAAAGGAAGATTAATCGACTAATCGAGAAACGTCTAGTTCTTACATACGCCAATAAATAATTGAAAATAATTTCAATAAATTTTTAATTCTTCTCTAAATATTTTTTTTTTTTTTTTCCTAATCTTAAATTTCGCGAATTTTTCAATAACAGTTACATGATTTTCTTTATTTCAAGTAATGTTTATACATGCAAATTTATTGGGTGAATTCTTGAAAATTTTAATTGTTTTTCTAAATAAAGATGCGTTTCGTTAACTAAGAGGCAATCCTTAAAAATTAGACAATATATTACAGTTTGAGATTTTATATTTTATAAAAGAAGAAAACACTTATTACATATGTGTATATAAATATATAGATACTTGTTTTATTACAATTTTTAAAAAATAGTATAAAATATTTTTAAATAAAAAAGAAAGATTTTGGCATGATTTACCAAAAATATGTGGAAGAATGCTGAATTATAAGCCCGCTCAATATTTGCTACAAGTGGCTAAGAGAAACAAAAGCAGCCATATTGGGAAAATGCCAAAAAAGATAATATGCCAGACTTCGAATGTCTCATGGGGTAAATTATACACTTAAAAAAAGCTTCTTTATTTCTTTTCTTATTTGTTTATTTTTACACGCACACAGAAAAAGGAGAAAAGACTTGTTTTGGCGGGAGTAAAAAAGGAAGAATGTTTCTCAAATACATATTAGAATATTTTATGACATGCCAGAATTGTATTTTTAAAATAACGCAGATTTTAAATTTGAATTTCTGAAAACTATCGAATTCTATATTGCTTCAGTATTTCATTACTTATTATTCTAGAAAGAATCGCAATGATTTTTAGTCAATTTTTTTTTATTAAAATTTATTTATTAAAGAAATGAAAATTATTATTACAGAATTTAAAGCTTTGGAAATGGCGAATTGATATAATAAATTTGGTATAAAGATCTTTAACTCGAATAAATATAATTTTAAAATCTAAAAGTAAGTTTTATAGTATGATCACAACATGAGCTGAAGACCAGTAAGGAAATACCAATAACCAGTACTTGCCAGTAATAAAGTAACTTCATACAAGTTTAAAATGCAATATTGAAAAGATATACAAACATTAGCTTGTACTAGTTATAAAATTTTATATTAACTATCATGAAGAATTATTACTTATAAAATATTTTTCTTAAGTTTATTTTTTTTTAACAAACATTCTTAGAAATAGCAGAACGAAAATTCTGTTTGTAACGTTATGTGATTCTCTTTACTTCTTCTTCGATACTTTAATCTATTAATAATGATTTATGAAGTAATCATATTAAATCATTAAAATATGTAACAAAACTATCACATAAATATACCTCTTCAAAGAGGGATGTTCATTAAAAAAAACCATGCAATTATGTACTTCTACTAATAAGACATTTTAAATGCATTCACTACTAAAAGTAAATTTAAATTAGCTGCATAAACTCCTAGCATTAATTTTTAATCAATTATCAAAATCAAATCAACCATTTTTAAAATAAAAATTTTCTAATAGTAAGGTGATATATATTTGTAAATATTAGGAAGCAAAATTACATAATTCTAAGATGTTTAAAAATCGGAATTGAATTTATGTTTTTTATCTCCGTTTTGATAAAATCTATTTCATCAAAATTGATCGACATAATGATAATAACATTGAAATAATTGGAATCTTATTGATACTCTCTGAAGTTAAAGAGATTAATAAGATTAATTTCAAATTTGTCAATCAACTTTGACGAAATATAACATATCATATGAAAGCTATTTTATTTAAGTTATACTTGGACAATAATGATTGGGCATTCTGAGTGATTAGGGATATTTCAAAATGGCGACCATCTGGAAACTGCATACACAAAAGCGTTTTACGCATCGATTTCATTCATTCTGAATGATTAGTCAACATTCTCATCTGTCCTAACCTCATTTCTGACGATTTCGATTTTTAAACGAAACTGCTCGACTTAAAGTCATTGTGTGTGTGTGTGTGTGTGTGTGTGTGTGTGTGTGTGTGTGTGTGTGTGTGTGTGTGTGTGTGTGTGTGTGTGTGTGTGTGTGTGTGTGTGTTGCAATCCATCTTTAAAAAAAAATTGCCTCAGATTTTCCTATGAAAACATATAAACAATTCGAATGGGACAGCTGTTGCCAAATACGATTAATAAATTCGGCTTGCGTTTACAAAAGCATTATATATATATATATATATATATATATATATATATATATATATATATATATATATATATATATATATATAGTAATTTCTATATATATATAATATATAGAAATATTTTGAAAACGAAACTAATTATATATATATATATACTTTCTAGAACTATGCTCTATGTTTTTCTTAAAATTATATTCCACGATAGTTTCTCCATGGTGAATATTTTAAGATAATTGCTTTAAAACAAGCCTGGATGACTATTTAGAGTGTCGTAGTGACTGGGGAGCAAGGGTAGTTATAGAAGCCCCGAGCTCAGTTTCATGGGCGCTATTGCGATAAAACAATAGTACATTTAAACCATATTTGAAATAAACTGTCATAAAGGAACGAAAATATAATGTAAGACCTGGGCGCTTTATGTATTTGCTACGCCACTGATGGCGACTTTTACTCTCGGTATACCATTGCTGTTTAGAAAAGGAAAAAACTATAAAGAATCAAAGGCTTAAATCTATGTTTGCTTAAAAACTATTTATATATATGACCACGATTATTTATAGAGTCTGATAAAACTTATGTCGACAAAGGATTTAACATGTTGTTTTACTCTCAATGATAAGGGGGAAATATTCTGTCAGCATACCTTAACTGATTGTTGATGCAGTCAAATCTGATAAAGCCGATTCTGGATTAATGTAATACGTTAAAGAGGGGAAAAAGTTACGCTTGACATATCAAAAACACAAAACGTTAAAAGAAAATATATATATATATTATTTAAAAATATCCCGTGATTTATGCATTTTTTGACATTTGATGGACTGACGTTTCAAAAACACTTTTCATTTGCTTTGGATGAAAGAATCTTTTAAACTACAAAAATCAAAACTGGGTTTCTTGTGTCATCCGTAGGTTATCAAAAAGTGTCAACAATACGAAGTCATGATTGAGAAGACGATTTTTTTTTTTTTTTTTTTTTCTTTTTCCATTGTAATAGAAGAATCGTTTGCTATTCAATATGCACGGAGCATTTGTGCATCGAAAGATCTAAAGCAGCTGCCACTGAGCTGGATTTATAAATAAATTTCAAGGATAAGTCTTCTTTTTTATTTAATTTTGTTTGTTAATTTTTGATTGTTGCTTATCGTATTTTTTTTTTTTTTCATCAAGTGATACTGACACAAAGAATATATTTCAAAACTAGATCACTTTTTTTCTTGCTTATAAACCATACATGTTTTGATATGTAAGTGAACCATTCCATAAACAATATTCATATAAATTATGATTATAAATTCATAAATAAAAGAAAATAAGCAATGCAAATATCGGTTTCTTTATTGTATGGAAATAAAATAGATATTATATTTGAGTATAAATAAAACTTGCAGTAAGCAATTTTAAAAGATCAGGAAAAGTTGCAAGAAACCATATCATATGGTATCACGAATTTACACAGCATCATTTCAGCAAATAAAAAGAATTCGAACACATTCACAGACAATGGCATGAAGAATGAGATATATCTATTTATTACATAGCAGACGATACTACATATATTTATTTTCTATTAATTTAGAACAATGTTCTTTTTCTTTCTATTAATTCAGAACAATATTCTTTTTTTTTTCTATTAATTTAAAACAATGTTTTTTTCCCTAATTTTTCAAATGGAATAAATAGTTTTAAAAAAAAGCATTTTTTAAAAAATTTCAAATAATGTTAATTTGCACGGAAAACAAATCTTAAATTTTATTTTATATTTGTCGTGTCTCTTTTGAGAATGATTAAAACAAGATCAATGTCTGATGAGGTCAGTGGAAAATTAATTTCTGTTTTATTATATAATCGAATAATTATTATATAAATAATTATTTTATTATTATATAAGAAGGAAGGAAAATTATATATTATATATAATTTTATTATTATATAAAAGAAAATTCTTAAAGCTTTTTATTTCATTTCATGGAATAAGAACGTTCTCTGGAACATAAACCATCGAATACGCCAAAATTGATTACAGATATTTTATCTATAATGCTTACTACAACGTAAAGGGTGTGTTTGAAAAAGAGAAGACGAAACCTGATCCTTTAATCTTCGAATATTCAATTTAAAACAGGATAACATAAAACTACTATTCAATTATATGCAGTTTAAAAATTCTTTAGTCCTAAGATTTTTTATTTTTAATACAAGTAAAAGAACATTGAATCCTTCAAATTTTACCATCCCAACACCATTACCATACCGGAGGTTAGCAAAGCGAATAATCGCTAGAAAAAGAAAATCCCTGGTCGATAAAAATTGGCGATCACATGCCTTTTCTAGCAAAGAAAAACATTGGTCAATAAACCGGCGCTGAAAAACATGTCTATCCCCAAGATTATTGCACCCATTGTGTAATTTTCGTGGCCAATTTGTCCGTGAGAGATCCTCATTCTTTTAAACCAAAGTCTTCATCAACCATGCGAATCCGAATAGTCCTAAACGAGCACTGGGAAATTCCACTGCGACCTTGACTTTTTTTTTAAGGACGCGACGGGGTTATATGTTAAGCAAGTAACAACAGGGCAATGGGCTATCAGTGTGGACATGTTATTCTTCTCCAATATCCCCCTTTGCTTGCAAAACGGAAACGAAAATTAGCGATGCTATCAACATATGGATCTCAAAAGAGGGGTGAGGGGCACACGATTCAGCGATTCTTATCTAGTTGCCGGCATTCTTGGTTAGATAAAAATACTGCATGTCCAGGATTTTCGATCGAAGTCTTCGGAGAAAGGCACCTGACCACAAGCCAGAACACACATGCGCGGTAGTAGGAGGGTGGGAGGGATGGAGGACAGACGAAAAGATCCGTTTTCTAGAAAACATCTGTTGACTGACTTGACTCCAAAGACAATCGACGTTTGAGAAACGAGCTATTCATTTTCATGCCGGAACAGAAAGAGTTCGCGTGAGAAAAATAGAACAAAAAGTGATGATAACAGTTAAATCAAATGTACATCTGCAGATGATAATTCATCACGCACGCATGTGGTTAAGCTAGGCCAAATATGATTAAAAGAAACTTGTGCAGTTAGGAAAATTTCTTTAAGATGAATTATTTGAAGGTCTGAATACAGATAACTGTAATCGAATCGTATTTTTTAAAAAAGATAAGGCAAGTTAATTTATAAGTTACTTTAAAGATGCAAATGTCATTACTTTGAATTTCAAATCTTTCATAAAAATCATATGTCTTCTTAAAAATAGTATTTTCGTTATTTAAATGTAGTAATTTTCATAATTTCAAAGTTCTTTTTATAAATTTAAATTAGGTTGTTTAACATCACAGCAAATAACACTTCAATATTGTACTTAAATCAAAGTAATGTCAAAACATATAAGAAAATAAACACACGTTAAAAGTTATCAGAAGAGAAAGAGGGGGGGAGGAAGTCAAATAACATTAAACGAATGATATCAGATAACTTCATGTCATACCTTTTGTCCAACAAAAGTAGCATCAGATAGGACATAAAAATGCCGATAAATTAGGCAACATCAATATTTTATTCCATTTTGAATGGCAAGATATACATTTTTGTACATTTATGGGAAGATTATTCCATAAAAATCAAAACAGATAAAAGTATTAACTGAATAAAAAAAATTCTGATTTCAGTTGAAAAAATATTGCTAAATGTACAAAAACAGAAATAATGATTATGATTTGTCCTTGAGATCACCTTTTTAGTTCAAGAAGGTTTGACAAAATTAATTAAGTCATAACGAATGCATCATGAACTTTTCAGCAAACAGTTTGAAAACGTTTTTAATTTGACTTTCTCTTCATTTTACGACGCATATGACATAATTAAAAAATATATAAATTGACAGTCCTCAACATGGCATTACTTTCCGTACAAGCAAATAGTTACTTTGTCATTGTCCTATTAGCAGTAGCAATATAACACAATGATATAATAAGTAAAATTATCTACCGTTAAAACACATTCATTAATTTTTGTTCTGAATAGTAATACATTTGATATTACTTCAAAGATTATTTTCCAAAAATATACCTGGATTTTATAATCATACCATAATACGAAAAAAAGAAATATTGAGCAAAGAAAATAATAATAAATATTAGGAATATATTACTAAGTTGAAAGCAAGAGAAAGGGGCATTGAAAAAAAAAAAAACTTATTATTCACACATTAATTCATGATGCTTTTTATGTTAATTTTAACAAAAATCATAACAACCACTTTTAACATAATTTTTTTTCAGTATTTCTTGTTTTATTTCTATGCATACCACAATATACTACGATGTTGAAAAATAAATTTAAAATATTTATTGCGTTTGCTTTTCTCAAAAAAAAAAAAAAATAATAAATCCATAATTACGTTTATAAAGAGGACAAAAAAAATTTCGCATTATCAATGAAAGAGATAGGCAGAAAACGTACACAAAATATATTTCCAATTCATGGCTTCCTTTTATTGAACACTAATATATTCTCGTGCCCCCCCCCCCAAACGAAAAGAATAACGAAGCGGCGTTTCTTAGAAAAAGATGGGTTGGGTAGGGAAGATTGAATCGTAATTCAGTAAAAAGCAACGGACCAGAAATGTCACTCAAACAAAAGCCCCTAACACCAGAGCGGGTGGCTTTTCAACTAATTGGGGTGTTCACTTTTCTTCGGGTTAAGAAATGTCAAAGCCTTATCGCCTGCAAACATTTCCGAGGACTTTACACTAGGCGTAACTCAACAGGTGTTATTTTTCCTCCCCTTTGACTACACTGCCTAATACTCTCTTTCCTCGTATGTAAGGGAATTCTTCAGGAATGTACAGAGAAGAATTTTGAATCATTATATGTAAGAAAAACACCATTGTCAGTTGTATTATGCTGAAACGTGTATTGGATTTTTGAATCTAAAATAAAGTATATCTTCTTGAAATTACCTATATGTTTGTAATTAAGAATTTCCCATAGGAGATATACATAATTCATTTATATTTCTTCGATGAATTTTTTTTTGGAAATATTCCGTTGTAAATGTTAACAGTAATTTTAAGTTTACTTCTTTCCGACCTTTTCTTATGCAAGAAAGGAACGTGTTTGTTTACGCTTTCAATGGCTGGCTGATTTCCGCAAACCGCTCGTTATCAAGAGAAATGCAGCTTTGAAGCAGACCTGATAAGTTAAATCTGGTTGTTATGAAACTAAGCACACTTTCTATGTATTTATTCTCTGACATATATATGTATATATCTTTCTGTGTTTCTTCAAATGCTCATTGAGTTATAAAAGGTTGAAGACTTGTGAGAATTTATTTTCAGAGCTATTTTATAGAATTACGCGTTTCCGTCTAAAAGAGAAAACTATTTTGGAAAGTTAACTTCTTTTTTTGAGAAAATATTAAATAATTTTTATTCAATATTTTAATTATTAATTCATCGTAAAAGCCATTGCGCAATTTCTAAGCTCATTTTTTAAGAAGTTACATTTATTTAAACATTATATTTTCAAATTCTAATATATGAGAATTTTCTTACAAAAAGTCTCATAAATTAAAATCTAATGAATATTTTTTGTTCAAATTGAGAATAATAATTTTTTTTAATATCTTTTTCAATTCTTGAACAAAATACGCAATCTGTGTATTTAGAAATATTCTATAATTGTTTCAATCTTTCAAAGCCGAAAAAAAAAAATAATAATAAAATTTCATGACATTTATTCGTTGAACCCCAATATATAAAGATTGAATAGTGATTTATAGCTTTTTTTGTACAGGAATTAGGTAATATATTCTTTAAGTTCTCTGCAAGATTTTGAACAAAACATTTCATAAATTTCTAATATACCTCCTTTTAATCAAAGAAACTCACTTTTTTCCCCAACTTACTTTTTAAAAATCTATTTTATGCAAAAAATCAACAGCTATTTTATAAAATTCTTCGAAAAATTCATCTCTGACGTAGTCACATATTTTAATAAAAATAAAAAATAACAACTTCATATTACCAATTTTAAAATGCCATTCAGCTTTGTGGAAGGTTAATATTTTAAAGAAAAATTTTGATATAAAATTAAGCATTTATTTCATTTTTTTTTTGTTTGTTTTTTAGGAGGGGGGATAAAATTAGTAGTGCAATTTAGAAAGAATTGTCAATTCTGAGAAAATGCAAACTGTTTCGCTTTAGCCTGTACAATAAAAAGAAAAACCAACTACTCTAAAAACAAGAGTCTAAAATTTATTTATTGGCCGACTAAAGACACGTTGAAAAAATATTCAATATCATAAATATAGCTGAGAAATTTTTTTTTTTTTTTCATGGTTTCGTTTCCTGATATCTCTGGCTTAGTGCCAACTGTCAGAGCATGACAGAAGTCTCGACAGGTGGTGCGATCAATCGCAATTCTTATGCATTTAAGAACATATAAAAATCCTTTTTTTTTTTTTTTTTTAAAGTTTGATTTGAATGCAAAACATGTCTTAAAACTCAGTCAATGTCACAAAAAGAACATATATTTTCTCTTCATTTTAAATTTTGACAAAAAAAAATCTTTAAGGCGATAATAATGGCGTTTTTACTACCTATCTCAATACTATAAATATAAAATCAAAAACGATTGTGCTTACATTTCGCTATCTAAGAATGCTTATGCATTTGATCTAATCTCAAGACAATCAATTCCAGAATTTTCCATCTAAAGCACCGCAGTTGCTGCTAGTTCAAATACAGGTGGTTGAAAACACGTGCAAATAAAAAGTAAATTCAGTTCGTTCTATAAAGTATGATGATTGTAAAAAGTGATTGACATTATACCAAATAATATATTGGAAAAGTGAATGACATTATAAGTTTAACATGTCACACCTTTACCTATCTACCATATACATTTGATTTAATTTTCGACACGGTTGAATAAAACATTAGCTGAAAACAATTCAAGCGTTAATAAATTAAATGTTGTAATTTTTTTTGTTTGGTAAAAAAAAATCTAAAACGTGCTCTTTTTATTATAATTATTTTCATTCATATATACACTGATTAAACTTCCCTTCTTTTTTTCTTTTTTTTTAACTTCAAAATACTTATGCTCTAGAATTATATCTTAAAATAATTTTGTAATAGAATTAAGAATCTAACATCGAGTATAAGGTAATAATTGATATATCTAAGGAAAGCCCCTTTATACCAAGAAAGTTATTTTCATTTAATGAAATAAAAATATATGACATATTTATTCGGAAACTATTACTAATTTTATGTATATGCAACAAGCTATCAAACAATCTTTATACAACACAATTTTTTTTTACACTGCATTGAGGACAAAAAAAAAAGTACTTTCAAGGTCAGTTTTTGAATTCCAATCCAATGTATTCTCGAGAACTAACATCCCGACATCAAAGATAACAACAATGCTTAATTTAAAAGTTTGGAAAAGTAAGTTAGTCGCAACAATTGTAATATGGTGGAATTTTCTAAATTCTAGCTAATATAGTCTAGAAGTTACAGTTAGAATATGAGAGAAGTAGTCTAATGCAAAGACTTTAAAGTACAAAATAAATAAATAAATAATAAAAAATAAAATTTAAAAAAAACGTAATATGAGTTAACAAATAGAGACTATTCATTTTGATTCAACCAGAACTGTTCTTGGAAAATCCCTGGAAATAAATTTTACGAAATTAAATCAATTCTTCTATTTCATTTTTTATTATTAGTCCTTAACTTATAATTAAAAAAAAAGTGAAAGTAATGCATATATAGATAGTTCCAAAAACGTGTCAGTTCGAGTGGCATTAATACACTAAAAACTACTGGCTACAGATTATGAAATTATAAGGAATTAATTTATAGAAATTATTTAAGTTCTTCAATTATTAAATTATGATGAAACAAAAACTTTGTAGATAACACTAAGAAAAAAAATATTATTCTTTAAATAAAAACACTATTTCATTCAAGTAATAATGTGTATTAAGAATCCTTTATGTCATTCGTTCTACATAAGTTAAGATTAAAATTGATTGCAAACGTTTTCTGGATAATGAAGGCTACATTCGCACAATTTCCGTTAATTTTTACAATTTAAATTACTTGTCTAAAAAAAAAATAAACATCAATTATGCGCGTCTAAAAAAAATCCTACAATCATAAGAGAAACCCATATTTACTTCTTAATATATCTCATCTTTAAATATTATCAACACGAGGCATATCAGTAAGGAAAGAAAGGGAAAGATAAATTAATCAGACCTTTTCCCAAATGATGTTGTTTATCATATTTATGGTTATCTCGTTTTTCCTGCACTTCGGAGGAAAGATAGTCTATACAGTTATTCCCATGAGTAATCTGGTAATGAGAACTTTCATGGACTACCGGTATCTGCAAGCAACTGAAGCAAAACAATCAAGGGAAGTTTTTATTTATTTATTTTGCACTCTCTGGCGATAAAAAGTGAAATGCAAATGGTAAATTGATGACAGGATCCATCTTCCACTTTTTTTTAAAGCTTTTTCTCTATCTTCTTCGACAAAATGAAATAAAAAAAAATAAAAGATTATTTACGCTAGCTTCCTTATTGCCACTAACATTCGCTTTTATTTTCAAATATAACAATGCAATAAAAAAAAAAATTTCAAAACGTATTTTGGCAATGAGATTCATTTTTTTATTAACCCAATTAGGGCATCATGATTTTGGAACTCATTTATCAATGTTGGTTTCGATTTTAAAACTTTAAATTATACGAAAAATAGCATTTTTGTACAAGTCTGGGAAAAAAATACACAAATAAAAAAAATAGGAAATTGATGATATCGGTTTGCATAAAAATGTGATGAAACAAAATTATATTAATGCGTGTAACACTAAAAAAATATTATGATCCTTAATTATTTTTGAAATAAAAGCAAAATTCAAAAGAATTTTAAATAAAAGCAAAGCAAACATTCCTTTTTTTTTTTTTTTTTTTTTTTTTTGCAGAAATCGTTAAGAAAATACATAATATTTTTATTGTGGATTTTTAAATTTATTTATAGTTATTACAATATTTTTTTTACACAATTATCATAATTTTTTTCAATCACAATATTTATTCAAACGTAGCCAACGACTGCTGTGTATATCAGAGTGAATGGCCGATCTTTTAAGAAGAAATGAATCCTATTGTGCATTATGTAGAATATTTTTACAATTTCTATTCCATTCATTTATGTCTAATTTTATTTTGAATGTGTATTATATGCTAATCGGATTGAGTTATATAGAAGACGATCTGAAAGTGTCCTTTAAAGAGAAATTGTTAAAAGAGACAAATTTAAAGACATCCAATGCCGAGAAATAACGAAATCAATCATTTTGATTCTGGAATATGCAGGTAGAAACGCTATATACATAAGATAGAGGGCGTTGTAAAGCAAGTAGTAATGATGTGGTATTGAATGTATGAATCAACGAATGTAAGTGGGATGTGAGGGGGAAGGGGGGCATAAAGCAATGGTTTATATCAACCATGTAAACCAAGTTAGATCCTGAGCTGGCATTTTTTGCTTTTTTTTAAAATTTCTAATTTATTTCAAATTAATTTAACAATTTACAAACAGTTTTAATTAATCTGTTTTCATTTTTTATACAAAAATAAATGTTTATTCTCATTAATTATTGGATTATAATTGAATTTTCAGGAGAAAAATAATTATAAGTACGAATGCAATTTTCTAAATATTCAGAATTACTTAAATTAAATTAACAATTTAAAAACGATTTCAATTAATATGATACTTATTTTTATATGAAAAAAAATACATGTATTTTCTCTTAATACATAACTTATGTTTTAAAAGAAAAATAATTATATTCATGTATATTGCTCTTGAATTATAACTATAATTTAATTTTTAAGTGTTAAAATAATTATAGTATAATTTTATAAAAATATTTCAAAATAACTATTTTTATCTTAAAATCATTAAAAGTCTTAAATTTTTGGATTTTAATAAAGATAAATTTTTTATAATAACTCAACGATGCTGTATTTATATCGGGAATTAAAGAGAGCAGCTCAAATAAATAAAATTATATACGCAAACATTCAAAATGTTAATAATCGAAAAGAAAAAGTAGAAAACAGGTGTTAAATTATGCAATGCATAGGCAGATGGTTCAAAATGTTTAATAACATACGATATGCTTTGTGCACAGCCTGATTTTCTGAAGAAAAACAAATATTTTTTGAAGGTAAATGAAATTTGTTTTTTATCCATTCTTTTTAGGTTTCTCTTGTGGATAATTATTATTTATGTTATTATTAGATGTTAAAATATATCTATCTCGCTTGAAATGTTTTTATAATTACTATTCTGTCTCTTGTATGTAATAAAAAATTAATGAAATATTATTATGATGTCAGTAGTTTAATTAACACTTATCATCATTTAAGTTATATATGAAATTATTTTTTCTACTTGAAAATAAGATTATAATTCAAGTATTATGAAAATGAATATTTATTTTTGTGGAAGATTTATTTTTAAAGCATTCATTTTTGATTGATTAAGGATTTAAATATTAATTAAAACTGTTTGTAATTTTATTTAAATAATATTTAAAAAGAAAAACGTGTTCATATATTAATTTTATTTTAAAATTTATAATTCAGGTATTCAAAGAAAATATATTTATTTTTCCATATAAAAATTAATATTACAATAATTGAAATTATCTTTAAAATATTAATTTAATTTAAGTAATTTTGAGTATTTAAAAAAATTCATTCATACATATAATTTTCTTCTAAAAATTAAATTATAATCCAAGAATTAGGAGACTTAAGAATAGATGCAAGCTGAGTCTATAATGAGTCATATTGCTATATTTCACTATAGTAAAAATTTTTTATATCCAAAACACATCTATCATTTCTATATAAATTTCTTATTAGAGATAATGATTTTCTTCAATTCCATCGAAACAGAAATAAAATTAAATTCGACTTTGAAAGAAAGGGTGAAAAGTTGAACAAAGGGATATTGCCGGAACATATGATTCCGGTTATGATATGACTTCATGCTTAGTTTGAACTATGCACACGCATATAAATGGCCCCTCGATTGACCGTGACAGCAGTTAGTTCCAGTATATTTCGCTTAAATGGACTGACTTCCTATCTCTTAATTGTCCACATATATAGATAAGATAGATTAACCCATCAGATGACGTTCAAAAATAAACGAAAGCACTATTAGTCAGGGACCTGGACTGACTCATCCAATACTGTTAAGAAACCATGTCCGGTTGTTTGTGTTTGTCACAAAAAGAGAGGATCGCGAACAGGAAGTCGGGATTGTCAAAAACCCACATTTTGCCAAAATGTTCTACTAGCATATTCAGATAAAAAGAATGCATTAAGTTTGCAGACATAATTTTTAAAAAGAGGTGAAGGTTAATAGGTATTTATTTAATATCCTTTTTTACTAGTAGGATTTCCCATTCTTGATATTAAATGTGGTTTATAATAATATATACAATAACATATGACATCAACATAAGAAAAATTAAAATATATATTATTCAAAATATAAAATTCTACGTTTTATTCATCCGAAATATTATAGCAAGATAATGTGTTATGTTTAATTTGTCAATCTTCATTTAATTTGTAAAATTTGCTGTTCATTATTAAGAAGTGGTAAGCATACACACACACACAAAAAAAAATGTATTTAATATTTTCATAACGTTTATAAGTATGAATCCAGTAACTAAGACAATGAAATATGCTGTTATATAGCTTAAAATATTATTAAAAAATTATTAAAATCGGAGAATGGATCATATTGTACAGAAATAAGAATTGGCGTAACTGAAAAGTTCTTTTTTTTTTTCTTTTAAATTTTATTTTTAAAGTGGAGTAAAACTGGTTTATGTACGATAATTTGCTCCAATATTACCAAGGAGAAATGATAAATTTTTAATTAATTTAAAATTGAAAATCCAATTAAAATTTCGAAAAATGCATTCTTAGAGAGCACATACTATCCCAAAAAATAACTACTTGTCAGAAAAAGATAGATCTAGCCCCAACAGTTAGGCCTTGAGAGCATATTGAATGAATTTTTTTTATCATGTATATTGCAATTTCCACGTATTTAGTATATCAAACTATAAACATAATCGCATTAAAACTTTGTCTCCTACTGATAACAACACATATTAATCTGCTAATTATATAACACGCAGTTAGCATATTACCAATCCAAAATAAAAGCTTGCTATTTAATTGCGGATGTTTCCAAAACATTAATATTATTTCGACGAAAACAATGAGTAATCGGACTCTCTCAACAATTAAGTGTTCATATAATATATCGCGTGACATATATTTCAAGGGCCAACTAATTAGCATTCCATCCGGCACTGTTTGCAGATGCGAGAGACAAAGGGGGAGGGGGAATGAAAAGGAACTGATAAACCCTAAAATCAATTAATTACATTTTTTTTTTCTTTCTCACTCTCCTGGGAAAGACAGGAAAGATAAAAATTTTCAAAATAATAATAATAATACAAATTGCGTCATTGTTGTTATTGTCCAATCCTTGATACTATCATTCTTAATTCCTGTCCGCTTAATACTGCTTGAATATCTTTCTTTCTTTCTTTCTTTTTTTTTTTAGTTTTAATTTATTCCCAGTAAGCAGTGATATTATTGATGCATTTAAATCAATAATAAATCGTCTTATTACTATCAGTAATATTTTTATGCAAACACAAAGCAAAAAAAAAAAAAAAAAAAAAAAGTAAATAAATAAATAAAAAATAAAAGGAGGCTAATGCTGATTAACTGTGACTGCTACTATTATTAAACTTACAGAGTTTATGATGTATCACGTTTGAGTGTACCTTTATTTCTTAGGTAGCAGTTGCTAAACGCAGGACTATTTTAAGAAAAAGTGTCGGATTGTAATATCGTTATATCAGCTGTATACTTTGTTGTTTATCCAAGTTCTTATATATACGAAAATGGTGCAATATATGATTCTTTTTAGAAGGGTCATAATAAACTTAAATTCACCTCAAACATATGAAACAGAAAAAGACTAATTCGTTCTTTCTGTATATATTATATTAGGTTATACATAAACATACTTGATCATATATAAAATTTTAAACATTAACAATGCACTGCTTTTAGCATACGGATGGCGCAGTATGGCCAAAAATGGCCCTTGTTCCAAAAAACTCAAATCAATTAATCAACCATTCCCTAAAATCTGTCACTTATAGTAAACCGAGTTGGCTTGCATAATAGAAAATCTGACACTAAAACAGCCTTTACAAATACCAACAAACAAATATGTTCCATATTTAAATACTTCTAAAATATCTTTTGCATTTTATGATACAGAAAATCGGAGGAAAAATAAAACAATGAACAAAGCATAGATATTTTCTAATAACGTGTATAAAAACGAGCACCGTATCAGTAAACTGCGCAGTTATAAACAAGTCAGAATCAATTGAATTATTTTTACTTTAAAACACTCTTTCGTAATTGATAAATAATAAGTTAAAAATCAATCATTGTTCCATAAAGAGAAACGAACAAACGCATTAAAAGAAGGTCATTTTAAAATTTTAAACTCCAAGGCTATGTCATTATAGCTTTAAAACTAGCAGCTAGAGAGGTAATGATATAGTAATAAATTCTTAATTGTCATTTCTATTTTAAAAACAAAGATAATCATAGCAGTAATAATATCAGTGTTTATTATTAACGTTGATTGTCACGACTAACATAACGTTTTGATTTGCCAACAAATATTTCTGTTGTTACTTGATTGCATTCTTTTTTATATATGAATCGGACATGAAGTTGTATTTGTGCATTACACTGTTTATCAAAGATAAGATTGTATGTTTCTAATCAAAGAATATATTCCTATAAATTTAATTTTTCTCTTGAATTTTAAAATTTTGGTTTAATAACTTCATAATATTCAAAAGTTGCCGGCCATATGTTTAATATCATAAATATATGGCTTTATATTTGGTAATATAATTTTTTTGGTAAAATTCCGCACTCCCCTAAGGGCGAAACGACAATGGAGGGCTAGTCCTTCAAAAGAAACTATGGTTCGGTCATCATATCTTCACAAGCCCATAAAAACTATTAGACTGCAATATTATTTAACTAAAGCTGCATATGTTTTACTAAGCATTTTAGTTAGTAGTAAGGTTTCAATATAAGTTAATGAGTATTACTTCAAATTGTTTCTTTTTTTTTGCATAGATAAGTTTTCTTTATTGAAAAAATTATGAAATTAATTTATATTCGTCCATTTTAGTCACGGACTAATATGTCCTATACACGGAAGTATACACGCTATACACGAAATGTGTGCATGATTATAAGGGATGCATAGATAATTTTACTAAAAGATGACGCGTGAATATTTCTTTGCCCACGGACGTCAGCCTTTCCACATCATACCTAATAACTATTATTCATACCTATACTATCGTACCTATAACTATTAAAATGTTGTGTTAAAATGTTAAAAAAACAATAATTCAGAGTTAAAAAACAAAATATTGTAAGTACCTACTAAAGGATGAATTAATATGAATTAATCAAAGTATCCATTATAACGTTAGAATCAACGCAGACCATTTCACATATGTGTGTCAATGAAAATTCCCCCAAGACTTCAGATACATTTTATCAATCGGGAAGATTCTGTCTTCCCTTTATTTCTCATCAATTATTACATCCATTCATTATCAGCACTAAGTTAATTCGAAACTAGAATGAAGTTCCGACAAACGCAGCTAGTCCAGAAGCAATCAGGAGGAGAAACTTAATCCTTACTAAAACCCAGACATTCCAGACGCACACTTACGCAACTGTTTTGATCTCGATCGCTCCAGATCGGTGTAAATGTCGCTCCACCGTTCCGTCAGAGCATGCGCTCGGGAAACACATTCAAAGGGGCTTTGAGGTGGAATTGTCGGGGCTTCTTCCAAGCCAAAAAACGTGGTTGAGAAAAAAAATAGATGGACTTACCCTCTCGTGCAGAGATCTCAAGTCGTTGGTGACGATTTGTTGTTGGGGTGCCTGCGGTGTCCGGGGCGTTGCTAAGGGTTCGGATTCCGAATCATCATCGGCCTCGTGTCCCTCGTCCGAATCTCCCCTCAGGGACAGTGACGAAGGGGGCGTCCGATTTTCTTCGTTCGAATCATCCCTATGTGCTGCAATTTCCGCGTCGATCTCTCTCTCCATTTGCACCAGCAGGGGCGCCGGCATCCCGAACTTGGTGCCCCGTCTTGCCACCTCTAGGAGACACAGCACCACGTTCTTCTCATTTTTCCTCATTACCAAGTCGTCTGTTTCGAATAGGAGGCATTCTTTGATCCGCAAACCCTTCCGGCAGAAAACGATGAAATTGTGGACGTTGTCCCTGGCATGGAAGGTGCCCGGCTGCACCTCCGGTCGGTACACCACTTCGGCGCGGCACTCTTCCCCGAGGGTCCGGCCCCGGCGTTTTGCGGAAGTGATCACGCGGTTGGCATGCCTGCACAGGACGACCCCTGTTTCCAATTTGTCCATGAAATCGTCTGCGGTGATAGATAATTCATAAAGATTCTGCAGCCATTCGGCCAGATCCTCTTTCATGGCGTAGAGATACTCCTCATGGCTGCGGAAGGGGCGGAAGGGCCGCGGCCTCCGCCCGCCGTTGTCTTCGTCTTCGAACACGGCCATCGACTGAGGAGAAGAGAGAAGTTGCGGATCAATCCCGCAGCGCGCCGTGCACGTGACCACTGCGCCAAGCCGACAACGGTGACCTCTGGTGGGGAGATGGGGAAACGGGCGAGTGACCGGCTGAATGAAATTCTTGATAAGGTATTTGGAGGAAAAGTAATTATTAGTGTCGCAACTCCAATAAGGATCGTGTAGAAATAATACTAGTGCAGAAAATTAACAAAATCTTCTTTCTGTTTCTTGAACATTTGTGCGAAAAATAGTAAAAAAATTTTTTTTAAAAATGAAGTTTGCGGAATCTACCTATAAAAAGGAGAATGTTTGTATGTCTTTTATGCAAAAGATCATTTTTAATAAAATTTGTGTACACATGATGTTCAAGGTAAAAAGAAGATCACTGTCAACTTTTCAAAAATCCACAAATTAATTAGAATAAAAACTAATTAAAAATTTAGCAAGTTTCTAGTTTTTTTTTTTTTTTCAATTTAATCGTTTGAAAATATTACTTTATAAAAATGATTTACCCTATTTTAAAACTCAAAAAAAAATTGATTATATCAATTTCATTTCCGTGCTACTTTCCCCTAATTTAATAAATTTCAAAATTCATTTTTTGATATATTTTGAAATAATATTTTTATTGCTTTGATGCAATTTTCTCTCATTTCTTATTCAATTATACTATTAAGTTGCATGCTTTTTCAGTGTTTAATTTAAGATTTTTTAAAAAAATATTTTTAATGCGCCTTAACCCCGAAGTAGGATTTCCATTTTCAGTTTTCTTTCGCAGTAAGTCCATTTTTTAAAAATTATTAATTACTAAAAATGTTAACTATTAGAAAAGTTAATTTTTAAGGCAACAATTCATAATATCGTATTATTTTGGAAGCATAGTGCATTCATTACTCACTTTAAATAAATCAAATTTTATATAATTATTACAATATAATTTCATAAAATTTGATTGATTGAAGTAAAACTCTAAAATAAATCTATTATTATTAATTTTTCTCTTAATAATTTTAATTATTACGAAATTGGAAAGAATTGATAATTAGTTCAGTTTAATAACTAAAATCTGCAAATTATGCAACAAAATATCTTATCATCCAAAAGAAATTCTTAAATGTGACACAGTGAATTTCTATTATGTTGAAACTTTGAACATGCCCCTAAGAAGTTATATAAGATTTTAATACAACGCTTTGCTAACATAACTAACCAATCAGAATGCTCTATGTGTTGTGCATGTATAATTTCAAATGAAACTATCTTTGGTTTGGCTAAGATATAAATAATCAAAATTGGTTGACATTAGTAAATTAATATTATAAATAAGGCAGCCGTACAGCTAGTCATCAAAGGTGGCTACACATGAAAAAATATACGAAATAAAAACTGGTTATTCTCAAACCAGATACAACTATAAACAGTATACATAAACGCCAAAGTGCAATTTTTAAAATATTTTAACCTTGATCTTAGTTTCACTAGAAATTAATGCGATGGTTTCTTGCCCATTTATCGAATGTCAAAAGAGAAATGTCAATTAAACTTTGGGATCCGACGGCGGTCTTGTAACATGAAAACAATTGCAATGTCTCAATTAGTAGTGGATTTAGATAATTTGAGTATCTGGTATTCACTTTGAAGTAATATTTATAATATTATAATGAGATAATTTTAATAAATATTTTGAGGCATATTATGAATTTCCTTTTTTATCAAGATGATCAGTTTAGTTTCGTACCTCAACATATTTTAAACATGCTAATGGTTTGGGTTAAAAAGGTTTATTTTATTAATTTTACCAATGTATATTTGAATTTATTTATTTATTATGACTCCTGATTTCCTGGTATCGACATTTGTACGCAAGATTATTGAAGCATATGTTCGGTTTTACAAATCTTCTAATCACCGAATAAATATAATGAAAAAGAAGAAGTCTGACCATTGCACTGGGTAAAATATTAATATCCTAATATTTTATAATTTACATAATTTGTAGCTTTTACAAACTTAATTATTAGAAAACTAAGAAAATAAAGTATTTTAATAGATCTGCTTACAGCCGCGAACCTAGGCTGCCTGTTCTGCCTATCTGAAAATTCGGTATTGGTCTTAATATACATAACATAGAGTAATATTCTACATGATAATCCTGTAACATAAGTTACATGACCGACGTCCTGGCCTAGGGGTAGCGCGTCTTCCCCGTGGTCTAGGCGTTCCGGTTTTGAGCTCTGGTTCGGGCATGGTTGTTCTCTTCCTTGTGTTCTCTCAGTGAGGTGCGTGAATGATCCCCCCTGTAAAAGGGATTGTGCAAGCGAGTGTGTGTGTGTGCTATCTTCATTTGAGCTAGAAGTCAGACTTCTGCCCTCGGGTGCTCAGGGGTCTTTACCCTCAGAAGCTACTGCGCAAAAATTTGGCTTAAAAATTACACGACAAAAAAAAAGTTACATGATTAGGACTTTAAGTGAATTTACTCCACTTCAATATCTTGTGGTGCCGCACGGTAGTTTTTTTTTTTTTTTTTTTTTTTTTTGTGTGTGTGTGTGTGTGTGTGTGTGTGTTCGCGCGCGCGCGTGTGTTTCAAGCATTTGTCAAGCTTGTGGCAACACCATTGAAAAAAACTCGCGACAGCATTTTCAAGGCGCTCTGCAGCATGAGTATCTTAGAGAATTCTTTGTTTTTATTATGGTGAAGTTTTTAAGGTGATTTTTTAAATAAACGTTGTTGTTGTTAAAACTTTTGGCTCTTCTTAATTTGAACACGCATAAGCCACTTTACTTTAATTTCCACACCATAATAATCTAATAATGCATTGCCTCTCAAGTCAAGTAAAACTGAAGAATGTAGTCCGAATTCCTACTTACTCTGATTTAATATAAAAATGGTGGAACGTTCCTTGGAACATTGTAGCTGAAATTAATCCTTAGACTGTACATTGAAACGAAAATCAGACGGGAAAAAATTATGCATTAGCTGAGTGCACGAACTCAATAGAAAAAGATATAAAAATTATTGAAAAAAAAAAAGGATTTTTAAGTATGTTTGAAAAATCTGTGTTCTTTACGATCTTTCTCGTTTAATGTGTATAATTTGTAAAGAATTCGTTGATCTTTGTAATGCTGTAAATTGTTCATTTCCTTTGGAGGTTACTGATCTCCATCCCATAATGCAGGAAAAATGTTTCACTTTTGACAATGTATAGCTTTTTCTGTAAAGTCTTTATTTTTTTTATTTATATATTGTGCTTTACTGACGTCTTTCTTTCAGATTTACAATCTCGAGTTTTCTTTGTATCAGTTATTCGCCTCACTTTAACAATAGTACAACAGTGCACTAATACACTTGGACTCGCATGAACTCCAGATAAAGAGCTGGAAACATGAGCAACAAGAAAATGCTTTATTTAGCAAGCCTGTGCATCAAAGGTAATTTTAATGGATAGATAAAATAAAACTTTATTTTTTTTATTTTTATCATTACAGTTTATTTTATTTTTAATATTTAATATTAATAATAATAAATAATATTAATTTATTTTTTTATTTTATATTGATTCCAAATTTGGCGACCAGTTAATTCGCCAGGAAATATTTAGTTTCAATGCGCATGATTTTGATGATTATGCTACCCTCAATAGAATATTTTTAAATATGAAATTGCGATTAATATTAGAGTCTTGTTATTTTAAATAACCTTACTGTGTTCATGAACCTTTCCAGTGGAGTTGAGTCCCATGATGTCATAGTGTTAGTAAAATAATTAAGTAACAAGGTAATCTATCTCAAATTGCACATTATCTTTTGCAGTAATATAATTTTTACTTTTTATTTCTTATATAAACTGCATAGGAAATAAGCAGATGATTTCTTCCATTACTTTTAACAATGGAAGAAACTAACGCGATTAAAATTTTCATAAAATAATGAAAAATGTTTAATTTAGGGTAAAAATGTAAGATATTGTTATAAAGTATATCAAAGGATATATTTTTAAAATTGACAAAATCTTTTAAAAAAATTACTCGGGAAAAATAGACTAGAAAGTAAAATTTGATGCTTCCAAAAGTATAGCCGAAGTCCAAGGGTATATTTTTTTTACTTTTCAAAACATTTTTGCTCTGCATGACGCAATTAGCAGACATTATGCTAATTCATAAATATTTATAATTTAATATAACATTTTGAAATTTTCATCATGCTTAAAAATTCCTTCAAATTAGTTTATTTCAATAAATTTGAGACCTTAATTTTCCATGACTGACCCGAAATACAGAAAATTCTCCATGGACGGTGAGAACTGACCACGTGGCAACAGTGTGGCCAGATGCCAAAATATTAAGCTTCAATCACATGCTGTGAATATTTCACATCTGTGAGTATCCCATACTGTCTCCTGCCTTTTATCAACAAGCAAAACACAAAAATTTTGTCTCCTGCACAACATTGGAATATCAGTTAATAAATATCGTGTTGGGTACATTGATTAAATAAGCAAGACCCTCCTAATCATCTGGTCAAGCTCCGAGATACCAGATAAGATCCGGTTTTAAAAAGATAGCACTGAATTCAAATGCTGCAACGACTTGACAAAAATAATACTTGATTTGTTGCAATTATTGGAAAATATGCCTTTTTCCTAAAATTACTTTTTTAAGCCCATATCAGAATTGGTACAATATTTAAAAAAAATAAAACTACATATTTTAATTTAATTTTGTACAATTTTGTGGGGTATTGTGTTGAAGATGTTTTAATCTTAACAATTAACAGCACTCTATTCAAAATAATGATTGCCGAATTTCTAATCATTCACTAGATTCAACGTGTAAAACTTTCACTACCACTACTATACACGAAATTCAAAATTTTCAGAACATATTATAAGTACTGATCTGTTTATCTCATTAAATTGATATCGTCGATTGATTGCGATTTGATATTCACACTTACGTTTTCTCCTGTGGAATTATAGATCTCGTATAGAAATAATACAATGCTAAGACCGAGATAAAAATTAATTTCCTATGGGTGTAAAAACAAGCAATCAATTTATAACGCGCACACCTAAAAGTTAAATAAACTCGAATTAAATAACGTATATAAATACATATGATGAAATGTATATAAATATATATGATTTTTAAGTTGAACTCAGGTGTTACAATCTTATTTCAAATTCATTCATATCTGATGTTTTTATCCTTTTATTTTTTTTCGAAGAATTCATCTTTCTGTTTTTGAACCTATAAAATACGACATAATCTCTTCTCGTTTCGGAAACTCACAAATCTCTCACTACGTTTTTAAAAAAGTGTTATCTTTTCCGCTCACGCTTCTGTTTGGTGTGCGATGTACTAGAACCTCATTTAACGAGCATAATTCGTTCCCATATCTTATCCGTAATGCGAAACCATGAGAATCTAAGTAAAATAGGACAATGCGTACGATTCCGAAAAAAATACACAAATTTATAATGATATAATTTATTATTTCATAATTATTTTATAACAAAATTATCTAAAGATATATTTTCGGAAATATTTCAAAATTTGGCGAAGATAAGATACAGCATTATCGTTAAATGAATTTGTAGAATTAATAGCTATTGCTTTATCAGGGTGACGCTTCTTAACATATGATATAATAATTTCCCGCGCTTTCCACCTCTCTCTTATTTCATCGGAAAGTTATTATTCTGTTGCATCTATTATTTCTTTCTCTGCTGACCAAATCTCCTCCGCAGCTTTTTACTGAGACGCAGAATGCAGCTCCATCAGATTTTCGGTAGTGTAGGGGATTGATATGAGCGAGGATAGAACCTGGGACCTTATGGTTCTCAGCCGAGTAACATGACCACGATACAAAAGCAATTGCTCGTGTAGCGTAGCTGTTAACTGGCTTATAAGCTTTCACTACAGTAGTTCAGACTATATTCTTCCACCTGATCATCGACATCTATGCTATCCTTTTCTGCTCCCATAATCATAGCCGGAGACAAAGTCTCATCGATAAGGTTCTACGCAATCCCTCGGAGTTGCGTTTGACAATACTATCAGACCAAAACTTCTTCCATGTAGAAATAAGGACTCTCTTCAAACAAACACTCAATACAGGATGTTACAAAACAATTCAGCAAGTGACGTCGCGGTGTCTCCTCACCGCTCATTCTGCAGAATATCGCTTGTTAGGCGAGTCCCATTTTACTTTCTCGTATACGTATTACCTTCTCGTTTTTATTGGTATGTACTTTCAGAAACATGTAAACGCGATAATTCAAAAACGCAATGTAAACTCGAGATTTTGACGAATCTCCACGTTTTAGACCTCCTTGAGTTCGGAAAACACATTTTTGGAAAATTTCATGGCAGCGGAAACTCAAAACGCTTTGAGCTAGATGGATGAAATTTGGTATACGGTCTTTACGCCAAATTTGCAGATTTCTATCAAATTTTGAGTAAAATCTCTTCAGAGGAAGTCCGTCTGCCCAGCTGTTTGAATATAAATTCGATAACTACAAAATGAAGAGAGCTAGATTGATAAAATTCGATGCACCGATTTAGCATCTATAATGTAAAAATCTGTCACATTTTGAACCTACTCCAACAATGGGTCAGTGTGTACTTTCAGAAACATGTAAATGCGATCATTCAAAAAACACAATGACTTAAATATATCAAATTTGGTATGGGAATTTTGTGACTACAAGTATGGTTAAAGTGTCAAATTTTTGTTTCAATCGGTTGAGAAAAGCATGTCTAAAATAGAAATTTGATTTTCGGTTACTATGCCAGGGATTAATCGCCGACTCACCAAGAATGACACGATACATTCAGTAAAAATGCTAAATTCGCTCGAAAGATAAATATTTCGTAATTATTGTACGCCAATACCATGCAAGGCGTTCTCTAATATAACACCTTTATTAGAGAGTATATGAAAAAGTTTTAGAGAGACCACTGCCATTGGTTTGCATTTTGCTTTCCCCATTACGCTAAGCGAGGTTTAACTGTATTTGTTATCGTAGGGGGTGAGACGTCTTTTTTTAATCCTATTTATTTCAAAATAAAACTTTAAAATAATCTACATATCTTTACATTTAAAATAATTTACATCTCACTCTCAAATTCTCCAAAAGTATGAAAGATCTGTAAGCATTACTAGTGATGTCAAACTGCAAATATTTTCCGGATCCCCCCCCCTCCCCTTTATTCCTCGTCAACATGTGTATCCAGCCAAGAATGACCTTGGAAAGTGATCCATCAAGAGTGTCATAATTATTGAGCAACTGATTCATTAGCAAGCAACTGATAATACTTAATTTCCAATTAAATCTCTTATGCATAAATTGTTTATGATTCCGTCAACGAAGCATTCCTAAACATCAAATTGTGATTAACATAAAATTGCGTCCTTTCGATAGCCTTACACCTATTTTTAGTGCTATTGAATCTTCCTAACTCAGAACTCAGATCTTCATAGTGTCATTAAAAGGAGAACTGAGTGGATAAGTTATTTTTCTAACTGAACGTTGTTTTCCCCTCATTTCTTGTTTCACGTTCTTATTCCTCAAGTAAAATGAGTGTATAGTAAACAGAATCTTTCTTTTTTTTGTTTTCTACATGACAGAATATGCCATTAAATATTTAATGAAACTATGAAAAATTTGTATGAATACCGTCAACTTTTCTAAGTACAGAAACTATTTAAACATTGGATTAATTAGAAGGTAACCAAAACGTTGTTTTTGTTTGTTTTTTTCATTTTGAAAAAATGTGAGCTTACACTCGGTCTGTTATAAGACGGCCAGTAGGCACCGCATGCGTAGAAAGGCTGAAAATTGCTGTTTGGTCGATGGCAAGTACTTGTCCCGATGGGACAACAACATGCCACTTTACTGTATTTTTATCTTACTGCGGATGCATTTGTAGAATTTGACAGGCTTTTTTTTTCTTTTTTTTTTCATTGGACTTGAAGAAATTGATCATTTATCACAGATTAATTCCGACTTTATTTATTTATTTTGCTGTATGTTCTTTTTGATGCGAGGTTGTGGGTTTTTTTTTTATTTGCCATTTTTTTCCTGTACTTTTCCAAATTTAAGTATGTTTAACTTTTTTTTTTACGATGTTTCTTTGTATAAATGTCCATCATTTTAATACGATATGCGATGAAAAAGAAAAATCCAGGAACGCCAAAACGGCAATTTACAGCCAAGTATAGAATGCCTGAGTCTCTCTTATGAAATTGCAGCAAACCTAAATCAGTTCCTTTCTGCGCATGCGTTGTCTTACTTGCCGTCTTATAACTGGCCGAATGTAAACCCACCTTTACTCTCCACTGTTTGTTAGTTTTAATTTCTCTTTATTTTAATATGTCTTTTGACGATGAACGTATTTGAATTTAAAACGGTGATTTAATCATGCGGGCAAGTTTAATTCAATAGGACAAATGAAAACAACATTTTATTACTTCAATGTTTATGAACAAAATTTGCAGTACTGATATATCAAATATTAATCATTTATAGAAAAAAAAGGCCTCTAGGGGGAAGATGGTCTCCCCGAAACTTTCTCGCATGCTCTCTAATAAAGGTATTTTTTCAGAGAATGTCTTACATGGCATTGGCGTACAATAGTTACGAAATATTAACCTTTGGCGAGAATTTAGCATTTTTACAAGTCAATCGTGTCATCCTTGGCGAATTTTTTGGCGATTAATCCCTGGCATGCTATTAATAATATCCGAAAATCGAATGTGCGTTTAACACACATTTTCCCCAACCAATTGAAACAAAAATTTGACACAAAACTACAATTGTAGTTGCAAAATTTCATACCAAATTTGATATATTTAAGTCATTGCGCTTTTAAGTTATCACATTTACATGCTTTTGAAAATATTGACCGACAGATGGTCAATCCCGTTTTCGTTTTGGCACAAAAATTTGAAAGATATCCAGATTAGGGATTGAAATACCGGTATACCGGGATACCGAATACCGGTATTTTGAGCCATTTGTACAATTTTGTAATACCGGTATTCACAATTTTAAATACCGGTTTTTCGGTATTTACTAGAAATTTTTAAAATGGTCTCCAGGGATCGCCAACATAGCAAAATAGTATACGTTTTTGTTTTTATGTCTCCCTATAGGGCGAAATTAATTAATTAATGTCTTAACTAATTGCTTAAATCTAAATGAGCGAAACATGGATTATCCCTGAAAGAAGAAATTGTATCCATAATGACTGATGGAGCAACAGTTATGAAAAAAAGTTGGGAAGTTGATTGGTGCAAATCAGCAATTGTGCTATGCTCATGGAATTCAGTTAGGAATAATAGATGTATTATACTAAAAAAATAAAGAACAGAAGAATCCAAATACTGTGGATATAGAAACTTCGGATTCCAACTTTGAAGAGAGTAAGAGTGAGAGTGATATTGACAATGAAGATAATGACAATGTAATTGTTGAAGAAATTATTGCTAATGAGGATGAAATATTAACCCATCAAGAATTGCTTCCTATAATTTATAAAGTTCGAAAAATTGTTAAGATATTTAAACGTTCCTCATACTAACTGAAAATAAAGCATAATATATGTTAATATTAAATTTTAAAACACGTTGTCAGCGTTTACTCCTAACAGCACACATCACTATCTGAAGATTATATATTACATTCAAAAATCGCACAGAAGAAAGGCATATCGAAATAGAAAATGTCCTATGGTATTTAAATAATTATAATGATTTTAAGAATGAAAAAAGAAGAAAATAAAATAAAATTCAAATCTGATTAAGTTTATAGTAAATTTTCTTAAAATTTTTTACCCACAAACCTATCTACATTCAAAAGAATTCTGTTCAGTTATCGAAGATTATGATGACAGTAATGTCGATAGTGGAAAAGAATTGTATCTTGAACAAAAATTAGAATTAGCGATCAATAAAAAAATTTCAACGAACCAAAATACAATACAGAAATCAGCTATATCCAAAACCATCCGACGAGAAATCGTTTTATTTTAAGACGAAGGATTTAGAGGTAAATACTTGGAAAAAGTCTATCGCGCATTGCTAACAGTACCACTAACTATCGTAGATGCCGAAAGAGCGTTTTCGACAGCTAGTAATTTTTGTACAAAATTACTTTTCAGGCTTAATGACAGTACAATCGATGCATCATGTTTTTTAAGATCACATTTCAAAAATTTGTATTAGTACCACAGACTGAATAGTGATATTTACAATTTTTTGTGATTTAAATAAATAAGTTGTTCTTTTACTTTTTTGTGATTCTTTATATACTGTTATAATTTATAAGTTACAAGTTATTTTTTGTGATATTTACCATTTCTAATAAAACTGGCAAATAAAACAAAGAAACACCTGTGTTTTCTTTCTTTTTCTAAAATTTCTAATACAATTGCAATACCGGTATTAAAACCGGTATCCCGGTATTAAGATCTAAAAAATACCGAATACCGGTATTGTAATTTTGGTCCGGTATTGCAATCCCTAATCCAGATTATAGATGCTAATTCTGTGTATCGAATTTTGTTTATTTAGCTCTCTTCGTTTTGCAGCTATCGTGTTAAATTATATTCGAACAGCCGGACCGAGAGATTTTTTTCTGAGCGAATATTGCTAAAAATTTGATAGAAATCTGCAAATTTGGTATAAAGACCATATACCAAATTTCAATTGTCTAGCTCGAAACGTTTTTGAGTTAACTTTGTCACAAACAGACAGGGAGACGGAATTTTTCCAAAAATGTATATTTCGAACTCAGTGAAAAACGTGGAGATTCGAATTTTTAGACGATTACTACATTTTCTCTCTACTACGATTACGAGAAAATAATGAGTTAGCGGCAGTTTTTAAAAATCCGGCTCACTTAATATTTCAATTTTAATTAATTAAAACTATTTTAGATTATAAAAGGATACTGTATATTAAAATAACATATACAAAAGCAATTTTCACATTAAAACAAATTATAAATGAAAGAATTCTGCTACTAAGCAAAGCCTGACGTATCACATAAGACACACACACACACACACACACACACACACACACACACACACACACACACACACACACACACACACACACACACACACACACACACACACACACACACACACACACACACATATATATATTGTCAAAGTTCAGAAAAATTGCATTGTTATTAAATTTGTATTGTTAAAAAGATAAATTTTAAAATATTAAAACAATTGAATCCTAAATAAGAATCCTTTTGAGCCATAATATTTTCAGAAAATTCTACAAAAAAAAAAAAAAAAAAAAAAATGTTACAATTTTGTTGAAATTTTAGTTAATTAAAATTTCAAAAAAAAAAAATTGCTCCGAGATGTACGTGCCAAGGTAAATTCTTCTTTAATAAAGATATTGTTGTATTATATATTCATTTATCAGAAAAAAAAATATATTGATATCTTATAATGTGAATACATTTTTAAAATATTAAGCTCATTTTTAAAAAAAAATACAGTGCTGCATCTAGGGATTGCAATACCGGACCAAAATTTCAATACCGGTATTCGGTATTTTTTAGATCTTAATACCGGGATACCGGTATTAGAAATTTTAGAAAAAGTAAGAAAACACAGGTGTTTCTTTGTTTTATTTGCCAGTTTTATAAGAGAGTGTAAATATCACAAAAAATAATATGGAACTTATAAATTATAACAGTATATAAAGAATTACAAAAAAGTAAAGGAACAACTTATTTATTTAAATCACAAAAAAAGTGTAAATATCACTATTCAGTCTGTGGTACTATTACAAATTTTTGAAATGTGATCTTAAAAAACATGATGCATCAATTGTACTGTCAATAAAGATGAAAAGTAATTTTGTGTAAAAATTACCAGATGTCGAAAACGCTCTTTCGGCATCTACGCTAGTTAGTGATACTGTTAGCAATACGCGATATACTTTTTCCAAGTATTTACCTCTAAATCCCTTATCTTCAAATAAATCAATTTCTCGTCGGATGGTTTTGTATATAGCTGATTTCTGTATTGTATTTTGGTTCGTTGAATTTTTTTTTTATTTATCTCTAATTCTAATTTTTGTTCAAGATACAATTCCTTTTCACTATCGACATTAGTGTCACCCTAATCTTCGATAACTGAAACGAATTCTTCTGAATGTGGATAGGTTTGTGGGTAAAAAATTGTAAAAAAATTTACTATAAACTTAATCAGATTTGAATTGATTATTTTCTTTTCTTCTTTTTCATTTTTAAAATCATTATAATTATGTAAATACCATAAGACATTTTCTATTTCGGTATGCCTTTCTTCTGTGCGATTTTTCAAGGTAATATATAATTCTTCAGATAGTGATGTGTGCTGTTCTTTCAGTGACTGCAACATGAAATTTATTGTTGCATTAGCTGTTAATAAATTAGAATCTCTGCGACATAATGCCTCAGTAGTCAGTTTTATTGGAAGTAGAGCTGATATAGCTCTGGATATTAAGTCGAATTCACTGTCTGAAAAATTAATTTGCAGGTTTAAGTCGATTATTGCTTTTTGGATTGGATTTCTAAATTCCAAAAACCGTTCCATCATTAGGAGTAAACTGTTCCAACGTGTCTTAGAATGTATTATTAACATATATTCTATTTTCAGTTAGTATATATTTTTGTAATATGGCATTTTTTGTAGGGAAAAGTTTAAATATCTTAACAATTTTTCGAACTTTATAAATTATAGGAGGCAATTCCTGAAGGGTTAATATTTCATCCTCATTAGCAATATCAATTTCCACAATTACATTGTCATTATCTTCATTGTCAATATCACTCTCACTCTTACTCTCTTCAATGTCAGAATTTGAAGTTTCCATATCCACAATATTTGAATTCTTCTGTTCTTTATTTTTTGGTATAATATATCTATTACTCCTAATTTAATTCCATGAGCATAGCACAATTGCTGATTTGCACCAATCAACTTTCCAACTTTTTTTATAACTGTTGCACCGTTAGTCGTTATGGATACAATATCTTCTTTCAGGGATAATCCATGTTTCGCTCATTTAGATTTAAGCAATTAATTAAGCCATTAATTAGCTAATTAATTTCGCCAGTTAGGGAGACATAAAAACAAAAATGTATGCTATTTTGCTACATATAGTGGATCCTTGAACATATAGTGGAGACAATTTTAAAAAATTCTAGTAAATACCGAAAAACCGGTATTTAAACTTGTGAATACTGGTATTACGAAATTGTAAAATGGCTCAAAATACCGGTATTCGGTATCCCGGTATACCGGTATTGCAATCCCTAGCTGCATCCCACCGAATAATTTTCAATTTCGAATGTGGGTAAAAAATTGAGAATATGTTTGGAAATTTTGATTGAATAAAGAATGAGATATAATAAAATATGTCTAAGTATTTATGGCATCTGTTATGGATTATTATAATTTCATCCTACTATACTCTCACAATACATTGATAAATTTATACTTTATTCTACAATAATGAATAAATAACAATAATGTTATAAATCTGTAATTTTGCTACCCAACACGAATAGTGTCATCGTGAGAAAGACCGTTGTAAGATCTGTGCTGAGCGGCTGCCGCGTCAATGACCTGAGAGCTTGGAGGCCATTTGGCGATTTGACGACGAATTTGGTGAGTTTGGCGACTAAATGGATCATACTGGAAAGTTCGAGAAGTTTCACGATCCATCCAGTAGGAACCAAGATACACTCAGATACGCCCTGATTGGTCTGAAGATTCTAGCCCCGCCTCCCGGAACTATAAAAGACAGACACTCTGAAGCTGGAGGGAAGTTGGTGTATGGTCAGAAGTCGTGAGTGAGAGGAGTCGGAGTCGCCGACAAGTAAAAGATTTTAGAGGATTAGACAGCAAGAAAGCGGCTGAACTAGCGATTGATTAGCGGTATTTGTAGAAGAAAAAATTTTGTAACAACACGATAATAAAGAAAGAAGAAGAAAAGAAAAAGGTATATCCTTTTTGAGAAAAGAGGGGGGCGGGTGTATATTTACAGCATGTGTTTGCAATCGTTTTCTTTACTGCATTTCAGAGATAATGTTTCAAAATTTCTGCGAACTTCGCAATTTTTGTCATTTTTGAAAGATGATTTTCTATCTATCGCTCTAGAAAAGAAATACATAATACATGGTTTGAAAATATATTTTTTTTATTGAATTTACAGTCTTAGACTGGCATCAAAGCATAGATTATCACTACACTCCTCAAACGACTTTTTTTTTTTTGTAATATCTAAAGAATGTTGTTCCAAGAGAAGAAATTCCCAAGATTGATAAACCATGATTTCTTTTGTGTGGGTTTTTGCTGCTGTCACTAACAGCCAACCTTAAGAAATGCTTTAAGCTTTAGAAAGACACGACCGTACTAGCCGATCGATATCAAGGATAGAGAAAACAATTTCAAACATCTGTTGCATCTGCTTGTTAAATTTTTGTTTCCGAAGAAAACATTTGGCTGTAAAACATTATTTATTTTTGCAGCTGTTTCGTAAACTGTTTACTTTTGCCATTAAACCAAGGTTTGTGACAAATGGTTATTTCCGTTGCAATGTATACTTATATAAACGGAAAGAAAAACTAAGGACAGAAACAATCCTTTACTGAAAATTGGAATAAAGTATGAAACATAAACTATTATTTATATACAACATAAATTAGTATTATTATTTATATATTGTTACAGAATTGATATTGTATAGCTGATATTGTTCCCCTTTCACATTACGTGCTTCCTTTCATTTTAGCTTTTATTATAATTTTTTTGAATGAAGCTCATTTGCTATGACGCCATAGTTATTTGATACACGTCATTGTACGTCAGGTAACATGTGACAGCGTCTAGCCTTGTGCTTTGACATAGTATCTCAAACAGCTGCAGCGATATACAACCGAATAAATATTAAATTGGTACGACGTAAATGCTATTTCACGGGAGCATGAAATGTTTATTTTAGTTCTATTTTCACTCCATTTTTAAGTAACATAAGGGCTATTTTAGAATGAATTGTCCTAAATTGTCCTTAATTTTGAATCATTGTCAGATGACAAGGATGACATTTGAGCCGACACTCCCTAAACTTTCACACGACACCAGCTGAAGTGGATTTTGCGTGCACCAGGTCCACTTCCTCCGTCGTACTTTCGTGAAATTAGATTTCGAACCTGGAATCCTCCAACAACGAAATCGAACCCTTACCACAAGGATACGCGATCTGCGAGCGTGAATTGATTTCGCTAAACTTTAGATAAAATGTTATAAGTTTGTCAAACAATTTAAAATAAATCATCTTAATTTTCTTCTGTCTGTATGTTGAGATACACGGAACTTATTCATACAAAGTTTTCTGATTGCTCAAAAAAGTTGATCTTCATATTTTGACGTTTTTAGACACTGCCCTCTCCCCCACTCATACATACATAAAAGAAGAAACATTTTCTGACCGGCTCAGTACATGAATTATAAATATAATAAATTAAAAGTGCTACGAGTCAAATTGAGGAAATAAGAAATATGGTCCTTCCAACAAAATTTCAATCTGCATCAAAATTAGGAACCAAATACTTCCATAAGAAAAATATTTTTTAAGCACACATTCAGTTTTCTTTTCTGTGCTATATAACTACACACACACACACACACACAAATTGCATCCACATAGACTTTTTTAAACCTGTGTTTTGCCATTCATATTGAATGAAAATGTTACACACATTTTTAATTTTGAAATTTATTTGCGCGCGTATTACAATTTCTTTCAATGAAAATATTAAATACAGCGAGTTCGCAAATTGTACAGACTAAGTCTATGGCAAAGGATACCGACGTGCTCTGATTGGTTTAAGCCTTGGCATCTTTTTGGCAATGTTTTGCACTCATAATAGTGTAGTTTTCGCTTATTTGGCTCAAACCTTGTACCTTTCATTAGTTTCACGAGTGAATATCAACACGATCTAATTTTTATTAATATAATTGTTTCCTCTAATTATTATTATTAATAATAATAATAAATATTACTAATAATACTAGTAATACAAGTAACTAATGTTGTTTATGCTCAGAAGTATAAAAACTGTATGAAAGTAATTACTCAACATATGATACAGCAATTAACTAATTCTTATTTTTTTATGATTTTCGTGCCTTTATTAGATAATTTATGCAGTCATTGAAACTTGTTGCTGAATGTTTGTTACTTTCCCATCAACTACATATGGGGAGATGATTTGTTAATGCCCAAAACGTATAAATATGTAAGCTTTAACGGAATATGTGATTTCGTAGCTAATTTTTTTAGTTATTTTAAAATAATATTAAGAAGAAACACAAACAAAAATATTTTTAATAAATGTAATTTTTATATTTCCTGAATTTAGGTTTCAGGATTTGATCTTTTCTGCTGTATGTGTGTTCCAGATTAATATTTCATGTAAACCGTAAAAAATAGGGGGGAGGGGATTTCATTTATTTTTATAAATTCATATTTCGGTATGGCATCTTTTTGGCAAAACATTGCCAAAAAGATGCCAAGGCTTAAACTAATCAGAGCACGTCGGTATCCTTTGCCATAGACTTAGTCTGTACAATCTGCGAACTCGCTTAAATACAGGTCCATGTTATAATGATTACGATTAAAAATAAATCTTTAAAAAATTTAGGAAATAAGAGGAAGAAACTTCACCACAGTCAAACTGGCATCATTAAATATACAAATTATGAAATTCAAGATGGCCCCCAAATTGGCTACCTCTGTGTAATATTCTCCAAAATTATCAGTAATCACTACATCAAAACGTCAGCGAGGTAAGTAATTTCAGATACTTTAAGAGAGTTGCTATGGAGACCAGTCGAGGATATTTGGTTACATTACAAAATAGCATTTTCAATAACACCTTATGATTGACATCTATATGTGGAAATATGTAAAAAAGTTCAGCATGTTTTATGCAATAAGTCTGCTGCATTTTGACTGAGAATACAAAAGGGGATGAAAAAAGTGAAAAATTGTGATACTTAGAATCAAGACAATTCGTGATTAGGCGATAAAATATAATAAAATCAAAAGAATATAATGCAATCATCTAGAGCCGACTGTAATGATATGCGGAATTTAAGATGGGCTGGCAGTTTTGGTTTGCATCATTATCGAATGAGAAACCCTAATTTCTATTTTGGTATCTAGCAATTGAGACAGTCTTTTTTTTTAATATTTAAATTGACTGTGAATAAAGTTAAGCATAAATAAAAATTAGTTATGGAACCGTACATTTTACATTTTATTTACATTATTTTCGGCTGGATTGTAGGAAAGTTTAATGAGCTAAGGTCTGCCATTTTTATTTATTTCAAGTGTTCGTTAGCTTTGAAAATAGAAACTCTTTTATTTTTTTCTGTTACTGGATCACGATTTCTTTCAAGTGTTCGTGAACTTTATAGAAAAAAAAAAAAACTTTTTTTTTCCTGTTATTATATCACTATTTATTTCAAGTGTTCGTGAGCTTTAAAGAAAAAAAAACCCTCTTTTTTTCTGTTATTATATCACTATTTATTTCAAGTGTTCGTGAACTCTACAGGAAAAAAAACCCTCTTTTTTCTGTTATTATATAACGATTTATTTCAAGTGTTCGTGAACTTTACAGAAAAAAACCTTTTTTTTCTGTTATTATATCACGATTTATTTCAAGTGTTCGTGAGCTTTATAGATAGATGAGCCGGCGTCCTGGCATAGGGGTAGCGCGTCTTCCCCGTGACCTGGGCGTCCTGAGTTCGAGTCCTGGTTCGGGCATGGTTGTTTTTCCTGTTCTATCTGTGAGAGGTGTGAATGTGCCTCCCTGTAAAAAGGGGTTGTGCAAGCGAATGTGATGCGTGAATAGCTAAGACGTTTTCTTGGCCCTAGTTGGCGCTACTGAAACAAGAGACGCTCCCTTGGCTTAAAATCACTGACTTCGTCAGCGAGCTTGTCCATGGCAAGTGCCATTATAAACAACAATAGATAGATAATATCCCGCTGCTAAAAAACAAAGTTTTTAATGTAACTATATTTTTACATCAAAAGTGTATAACTATTCCCAGTTTTTTAAATTTCTTAAGCACTATTCCAATGTACATGAAATTTTCTACTACAATTTTCATTAGTTAATATATGATAATCATATTCGAGATATTATTAATATGATAATAGCCCATCTAGACTGGCGCGTCATCTAGTTTCATAATTATTGGACTGACAGTAGATAATGTATAGCGCTGAGTGTAATGGAGCGTGCGGAAAATAAAAGAAGAAACAAGCTTTTAATTGTTTATCTCAAGAAACTCGCTTATGAAATTCCTATGAAATCTAGAGGAACTTATTGGTAAAATTACGGCTGCTACTACCACATGTTTGATAATCTCGAGCCCGGTGTGTTAATAAGAATCTGCTTGTCATTTCTTTAGAGAAGAGGAGCTCGCACTGAATTTGGTATTCGCGCCATTGAACACTTCTTGTAATAAGAGGGGGCTAGAAATATTAATTTATTACGCCAGTTATTGTTGCGTTTTCATTCGCCGTATAAGTTTCAGTGTTAACGATCGTAATTTCCACTTTCAACTCTGCAAGTGAACATGAAAATTGTTTGATTTGGCGTGTTTTGTTGATCTCAAGATCTTGAAGTTATCACTATTGGACTTAACCTAACTTAAGGGTAATATGCAAAATGTAAGATAAGCCCATCTGCAAGTGAACATGAAAATTGTTTGATTTGGCGTGTTTTGTTGATCTCAAGATCTTGAAGTTATCACTATTGGACTTAACCTAATTTAAGGGTAATATGCAAAATGTAAGATAAGCCCATCTGCAAGTGAACATGAAAATTGTTTGATTTGGCGTGTTTTGTTGATCTCAAGATCTTGAAGTTATCACTATTGGACTTAACCTAACTTAAGGGTAATATGCAAAATGTAAGATAAGCCCATCTGCAAGTGAACATGAAAATTGTTTGATTTGGCGTGTTTTGTTGATCTCAAGATCTTGAAGTTACCACTATTGGACTTAACCTAACTTAAGGGTAATATGCAAAATGTAAGATAAGCCCATCTGCAAGTGAACATGAAAATTGTTTGATTTGGCGTGTTTTGTTGATCTCAAGATCTTGAAGTTTTCACTATTGGACTTAACCTAACTTAAGGGTAATATGCAAAATGTAAGATAAGCCCATCTGCAAGTGAACATGAAAATTGTTTGATTTGGCGTGTTTTGTTGATCTCAAGATCTTGAAGTTATCACTATTGGACTTAACCTAACTTAAGGGTAATATGCAAAATGTAAGATAAGCCCATCTGCAAGTGAACATGAAAATTGTTTGATTTGGCGTGTTTTGTTGATCTCAAGATCTTGAAGTTATCACTATTGGACTTAACCTAACTTAAGGGTAATATGCAAAATGTAAGATAAGCCCATCTGCAAGTGAACATGAAAATTGTTTGATTTGGCGTGTTTTGTTGATCTCAAGATCTTGAAGTTATCACTATTGGACTTAACCTAACTTAAGGGTAATATGCAAAATGTAAGATAAGCCCATCTGCAAGTGAACATGAAAATTGTTTGATTTGGCGTGTTTTGTTGATCTCAAGATCTTGAAGTTATCACTATTGGACTTAACCTAACTTAAGGGTAATATGCAAAATGTAAGATAAGCCCATCTGCAAGTGAACATGAAAATTGTTTGATTTGGCGTGTTTTGTTGATCTCAAGATCTTGAAGTTATCACTATTGGACTTAACCTAACTTAAGGGTAATATGCAAAATGTAAGATAAGCCCATTTCTGGCGTTTTTTGTGAGGCCTTAACCTCCATCTCTTTATACGCGTTTTCTTCCAGTGTTTATTCAAATAAACCCAAATACCAATTTAATCTATCTGTTATCAATTCCCTTTTTGAATAATCAAGTTCGTAGGCGCACTTCCAATTCGCAGATTGATTACAGCAAACAAATTTTACACAAAATTGGTAGAGGTCTTCAATTTTAAAGAAAATTAAGCGTACCAAATCAAATTCGCTTATCTTGTTGCTGTTTTGGAAATAATGAGTTCATAGATCAGCAGATAAACAGATAGATATAATACCAAAAGTTGATTTTTTTTCACCTGCTCAAAAGTGGAGATCCCTCTAAATCTCTCTGTGGAATAAATACCCTAACGACTGCAATATTTATTCTTCGTATGTTTTACACGTAGAAAAGGGCATTTGTCCAACATTTATGCCTGAAATATTGTTAAAAAGAATGACTATGCGCATTTTGGAGCTCAATAATATAAAAATAATCTTTCTACATTGCGAAACTTTTATGAAAAAAAAATGAGTCAGTTGTTTCTCATCAATTTTTTAGTATACATCCCCCCTTACGTTTTTTTTTTTTTTTTTTATAAAATAAAGATTTATAAAAGAGCGCCTTATAAAATCCATTTCTTCCAACATAAAAATGCCTAAAATTCTTCGAGTGGAAGAATTCGTACCATTTTGAATTCTCGCACTGCAAGAAATACGTGGTTCTTTCTGTGTACGACAGATAGCGTTGGGAAGCGTATTCGAAATCGTTCAAGCTCTTCCTTGGATCTAATATGCTAAAAAGCCAAGGCGTCGATTCAAGAAAACCGGGGTGGGTGCGTAAGACGTTCAATAGACCTTAATATATCTGGCATAGTGCCAAACTCGTTCGTGCTCTCGGCCATAGATGCGTTATTTCGATTTTTGCTATGGTAACTGTCGAGTGATTAATGCATGAGGATTGGCTGCAGGGAATACAATGAGTAGCTCTGCAATTTTTGGAAAAAAGGAAATAATAGGCAGAGTGAAAATGTGAGTAATAAACTGAGTCAGAATAGTGGATTTTTCGCATGTAATACATGCATAATATAGCTTTTTTTTTTAAACTATAAGAGTAACTTATTGAACGTTGCCTGTCCATATGGATGCATAATAATTATTTGAAAAGCGTTCGCAGACACGTATTTTATTTTTAAATAAATTATATTTGTGAGTTCCTTTTTTTTTTTTTTTTTTTTTTTTTACTTTTTTGCATATTAAATATAGAAAATAAGGTATTGTAATCGTCAAAAATATAGAGATTTTGAAAAATCTCCGTATTTTTGTTTTATTTTTGAAAAGTCCGAATTTTTTTTTTTTTTTTTGGAATTATGTGTATCTTTTTTTCTGTTTGTCATTCTGTGAACTGTAACTCAAAAACGAAACAGAGCTACACAGGTGCAATTTGTCTTAAACCAAATGTTTAGATATCCATCAAATTTTGAACGAAATTCGTTTTCAGGAAGTTTGTCTCTATGTCTGCCTTGAAACAAGTAAACTTGATACTCACAAAACATAAAGAGTGAGATGGATTAAATTTAATACGCAATTTCAGCACGTAAAATGTAAATCTGTATGACCGTCAGTCTTTCTATACATTCACTTGCATGCAAATGTCATAATTTAAAAATACAACGAATTAGAAGAATTGAATTTATTACGTGATTTTATAACTAAAATTGCAATTTTGCCTTGGTTTTTAATTTTCCTCGATCGAGAGAAAAAAAAAAGCCTCTAATATGAATACTCGCTTTTCTTCTCTTTAAAGGAAGTGCAAAACGCTCATGCGTAGAATTTTGGGAATAAAAATCAGAGCATTTGCGACCCCAGATGCACAATTATAGGAACGAGAGGATGGATAGCATCTTTATTAGGTGGTATGCGAAAAAATTTCGGAGAGACAACTCCTGCTGGTTTTCTCATTAAAATTAAATTTAATATGCTTTAAAATTTATATTATTTTGCCTAAAAATATTATTATTTTATTAAAAAATTTATGTATTGGAAATATCAATACGAAGCGGCAATAATGTCACATGCATCCATTTATATAATAATGTGATCCTTATATAAGTCTATGGGGTTATTCTCACTGTAACGTTTTCATATGTTATACACAATATGGTTCATTTTGTGCTGGCTCCTTTCGTCGGATTTTGTCTAGGATTTCTGTTCAGAGACTTGATTCCTCTGAAAAACCGCTGTGAAAGCGGGTATGGTACTCGTTAAATCCTCAAGGGCCAAACACCCATCTGCTGGTGTAATGTGGAAATTTGGAGTGGAAAATACCAGACCAGGTTTCTTCTCGTTATCTGACCGCAGTTCGGAAGTTTATGCGGACCATCGCAAAACTAATCCTAGTGTTGCTTTAAAAAAAGGATCCATGAAATGTTTTTCAATTTTTGAACTAAATTGTGCCTCTTGATATGTCTCTCTGTGCATATGCGAATGAGCAAATTCTGTAACTGTGTTAGATGTATGAATTTTAGTATATAATTGTATTGAATTGGAATGAGCGAGGATAGAACCTGGGACCTTGTGGTTCGCAGCCCAGTAACAAGACCACAAGACAAAAGCGATTGCCCGTGTTTCGCAGCTGTTAACTGGCTTATAAGCTTTCACTATATAATCATTCTGTATCAAAATTTTAGATTACATTTTGAAGCAAATTGGTCTATAACAAGAAATGCTATTTAAAATATCTACCTAATTCCTTTGATTGTACTACGAAGCTCAACACAAAAAGTGCAATATGGGGAATTATATAAGAAATTAAAAGAGTCTGTTTGAAGCATATTCAAATAAAAATGCCATTTTTTACTAATTCAGTAGAATTTCGCTTATGTTATCAAACATGAATTCAAGCAATGAATTTTCTTTTCAAATAATAGATTTTTGGCCAGTCAATTCATATAAAAAATCTTTCACAAATGAAAAAGGTATTCGTTCAAGCCGACTGGAGTGGAAGTATAAAGTGGATACAAAGTTACAATCTCTCTACCAAAAGAGCATAAACTAACTACTGTGGAAATAGAAAGCAGTTCACAGAAATTTGCAGCATTCACTGGCTCGTATTTTGTCACAAGTTTGATGGTTTATCTTTATTTGTTTTCGCCTAAGACTGGACTCGGTTATTTTAAGATTTATTGCCATTTGCAATCCAGCGTGAAGTGGTGAGAAACTGTTATCGACAAGTTTCTGTTAACGGTGATTTCTCTCATCGCTTTTGAAGACATGCATGAAGAAACACCATCTAATTCGTGTACCTCATCTTTTCCAATAGAACTACCATGCGTTTGATAAGAGAAAGGTGGGCAACGTAATAGGAACTTCTTTAGTGAAATTTTGAAAAAAAGAACAAGAAATGAAATACGAATAGAGCATAAAATTGAACGGATGTTTATAAATAAAAACAAATAAACTTTAAACAGAAAACCACACTACAATGATGGTACAAATCATACGGAAAATGATGGTATACGCCGCTAATCATTGCGTTTTGGAGCGTATGGAAAGTTTAAAAAAATTAAAAGGCACTTTAATAAGAGAATTGTATACATCAGGAAATGATTTATACTTTAGGTTATGTGAAAACAAAATGTATTTCCTTTATATTCGATTCATGTGAACTACAAAATATATATTTTTCATTAATTTGTTTGTTAAGATGATATTTTTAGCAATTTGAATTGAAATCCACTTTAATGTGCCATTTTAGTTAGTCGCCAATATGGCAACTGAAACAATTAAGCGGTTTAGTTCTGTAATTAACCATTTTTGGGTTGTTTCAGTGTATTGTTGTTTTAGCAACTAATTTGCTTTTTGATTGGTTATTTGGCACAATTGGCGTAATGAAAGCATTTTAAAGTACTTGCCCAACGTAATCTATTTCCGATACAATTTATAGTGTGCAGTATTGATATTCTGATGCAATTAATAGTGTGCAATACTGATATTCCGATACAATTAATAGAATGCAATACTGATATTCCAATACAATTAATAGTGTGCAATTCTGATATTCCGATACAATTAATAGTGTGCAATTCTGATATTCCGATACAATTAATAGTGTGCAATTCTGATATTCCGATACAATTAATAGTGTGCAATACTGATATTCCGATACAATTAATAGAATGCAATAATTCCGATACAATTAATAGAATGCAATACTGATATTCCGATTCAATTAATAGTATGCAATACTGATATTCCGATGCAATTAATACTATGCAATACTGATATTCCGATGCAATTAATAATATGCAATACTGATATTCCGATGCAATTAATAGAATGCAGTACTGATAATAGTAAGATAAGAAAGTTTAGAATCTATCATTTCGTCAATGGTTGAATCGTCTAACAGAGCCAGACTAAGCCCTCTAGGAGCATTCAGGTAATGCAAGCATCGAGGAGCCTTTTATCCAGTTTCTTAACTATTCTCACCAGACATTTTTTTTTATTGATCTTAATTATTTGTATGAACAGTTTTATGCAGAAAATTCTGATAAACTATTAGGGTATTTAATTATGTGGCTCTTTCGATAGAATTCGCTTTGATATTCAGTATTTTTCAGTAGGTTAGAAAAATTCCAAATTCAAATTTTTAAACAAGAGAATTTTAGAAAAAACTTACGAACACAATCTATTTAATTACAGAATCAGATTTTTTTTAAATATAAAGTAAAATATTTTTAAACACCATAGTATAAAACGTAAAAAATAATTAATTAGCAATATTAGAATAATGTCTTGCCATTTAACCGATACCTCATTTGAATTTGAATCAATTCGTATGATTGACCTTTGTAACATAAATGAAAGGATATGGTTAATATACTCAAAAATTATTGTAAAATTACTCAATCAATCAAAATTTTGGTGCACTCTCATTTTGAGGGGCCTCTAGACAGTTACCCAGTTGATAATCCGGTTCTGGGTATAATTTGTGCAAATTAGCTTATTTACATCGTGCAATGAAATGAACTAATACTTATTGACCATAAAATATATTAGTAAAAATTCTAGTTTTTAGAGATTAATTTAAAAATTTCTAAATACTCTTAATGAAAACCTAACCGGCAGTGAGTATCCATTACAATGTCTTAATGTCATATCCTCCAACATTGGTTACCCAATCATCCGTAGCATTGAACGGTATATTGCGTATAACAAATATCCACAAATTACTGAAAAATGGATATTTCCAAATAATTTTAATTAATTAAAATATTACTCATATTTATTTACTAGCATTTATTATTGATTAAATATATAAGTGAAATAATTTTACTAAAAAAATATTCAATACGATTTTGTTCATCAAACAAACCCTGTTCGTTCAGACATTTACAATTATTTATTTATTAAATAGCAAGCATTTGTACTTTTTTAAAGTCATCATTGCTTAGTTTAACATCATAGCAAATTCCCTCTGTGGCGAATTGGATTGAGCGAGGATAGAACCTGGGACCTTGTGGTTCGCCGTCCAGTAACATGACCACGATACAAAAGCAATTGCTCGGGTAGCATAGCTGTTAACTGGCTTATAAGCTATTCGCTACACCTCCCATATACATTTTGTAATGAGGAGCGACTCCAGAGTTTTTGCATTCATATAGGAGCAAGATCCCCCCCTCCCCTTTTTTTTTTAAATATGCTGCAAAAGTTTTTTTCACTAATGACCAGCATTACTATGAGCAAGGATTCGGTAAAAGGGAATTCTCGGCTTTTTTTTCCCCATAGTTTTTATCTATATATCCGTCCGTAAATTCCACCTCATTTCTTTAGCAACTACGGAAATTTTATAGCTATTGGAGGGCATGCTCATTGGCTCAAGATGGACATTTTTTTTTTCAACTAGTAAGGCATGATGGGCTAATAAATTGTCTTGCCCTGCTGCTGCTAAGACGCACATTTGTCTTTGCTGATTGATGAAGACGGTTCGATCGTATAAAGGAAAGGCTGATCATCGATCAGGGTGGGTGGGATCTTGAGTAGACGGCAAATGCAGTTGAATCTATTATTATGGAAAAAATCCGATACAAAAAAGTCAATGACTCGAAAAAGAAGAGAATTCGCTCAAGAAGAATCAGAAATAATATGAAGAAATTTTTATTGTATTTACATTTAGTAATGTATATGCAGCTCAACTAAATATACTCTTCCAATAAAAACAGTCTTTACTGTCGAAGAAGAGAGTTTGCTTTTAAAATTTTGTTTAAAAAGGTGGAAAGATTATTTGAATTCGCTTTTTATTCAAGAGAATGCTTGCCTACCAATAGTCAAATAAATTGGTGAAAACAAGCACTTTTTTCTTAAATAAAACAATTATCTTTAGAAAATTAGATATTTGGGTTCAAACTCATACACCCTAAGGGTTCTCTTACAGTCTACTAAGACCTGTATGCAGTGTTAAAAGTGCAAACGATAAGCTTGTGCACTTGTCAAGTGATTAAGAAGATACGATTCAGTTTCATTTTATGCAGTATATCAAAACCTCATCTTGCCGTGGGGGTAAAGTATAATTTCTGTTAAAATTTTGCAATCATAATTGTTGATTTTATAAATTTTAAAGCACTAAGAATTCCATCTTGCCCCCACCCCCCTCGCGGATTTCCGATTAGACAACTGCCTACAGCCACTAGGTTGAGATGAAATGCATTGTAACTGGATCGATTAAAAAAAACCTTTATTTTTTTAGCAACCAAATAAAAAAAAATTACAATATATATATGTAATGATATTTTAAATTCTTAATTTAACCAAACTAATTTCTAAATCTTTATCTTAATTCAGCCCATAGTAATTTCATTTTCTTATTTCCTGATACAATTCCACTTTCGGTTTAATTAATCCAACTGAAGCTGTGTAAAAATTACTGTGCAATCAGTTCTATGTATCGAGTGAAAGTGATACTTCCGTTGCCCTTCTCAAAGGTCAGAACGTGTATTGAATTGGCGCGTGGCCGGAAATCCTATGTTATATAAGACTAGTGATCATTTGTTTCGTGCCTTTCTCCCTTTTTTACTTCTTCTTTTGTGTCGCGCTACGCCTTCTTGTAAATAAATCATGCCTGCCTCCCGAGAGAGAATAAAACAAAATTAAAAATACAAAGTCTCTTCACTGCTTGTCAAACATGCATTCTGCTTCAAACAAAATAATGTTACATATATATATATAAATTCTATGAATTCTAAAATATTTGGATAACATCAACACATTATCAAATCAATATCAACACCTTATAATTTATCAGTTTTCTATGTATTTCCTTGTGTTAGAATATTTATAACGTCTGATTAAATAATATTGTTCAGAGAAGTGGTTACCAGGAAGTCTAGAATCATATATATATATATATATATAACCCATTTCCACAAAGTTAGTAAAGTAAAAAAAAAAAAATTACCTAAGACAAATCATTGACGCAATGAAAATGTGTCGAAATGTAAAACCAAAATTACCAGTTTTTTTTTTTTTTTAAAGGTAGGAGGGCTAGGGGCATCATAATGTGCATTGCCTAGGATCCCAAAATACGAAATCTTTCTCTTCTTACGCTACTCTTAATGTAATCCATTAATAGATGTAATAATTGAAATATCTGCATTGCTTAGGGATTTTATGGTTTTAAAGAAGGCAAATATTGATCCTCGATAACTATATTATAAGGTACCTGATTCGGTATCTTCCAATTTTATAACATGTAGAGACAAATATCTGAAGCCAGGTTTTCTTTGACAGGCTAGTTGTGAGTAGTGTTCATTCTCGGATTCGAAAACCCTGCGCACTTTTACACATTCCCTAGGAGGCGTGTATTTCGACAAAAGAAGGGGGGACAGGAAAGATAAAAAGATGAAATGTTTACATTTAGCAATACGGTGAACTCAGATTATTCGAAGAATTAGGAGGCATAATAACCGCCCATCTTTCTGTATACCACCCTTTAGCGGAGTACAATCGTCGGAAAGTGATAGTCTCAGGATCAATAAAACGGAAAATAGTTAGAAATTGAAACAATTGGGTAATTGTAGCATCATTACATTCTCAAGAGACAGGAAATTTAAAAAGCAACAACAGCAATAGGATTACTTTTGATTTATATAATGGAACCACGATTACCTAAGAAATAAATTAAAATGTATATTAAAAATAATTTAGTAAAGTAATCCATCTGTAATTTTTGTACTGATAAAGACGGCTTTGCAAGTAATGGAAAGTCGGTGCTTAAATTAGACATTTTATATTAGGAATTGAAAATACATCAAAAGCATTTATATATTTTAAACCAAATAAACATTTAAAAACATTGAAAGTAAAAATACCAATTATATTTTCAAATGTTAAATCCTTTTTCGACATTCCATGATAAAGTTGTTGTAACTACATTTAAGTAACTACGTTTTCTTTAAGAAATTCTTTTTTTTTATGTCCACAAGGATTTAGAGGATGTTTGGTAAATATATAAATTCACTTTCATGCAAGTGAACCATAGCAAATATCATTTGCCCATGATGATAAAACTTTGCATTTTCCTCCTTTTTGTCCAAAATGATTTGAAAATGTTTATCGGTCAGGAGAAAAAAAAATCAACCATCAATTTACGGATGATTGTAAGACTGACAAATGACTTTTGCATCGATTGTCGAGTTGTCTGATCGATTAAGTTTTGGGAAGGAAAACAAAGTTTTCTATTCAGTCACAAGAAAAAAAAAGTTGTATTCTGCTAAAGTAATCTATTTATGTTGATCAGTACGTGAGATTAGAGGATAAATGTGTGACATTTGAAAGAAACAATTCTTTGGAGGATTCAGATTTTTTAAATTTTTTATTTTTATTTTATGTAAAGCAAGAAGTTGTTGACCAGATCTTTCGAAATTAATTTCGATAAGCATTGAAAAATCCAATTCATTATTTCGGGATTAAAGTGACACAATGTTATTCTTTTATATTCAAAAATGTATCATATTTCATTCAAGTGGGCTGATATAAAAGAAGGCCAAGATTTCCTCTTTGTCCTAAAAATAGCTTAAAGTTATAAAAATATGTTTTTTATTGGTTTTCAGCTATGTGTATTTCTTGTAATAGTAGGATTTGTAGAAACATAGATGCTTTTGATTATGAAATATGCACCTAATACTATGAAAATGAAATAAAGCACTTCATAGGCCAGTGACTTTTAAGAATGGATTATTACAAATAATACTACTTAGATGCAAAAGTTTCAAAAATTGAAGTATTTTTCGAATGTAAATGAAATATGCAATCTTCCAAAGAGTAAGCGAGGATCGTCATATAACCAACTAAGAACAAATTTTAACGCCTTTCATAAATAAAGAACGCGTGAGCGAAAGAGACATTCAAAACTTGCTATTAGAGGGAAGGTCGAATCATAAGTGGCCAGTGACAATAAGGCACCATGTCATATTTCTTTTCTTGTGTTAAATTTCCTGTAAAGGCTTTTTATTGCTTATTCCTTTGATTTCCCCCCATGCGATTTTTTTTATCATTTCTCAAGTTCCGAAAAAGTGCAGTGAAAGAAACTTGCTATACGGGTGTTCATTTTTATATATACAATGGCAAAAATTCAGCAGCTCAAGGTAATTGCTTCACAGTAAGCATCATTTCAACAGGTTCTATTTGTATTCATTCTAATAAAAATTAATAGTAAAATTAATTCCAGATCTATTTGCACGTAGCATTATATAGTTCAACATCATGCAGTGGAAGTTGCAGAAATATCATAACAGCGATGAAAGTTCTTTTAAGTTTTGTCAAATATTTGACGATTAAAAAGCATAAATAATATATTTTTATTAGAAAGGTTTTGATGAAAATTAATGAATCTCAACTCGATGTAAGAGTTGTGGAGATGGTCTATTTTGAGACCAACCTTTATAATGAAATTTGCCATAACGTTTTTGTTTGGGTATTTTGATGTTTCTATCCAGCATAAACTTTTGATGCACAATAATTTTAGTTCTTTATGTGAATAAATTCATCCATTATGCTTGTAAGAAACTCAGGCCCAACAGTGGAGATCTTTTGTGGCAGCTTTTCTTAGACATTCAAGCTACTATAAAAGAACTTGTCTGCATTAGAGGAAACCAAGTATAATCTTGAAATGTTACACCTCCCATAAAGAACATCCTGAAATTTGACATGTCATACCTATTGTAAATGCAATCAGATGTAATTATTATGTATGTTGGAATTAAAAAAAAGTGTGAATTAATAAGAAGGTCCCAGTTTTTTTTAAATTTTTTTTTTATTAACTTCGTAGAACCATAAAAAGTCGGCGTTCTGGCATAGGGGTAGCGCGTCTTCCCCGTGATCTGAGCGTCCTGTGTGTCGAGTCCCGGTTTGGGCATAGTTGTTCTTCCGTTGTTCTGTCTGTGAGATGTTTGAATGTGCCCTCCTGTAAAAAGGGGTTGTGCAAGCGAATGAGTGATGCGTGAGTAGTTAAGTCGTACTCGCCCTAGTTGGCGCTACTATAAAAGCAAGAGACGCTCCCTCACCGGCTTAAATCGCTGTCTTCGTAACAGCTTGGTTGTCCGTGGCAAGTGCCATAAGAAACAACAACAAACAACAGAACCATAAAAAAAGAAAAGAAAAGAGTAAAGAACAAAATAAATTTATTACCGAAAGTTAAGTTCAAATATGATTCATGCATTTGCCGTATCCATGAACTAGGTTTCGATCCTCTTTTCAAAGAACGTTCGTCCCCAAAAATATGAGAGCTATATTAAAGTTCCTTTGAAGTTCATCCATAATCTGGAAGCTTGGCCTCGCTAACTAATTCTTCAATTCAGGGAAGAGATGAAAATCATTCGGCTCTAAGCCATTTTCTCAATGAAGGGGATAAGGATGCAGTCCGTTGCAAAAGAATATCTTGTTCAATCATATGAACGGAAAGCAATGGAAGATGCTGGATAACCCGATAATGAGTGGGCAAATCTGCATGGCAAAATTACGAGTTTGGAAGGTGAATGTTTAAACATACCTGCCCCATATTCTTTCCTTGAAAGAAAACTCAAAAAATCCCTGACTAATAAGAAACTTCAAAGGGACCTTAACCCTTTTGGTGGGTATGCTTCCCAAATTCGCCAATCTTCGTATGAAATTATGTATATTGTTATATTTATTAAGTTAAAGCTAACAAATTCTGTAATAAGATGTAAACTTAGATGCTTCATTTCCTTATCTCATACAAAATGGTGTGTCTTGGTTTGTTATTTATTTATTAATTAGCCAAATTAATTTATTAATCAAATTTATTTTATCTAATATGCTAATTAAATCACTTTTCTTAAGAAAATTTTAATCAAAAATTATTTTAATATATCATGATTAGAAGAAGAAAAAAAAAAAGACATTTTAAAAAGTTAAAGCTCATCTCACATCAGGACGGCAGCATAAGAATGTTGCCAAAATTAATCGGAAACCTGGATCATTGATATGGCATATATTTGAATCTTTATGGCTCTCATGTCGAAGAACTATTTTGTTTAAAATAACTTTTTATAATAAATTCATTTTGCTCTTTATTTATATCTTTTTTTTATAATTATCGGGGTTTGAAAAAAAAATCTATCTTCGTATATTGAGGTTTGAATATATAATAATATTTTTATTATTATTTGGATTCTTACTTTTGACGATTTTACATATTTGTTGATTTGCTTAAATTTAGTTTGCTCGCACTGTTTTAAAATCCTTCAATTTAAGTCTATGAAATTCTATGCTTCCCGCCTTTCACATCACGTTAAATAGTTAGAGAGATCACAAATCGGAAGAAAAAAAATGGCATCACAACTAACTAGAAACATTTCGAGAGAATCACCAGTAGAAAAGAATAATTTCGATAAGTCTTATGGATTTGAAAGACAAATAGTGGGCATAAAAAAAGAAGTTCGAACAAAAATCCATTTAGTATAGCATATTTCAGTACCGATAAAATTTATTAATATTTTTAATTTAACGTTATTTATTAAAATGCAATTTTTTTTATGTTGAAAAATAACACTTTTCGCACTGCGAGTAATTTTATACTCATATTATGAAGGAATATGTTAAGAATATTTTAATTCCTTTTAGACAATGGATCAGCAATTATTTCACTTCAAATATTCATTTGAGGTAAATGATAGAAATAATAACGAAATCTTCTTCAATATTAACAATGTTCAAAAGATTTGCTTATTCATTTTGCTGGATATTCTTATTTATGCAAGTAGTTTCTTACCATCCAAACCCTTATGCCTTTGGTCCCCTCAAAAGAATACAAATTTGGTAATAATGTATTGTATTAGAAATGTATAGATAGTATTTTTAAAAAAAGAGAGACATTAAGGGAATGAATGGCACAATGAAATGAAGAAAAATAGATAGAATATGATGGCTGAGATGAAGGTGTTTGGATATTTAAACAAATTATTACAAATAAAAAACAGTGGAAGTGGTTTCCCCAAAACTTTCTTGTATACTTTCTATTAAAAGTATTATGACCAGAGAACCCCTTCCATAACATTGGTGGACAATAGTTACGAAATATTAACCTTTGGCGTGAGTTTAACATGTTGTTGTATTGCGACTTATGGCAGTTTACAAGCCCGCTGACAGTTACCTGACAGTGATTTAAGTCGAGTGAGTGTCTTGTTTCTTCAGTAACGCCAACTAGGGCCTAGAGTATGACTTAGCTACTTCATGCGTCACACTCGCTTTCACAACCCTTTTTCCGGGGGGGGGGGATGCACACTAACACACCTCACAGATAGAACATAGAACAACCATGCCCGAACCGGGAAGCCCAGATCACAGGAAAGACGCGCTATCCTTATGCCAAGACGCCGGTGAATTTCACATTTTTACTGAATCTATCGTGTTATCCATGGTGTGTTTTTTGGCGGGTTTAACTCTCGTATACGGTTAAAAGAATCCTAAAATCGAATTTGTGTTTTAGACCCGCTTTTCTCAACCGATTGAAATAAACATTCGACACAAAACTACACTTTTTTCACAAAATCCCCTTACTAATTTTGATATATTTAAGTCATTGCGTTTTTGAATTTTCGTATATTTATGCTGTTGTTTCTTATGGCACTTGCCACGGACAAACCCGCTGTTACGAAGACAGCGATTTTTGCCGGAGGGGGAACGTGTCTTGTTTTTATAGTAGCGCCAACTAGGGCCAAGAGTACGACTTTGCTACTCACACATCTCTCATTCGCTTGCACAACCCCTTTTTACAGGAGGGCACATTCACACATCTCACAGATAGAACAATGGAAGAACAACCATGCCCAAACCGGGACTCCCAGATCACGGGGAAGACGCGCTACCCCTATGCCAGCACGCCAGCTTGCATATTTATAAAAGTACAGAGTGACACACGGCCAACTCCTTGTTGGCTTTGGTTCACACTTCGACAGGTGCCTACACATAGATGTTAAATCTGCTTACTGAATCTTATCTATCTAGCTTTCTTCGTTTTGTAGCTATCGTCGTAACTTATATTCGAATAGCCGGACAGAAGGACTACCTCTGAACAGATTTTACTCAAAATTTGACAGAAATCTACAAATTTGGTATATAGACCAAATTTCATTCGCCTAGGTGAAAGCGTTTTTGAGTTATTTTTGTTACAGACAGAGGACATTTTTCAAAAATGTGATTTCAGAACTCAAGGAGGTCTGAAATGCGGAGATTCGTCAAGATCTGGAATCGAATTTTTTGACGATTACAATACTTCCTCTATATTACGTATACGAAAAAGTTAAAAAAAAAAATAATAATAATAATTATGGAACTGAACAGAATGGAAATGTCAAATGATTTCCTCATACTCAAAAAAACGAATTATCAAACTTATACTATGTTTGAAAGTACGTACGTAAAAATAAACTTCATACGAATTTAGCAATACTAAAAACAGGTCATAATTTCTAGCAATAAAGGTTTGTTTTGATATAATCACAATAATCCACACTCCCTTTACTTCTGCCTCTTTTTTTTTTTTTTTTTTTTTTTTTGCACTGCTTGCTCCTAAATTCTGAACAAAAGAAACGGACTTGTAAAACTTCGGCTTTCCATTATAAACGTCCACTTTTCCACTTTAATACTACATCGTTCGAAATTAGAGGCAATCAACTAAACTTTAGAGCCCGAATTCCAGATTTAAGTCTTTTCTTTTTTCTCACGTTCCCAATGCTGGACCTAAGAGATAGATGACTCTCTCCGTTCTTGTTAAACATTTTTTTCAAGCTATCTTAATATCTCTACCTCCCATTTTTGCCTGAAGGTGTGAATTTGATGTCGTTAAAGCACCTCAACGATGCAGAACGGATGTTTTTCCATTCGTTACATTGGAAAATACATATTTTTTAGATAAAAGGGCGGGAAAACGTTGCCGCTTCATCGGCTGTTGCCAGAAACAGCAGAAAATCTCCGAATCTTTTGCCACTGGTAGATTCTTCTAACTGGTCCAGACGTACGTAACTATCTCATTGAACTGTGAACATCGAAATGCTTGGTTTGTTTAAGATTTTTTTTCTTTCTTTCTTTAAATATTAGAACTCACGATGAGGAAGAGTGTTGTGGAGTATTCTTTCCAGCCTCTAGGTAGGCAAATAATTGCGCTGTTAACAAATTCCCGCCTGAGGCAAAAACAAACTGTCCTGCCACAGCAAAAACTAAAATAGCTCATTTTTTTCAAATGCGTTTCTGCTGTCATTTTGGGTTCCTCTTGGATTACTAATGATTTATCAGCTTTCTCTTTCCTTGTATTCAATCATGAAATTGCCTGTAATTAGTTACTAAAGTCCAAATAAATTCAAATTAGAATCTAGATGCATTAGAAAACTATATTTAACAACGAATTATACATTAGTGGAATTAAAAAAAGAAATGGAATGATTTCGAAATTACTTATTTACGTACTGTATTAATTTTAAAGGCTAAAAAATTCATTACAGTGTTTAATTGCTAAATAATTTATATTTTCTTGTATATAAAAAACGTGTATTGTCATCATCAAAATATTTGACTACGAGATTTTAATAAATTGCATCTTCTTGACATCACTTTGATGGCCGGAAAAAAAAATCATTTTTACACCTGTGTCGAACCATAAACGAGCAATTCTAGTATGTATATAAATTTATTTATTTCGTGTATCTCGGAAACAGCTCTAACGATTTGGATAAAATTTTATGTTTATATAAGGGTTTGCTTTTTAATTTTATCTATATAGGGGGTTTTCCAGAAAAAACGCGCTTTTACACACAAACATGCACAGTATATATATATATATATATATATATATATATATATATATATATATATATATATATATATATATATATATATATATAATGTGTGTGTGTGTGTAATGATATTTTAAACTCTTAATTTAATCCAAATTAATTTCTAAGATTTTATCTTAATTCAGCCCATCGTAACTTCATTATAAAATATTCTCTTATTTCGTGATCTAATTCCACTTTCGGTTTAATTAATTCCTCTGTAGAAATAATGCGCCATCAGTAAGTACTACTAGGGATTGCAATACCGGTATACCGGGATACCGAATACCGGTATTTTGAGCCATTTGTACAATTTTGTAATACCGGTATTCACAAGTTTAAATACCGGTTTTTCGGTATTTACTAGAAATTTTTAAAATTGTCTCCACTACATGTTCAGATATCGCGAACATAGCAATATAGTATACGTTTTTGTTTTTATGTCTCCCTTACGGGCGAAATTAATTAACTAATTAATGGCTTAATTAATTGCTTAAATCTAAATTAGCGAAACATGGATTATCCCTGAAAGAAAATATTGTATCCATAACGACTGATGGAGCAACAATTATGAAAGAAGTTGGAAAGTTGATTGGTGCAAATCAGCAGTTGTGCTATGCACATGGAATTCAATTAGGAGTAATAGATGTATTATACCAAAAATAAAAAGAACAGAAGAATCCAAATACTGTGGATATAGAAACTTCGGATTCCAACTTTGAAAAGAGTAAGAGTGAGAGTGATATGGACAATGAAGATGATGGAAAATCATTCAATCTTCTTCAACAATGTAATTGTTGAAGAAGATATTGCTAATGAGGATGAAATATTAACCTATCAAGAATTGCTTCCTATAATTTATAAAATTCAAAAAATTGTTAGAATATTTAAACGTTCCCCTATAAAAAGGATATATTACTAAAATATATACTAACTGAAAATAAAACAGAATATGTGTTAATATTAGATTCTAAAACACGTTGAAAAAGTTTACTCCTAATGATGGAACGATTTTTGAAACTGAGAAATCCAATCCAAAAAGTAATAATCGACTTAAACCTGTAAATTAATTTTTCAGATAGTGAATTCGACTTAATATCCAGAACTGTATCAGCTCTACTTCCAATAAAACTGACTATTAAGACATTATGTCGGAGAGATTCTAATTTATTAACAGCTAATGTAATAATAAATTTCATGTTGCAGTCACTGAAAGAACAGCACACATTAGTATCTGAAGAATTATATATTACATTGAAAAATCGCACAGAAGAAAGGCATACCGAAATAGAAAGTGTCTTATGGTATTTACATAATTCTAATGATTTTAAAAATGAAAATGAAAAGAAGAAAAGAAAATAACCAATTCAAATCTGATTGTTAGAGTAAAGTTTCTTAAAATGTTTTTCCCACAAACCTATCCACATTCAGAATTCGTTTCAATTATCGAAGATTATGATGTCACTACTGTCGATAGTGAAAAGGAATTGTCTCTTGAACCAAAATTAGAATTAGCGATAAATAAAAAGATTTCAACTAACCAAAATACAATACAGAAATCAGCTATATCCAAAACCATTCGACGAGAAATCGATTTATTTGAAGATGAGGGATTTAGAGGTAAATATTTGGAAAAAGTATATCGAGCATTGCTAACAGTACCACCAACTAGCGTAGATGCCGAAAGAGCGTTTTCGATAGCTGGTAATTTTTACACAAAATTACTTTTCAGGCTTAATGACACTACAATTGATGCATCATGTCTTTTAAGATCACATTTCAAAAATTTGTAATAGTACCACAGACTGAATAGTGATATTTACACTTTTTTGTGATTTAAATAAATAAGATGTTTCTTTACTTTTTTGTGATTATATGCTGTTATAATTTATAATTTACAAATTATTTTTAGTGATATTTACACTCTCTAACAAAACTGGCAAATAAAAAAAAGAAACACCTGTGTTTTCTTTCTTTTTCCAAAATTTCTAATACCGGTATTAAAACCGGTATCCCGGTATTAAGATTTAAAAAATACCGAATACCGATATTGAAATTTTGGTCCGGTATTGCAATCCCTAAGTACTACGTATCAAGAGAAAGTGATATCTTCTGTTGCCCTTGAAAAATTGTCAAAGGTCACCACGTGTATTGAATTGGCGCTTGGCCAGAAATCCTATCTTATATAAGACTAGTGATCATTTGTTCGGCCTTTTTGCTTCTTGCAGACTTCTGTTTTTGTGCCGCGCTGCGCCTTCTTGTAAACAATCATGTTTGTCTACCGAGAGAGAATAAAACGAAATTAAAAATACCAAGTCTCTTCCCTGCTTCGAACCTGCATACTGCTTAAACCAAAAATATGTTACATATTATTTAGCCGACAGGATTCCAAAATCTATCACATACATAACTATTGGAGCCTTTTTCTTATATGCTCTAATGCCGACAGTATTATACATCGCCATCCCGTAAATTTTATGGTACTTGTATTATTGTTGCCATAAGAAGATGATAACCTACTGGTACCTCACAATTTTGTGAAATGGTGCTGATGTATGTGAGATGAGGTAAGATCGAAAAATATTTATGTGTAATCACTATGTGATTTGTATCTAAATAATTTCTCTAAAAAATTTTACAAAAAAAAAAAAAAAAAACTGTCGAGTTAATTTCACAGATTTTTATCAATTAAGCATGGATTTGAATCGAATAATCTTCACCAAAAATCCAATAATGTTCTTTATTAAACAACACAAAACGACCCAGAAAGTTAACATAAATAGTAATATCTTTATTGATTATTAGAGTGCATATTATACAAGGAAACCCCAAGTACTGCCTTTTAAATCACCAAGTCAGCATAAGCGTTAAAGCCAACAGAAAAGTATATTACTGTCTACGCACGACAAAAATGTCCTCAGTTCAAAACAAAGAATACGCAAAAAATACTCGAACACTGTCTGTTTATAAATGAGACAAATGAAAATATTTCGACAGATTTCGGTTTTTTTTTTATCACAATATGATAATATTTGAATTTTGGTTGAATATTAAATTATATAAAAATTGTTGAATATTTAAAAAAAAAATTTTTAATATGGAATGTTTTATGGTATCAAATTATCCATATCAAAAATTAATTTATTGTAATACACATCTTCATGCAATCATTTGTAGAAAAAAAGACGATAAATCGAATAAAATTTTGTTCTATGTACCATCGAACAATTCATAGTAACAATTAATCAACGAACTCTTTTTTTTTCCACGACCAGTTTATTATAAAAAGTCTTAGCGTTGAATATACTGACTTTTTGATGAAACATCCATTTTGAACCGAAGTTATTCTATAATAACATTAAAGAGTTATCGAGAGACTACATAAAATGGATGAATGGAATGGTTTTAATAATGCTTTGTTCGCATTTAAGGCTAAACTTAAAGGGTATTTCTAATTACTTTTCCACATCAAGCAGCCAAATTCAATAGTATTAGATTAATAATATTGAATAAATAATTTAGTTAATAATGAGATTTAATAGAAATTTCTAAAACAAAAGATAAATAAATAAAATTATAAAAATATTGCAAAGAAAAAAACCCTTCTAGAGCTATTTTCCAAGAACCGATGTCAATTTTCTTTACACAAAGGCGGTAATTGACTTTGGAAGATATAAAAGACACAATTATTCTCAACTGAAATTCTTCAGCAAATTGTAAACCCACCCGTACACATATTTAAAATCATTTTTTGAACTTATTCGCTAAGATTTCCTCTTCGATAAGAGCTAAATAATAGTCTCAATGACGACGCGCGTTGCGTGAGGTTCGTGAACTTTGCAAATAAAGCAAAAGATTTGACCTTCATTTTTATGCTTCAATACGCATCGAACACTGTTACTTTTGATGCGTACAGCTGTTTTATATGACGAAAACTTCACTGTCAGTCTGACGTACTCTGCTAGTTTATCAATTGATTAAAAAGAATGAACCTGTCAAAAATAAATTTTATGAACATACTTACATGTGCAACAAAAATTTTATTATTCTTGGTCGTTAATTATGTAGTAAATATTTTTTATAAATTTTATTTTGATATCTAATTAAATAAAAGATTAAAAAATTCTTTAAGAATAAAAGCCAATCATTTTTCAATTTCTATAATATGCAAATTCATTTTGACGTAACATAACTTTGGTGTAACATTCATAAAGCTTTTTATATATTTTTTCTCTTTCTCTTTTTATATACAGTGGCTCAAAAAATAGAGAGTACCCCTCACGTTTACTTGATAAATGCGACTTTCAATATAAATAACACATTAACGGGAAGTGAAACTTGTTTTTATTTTTACACATAACAAATGGTTTAATTTAGAGTAAAAATAAAGAAAAATCAACGAAAAATTTTTAAATTGAAAATTTTTAGAAGCATTTTAAATAAACATACGCAGAATTTTGCCTCAAAAAATTGAGAATACACCAATGAAATTTTTGCAATATCATGCATAGAAACAAAGTGTACTATTAAATTGCATGTCTTTTGGCTCTTATAATGGTCTCTAAACATCATGGTACCGATTCTACCAATTTTTGGTGGTATTTGAAGATATTTTACCCGATTCTTCTTGCACCACTTGTTTTAAATGGGTTTTGTTTCTAATTTTGTAATTTTGAACCACTTTTTCGGGTGTCCCCCACGAATATTCAATGGCATTGATGTCAGGGTACTGTGGTGGTGTGTGTAACTGTTGTTTACAATGAAAAAGACATCATATTTTGACGTTACGTGCATTCTGTTGGGGTCGTTGTCCTGCTGGAAAATGGAATTTCCATCTAAACCCAAATTTTTAACACTTTCCTTTAGATTGCTGCTACCATATGGTTCATCCAACTTGTTGCAGAAACTTTTCAAATCATAGGCAGAATTGTAAGTGCTGAAACTGTGCTAAATGCCATTAAACAAGCTGGATATAAAAGTAGCATTGTTAGAGAGAAACCGTTCACCAACTTGCAAATTCAGAAAAAGCATTTGAAGTTTGCAAAAACTCATCAATTGAAGACCAATAACCTTTGGAAGAAATCTATATTTAGTAATGAAAGAAACCTTAACATTTTTGGCAGTGACAACCATCTTACTGTATGGAGAAAGCCTAATACTGCTTTGTATCCAAAAAATTTACGTCCTACAGTTAAACATGATGGTGACTCCGTGATGATTTGAGGTTACATGGCTTCATCAGGGGTAGGAAATTTAATTTTTATAGATGACATTATAAATGATACGGTTTACTTGGATATACTTCGCAGCAATCTAAAGAAAAGTGCTAAAAATTTGGGTTTAGATGGAAATTTCATTTTCCAGTAAGACAACGACCCCAAACAGAATACACGTAACTTCAAATTATGGTGTATTTTTCATTATAAATAGCAGTTACACACCACCACCACAGAACCCCGACATCAATGCCATTGAATATTCGTGGACCATACCCGAAAAGGGGTGCAAAAACACAAAATTAGAAACAAAACCCATTTAAAACAAGTGGTGCAAGAAGAATGGGGTAAAATATCTTCAAATACCACCAAAAATTAGTCGAATCGGTACCATGACATTTAGAGGCCATTATAAGAGCCAAAAGACATGCAATTTAATAGTGACACTTTATTTCTATTCGTGATATTGCAAAAATTTCATTGGTGTATTCTCAATTTTTTGAGCCAAAATTCTGCGTATGTTTATTTAAAATGCTTCTAAAAATTTTCAATTTAGAAATTTTTCGTTGATTTTTCTTTATTTTTACTCTAAATTAAACCATTTGTTATGTGTAAAAATAAAATCATGTTTGCACTTCCCGGTTAAGTGTTATTTATATTGAAAGTCGCATTTATCAAGTAAACGTAAGGTGTATTCTCAATTTTTTGAGCCACTGTAATTGCAAACAAAATCAGCTGCATCCAAAATGATTATTGTTCTGGAATCAAACTGTGAATCGTCTTCTTTAAAAATTTTGTTTTAGAGTTCTTCCAGAATTCTATTAATGTATTTTGGCAAATTTTTATCGTCTGCATTCTTATTCATGATTTATTTTAATATTATTGTTGCTTTGTTGACTTTGAACGAAAGTAAATATTACATTTGTAAAAGGTAGAGAGTTTAATTATTGAACTGGATAATCGTGTTTACAAAATAAGATTATAATTTTTACTTGTCAAAATTTATTTTATTATTTAATCACCGTTTTCTTCTTGAGAAGTTATTATTATAATTTTTACTTCACGAAAGTCATTTCTATTTATTTTTTTATCCTTGTTTTCTGCTTTTCTTCTTGATAAATTTATTCTGATATTTAAATCAATACTATCATTTTTGAACCCTATTGTTGTATTTTGTTTTAGAATCCTTCTAAAGTAAATGAAATGTGACTTTTAAATAGAATAGAAAAAAGACTGGCCATCCACTATGTACAACAGCATACGGAAAAACATTCTCCCTCTCAGAACTTTCAGGGTCCAAAAATGATCTGATTTTTACCTTAATAGTCAGGTTCTGATTCCGTCCGAAACTCCGTTTTCTGGGAAATTTATTCTGTTAGGTCGCTTATTAATTTGGACCACTTTGTTTAGTTTTCACATCTTTTTTTTTTCCCCTATTAGGATTGAGTTTGGAATTCTTTTTTGTCGTTATAAGTTGACATCTGAGACCAAGCACTTGTGAGAGTGAATTCGTAATTTGAAAGTGGCTATAGAAAGTTCTGTCAGGTAATCTCTGATACTATGAGCGTTCAATATTTTGGGTTGGGCAGTGAAATTCGATCTGATATTGTCATGGTTGGTGAATTTAAAGTTTTTAAAATCCCTTGTTCTTCTAAGTCGTTGATATTTTTTGACAGGAATTTCCTGACACTTAATACTTTTCTGAAATTGAAGACTTTCTTAATACACAAGATTTTGGAGGTAAATAGAATTAAATATGGTTTTCCTTGATAAACGAGACTAAGAAATTATCGAACTGAGATGCTACTTTTCAAGTGTGGGTCACAAACCAGATCGCAATAATGATAATTGTTGCCACCGTGATGACCAATATTCCATCTATGGTAGATGCCATGGACCAGTAGATTTGATGAAGTTATTTTAGTTCTCATTTAAGTTTTCTGGTCTGCCTGTATTTTAGTTGCCCCAGAGTGTTGTAGCTCCCCGAGTATGTTGTGGTTTAATGATGCTGTGGACCATCCTTTAAAATAAGAATTTCAACACATTCCCTCTGTTACTTGTGTATAATTGTCAACTTCATCCAATGGGAATAGCCATGTGCTTTCTAGCCTCGATCATCTTTTGGGATGCCGGAACCATCTTACTATTGCCCCATTCCCATTAACGATGTCGAAGGCATGTACGTTCCTTGCTATGGATTTGCAGCTTTTGGCTGACCTCATATTTAATCCCATAAGTTCTACCCATCGTGATATTCACTACATTTGTGAGAATCGTAGAACGGCAATTTAAGTCGCAAGCAAGATAAGTTATTTATTAATTCTATTTTATTTCTCTTTTGAAACATAATTTTTTTTTTGACAAAATTCCATTAAAACGATTATTCAAAAAATGATAATTAAATATAATTAGAACTCTGTTGGTATACGTTTTTATATGCTTTTATATATTGTATTTTATATATATTTTTTATATATTTTATATCTTAAAATTTTACCAACTGTATAAGTTAGTTATAACTTAAATTTAATTTAGAATTAGCTGTTCTCCAAAATTTGCATAATATTTTAAAACTTATAGTGTTTGCAGAATGTTTTTTCTTCTTCTTACATTGTTTCAAGGTTCAAACAATCTGTTTTATTTGTTTGATAATTTAAATCGCTGAATGTTTGTTGAAACATACAGTAGCAGTACAGTATAATTTAGATGTAACACGCATACCATCCATTTTTTTTAGAAGCATTCGATGTTTGTTGTTTTATCACATGTTTTCATTTGTTTAAACTGTATCTGAAGAGTTAATGGTAATTAACTAGCCTCAAAATTCAAGTTTCCCATAATTTAGAAATATGTGTTGTGTTTAATTAAAATTGTTGTTATTACATTTAATAAAGGAAAAACGAGGTAATGTTAGATTCTATCAGGACTAAGTTTCATTGGGTTTTTCTTGAGGGGAAATAAATGCTTTCACTTTTTTGATGCATCAATTATAAAGTACTTGAAGTAGGGTCGACCCTAAAAGTATATTTAAGCATTTGCTTTATATAGTATTCTTGTTACTAACTTTAATTGTGAGCGTGGCATGTGATGCGAATCATACAGTTTATTTATATTCGATTTCGATGCATAATCAAGAATAATGACATTACTTATTTTTCTATTATATAAAAAATTATGTAAACATTGCATTTTATTCGTTTTATGATTGGTAGTTAGCAAGCCACCAGGCATGATATATGAGATTGGTTTTGCCAGTATTGTTTAAAACGTGCAATTCAAGTTATTATTACGCCTCAGTAAATATTTATATTGCACTTGACGGTGAAATGGTGACAAAAAAAGTAAAGCTCTAATTAACATTAATTTAACAACAAACGAGTTTAAAACGATACTAGGGGGCTCCACCCCCTGCTCGCTTATGCTCGCCAACCCCCAGGAACTGCTAATGTAGTTCCTCTCGGATCGCTTCGCTCGCTCGCCATCTACTAAACCAATTTAGTCTAGCAACAGATGTATTCAGATTCAATTTGTTCCAAAATATGATAAAACAATGAAAGAAATAAAAAAATGTAAAGCAAAAAGTACACTCGAAAAAATCACCCGCATCAAAGTTCTTTGAAAACACAAATAACCTTTCATTTAAATAACTATGTACATCCACCCACAACTATGCTCCTGTAGTTTGGAAACTTCTCTCCGTACACATAAACGCTTAACCCTATCTCGTTCATCACGACTGGATCTTCTTATGAACGATTCTTGAGCATTTTCATTCGACCTGTCTTCTCTTTTTCGATGATTTCGTTTTAAAATCGATACAGCATGACTTAAACTCATCGTAAAAAATTTTGTCCGTTAATTTTTTGTTTAACAAATTTTTAAACCGATGCAAGAATAGCGTTCGCTTGAAATCTATCAAACTACTTGTTGATGTCCCCGGGTGAAGTCGAAATGTTGCCAAACGACAATTAATAAATTCGGCCTGATTTTGGTCCACATAAGCGTTATATATATGTAATAAATTTCGAATCCTGTCAGCAAAATAATATGTAACATTTTTTTGGTTGAAGCAGAATGCAGGTTCGAAGCAGAGAAGAGACTTTGTAGTTTTAATTTCGTTTTATTCTCTCTCGAGAGGCAAACATGATTATTTACAAGAAGGCGCAGTGCGACACAAAAGCAGAAGGCAAAAAGGGCAAAAAAAGGACGAACAAATTATCGCTAGTCTTATATAAGATAGGATTTCTGGCCAGGCGCCAATTCAATACACGTGGTGACCTTTGACACCTTTTCAAGGGCAACCGAAGATATCACTTTCTCTTGATACGTAGTGCTGATGGCGCATTATTTTTATTGAGGAATTAATTAAACCGAAAGTGGAATTGGATCACGAAATAAGAGAATATTTTAGAATGAAGTTACGATGGGCTAAATTAAGATAAAGTTTTGGAAATTAATTTGGATTAAATTAAGAGTTTAAAATATCATTACACACACACACACACACACACACACACACACACACACACACACACACACACACACACACACACACATATTTCTTCTATTTTTAAACACACTATTTGTGGCAACGCTAATGAATAGCTTTCCGTTTTATTTACCTTTTTCAACTAAAGGGAATTTTTCATCTTTAAGCTGATGATCGTCTGAATACCTAAACAATACTCACATTAACCTTGCATTGTTTTTTTTAAATAGTAATTGAGCGTCCAACGATATTATAAGATGAAAAAAATGCGAATAAAGATTAAACGAGAATCGGCCACTTTTTAAAGAAATGTTGCAATTTCTAGAGAGACCAGCTTTTACCATGACCATCAATAAGCCACAAGATCAGAGTTTGGCAAAGTAATTAGTCATAGTACAATATTTCCACATGATCAATTGTACATATATAGCATTATCCCGAGTGAAATTTAGAGCTGGAATTAGAATTCATGCTAAGTAGGCAGAATTAAGAATAGCGTTTTTATAAGCGCACTTAGTGAAAATTAAGCAACATGAAATATTATATTAATATCTTTTAACGGCTTTAAGAAATATTTTATTTAATTGGTTTTCCAATTTTTAATTTAAGGGTAAATTTTTCATTCCTGTCAAAAAAGTGAAAATTTTGATGAGATTTTTTTTTTTTCTAAATTTTAACTAATTCTAAATATTTTTAAAAAAATTTAGATTTAAGCTTTTTTGTTCATGACATTTTTAAAACAGTTTGTTTACATTTAGTTTTGTTATCTGGAGGGAGGGAATCAATCTCTCAGGAAACCCCACTAATCTATGGGCATCTATGATTCGAGGACAACATCGAGGTTGGCGAGCGAAAGTGTATATATCTAGTATTTTTATTATTAAAGTTATTTTATTTGACTTTGTCATTATTTTGTGAACCTATGAACGTATGGTCTAGGTCACCTTATAATAAGAATCGGAATTAATATTTCGAACACAGTTGAAGATTAATCTAAAATTAAATAGTTGAAATTTGTTTGTAATGAAATTTTCTGATCACTGAATGATTAATTAATCTAAAATCAAGTGGTTGAAATTTGTTTATGTTGATAATTTCTGGCAGATGAAAAATCGAAATTCTTTGGTACCTTACAACATTCACAGAAGAAAGAAATTTAAGAACATAAAAATTATTAAGAAATTTAAAAATATAAAAATCATCTAAACATTTTTGTTCTTAGTACTTCTTTTCTTAACTTAAGAAACAGAAAATGTTCGTTTGTTACAGAAGAGAATAAACACAAAGCAGAGCAATTTTCTTAAAAAAAAATTGATTTATCTTAAAACAAAATCTTTTTCTAAATACCTCTGTTTTCACTATTACTGAAAATCATCTAAATTCGAAAAAAATATTTAAAAAAATTTGCTATTTTAAATTCACAATTATTATTACACAACGGGCACAAACAGTTGGTCAGATAACATCACAAATTTTATGTTTATTAAATTTAAGGCTACAGTAGCTTAAAAACATTTTCCCTATCTTTTTAAAATAAAATCCAATTAGAAACTACATTAAATAAATATAAACAACTATTAAATCAAAGCTTGCTTCATTTAAAGCCTTATAACACTAGGGATAAAAAAAAATCGCCTTAAATAATGCAGTAAATAGTTTACGAAGCAAGTGTAGGACAATAGGAATTGGGTTAAAGAAAAAAAGAACTTTTCATTGAACTAATTAAATAAAAACAAACTGAACTATTTTTATTTATACTTCATGAGTGATTAATCTCGGAGTTATTTAACAATTTTCTTACTTAAATGGAAAAATAATAAAACAATATAAGTTTTGGGAAATGACAAAAATATTCAAACATCTAAATGATTTTTTATAATCATAGAAGAATTAATTCGATATTATATCGTCTTTCAAGCTTATATTAAATACTTGTAGAAACTAAATTTTGTAGTGGAATAATCATTCTATTGCAAAAGTGCCTTAGAGTCCTGTGATCTGATAGAAAATTTTTAGCTGCGAAATCGGATTTCAGAATTTGTTTTGAACATAAAACCAAATTCCACTAAAATAAAACTCTGTATATGACGGACTGAAATCCGTTAAATATAACATCGGAGCTCAAAAGAATAATAATATTGAGCTTAGAATGTACCACTTTTTATTTTGTTAGAATATATATATAATATGTTTTGAATAGCTGCATATAATTTAGAAAAACTATTAAAAAGATTTTTTAAATTATGCTTTCGTGAAATTAAAAAAAAAAAAAATTAAAATCCGCCAAATGGCGACATTGTGAAATAAACAATATCCCAGTGATACAAATCACATAATAATTCGGCAATAAAAATAAAAGTCCCTTTTTTACCAATATATTTTTAGAATGCAAAAAAAAAATAAAAAAATATTGTGATACTCTTTTTAATAGTAGAATTATTCATAGAACAGTCATTTTAGTATGTTTCCACTTTAAATCTAATTCTAGTACCCCTATTGCCATATACTGTCTTTTCTACAAATGTTTATATGAAAGCATTTAAAAAAGGATTTCCAAGAACTCATTATTGCCCTTTGGAACAATCACGTGAAGTTTATAAATGGAAATAAAAACGTGTAACCAAATAGCTATAGGTTGCACTGTAGGGTTAAGAATTGTTAGAACTGCAGTGTTAAAGAAAATAGTAGGTCAAGAAGGACAGCGTGGAAGTCGTTATTTTTAAAAATCTTCATAAATCAATGTTATCAAGTTTAACACTTTGAACGGGAAACTGATTTAGAAAAAGGATTTTTCCTTTGTTCTTTTGTTGCTGGTTGATAAATTACAACTTTAAAAGCTACTTCCGATTCAGTGGCAACCATTCAATCAAGCATTTTACTTTCTGGAATATTTTAAAAAATCTCGTGAAATGCACATAACATGGCAATTAAATTCGTGGCTTAATTAATATCTCTCCAAATTTCAAATTAGCGCATTAAAAATTGGAAATTAGTTCTGAATTTAAATTATTGAATATTTGCTATTGTTGTAAAAAAAAAGAAGCTAGAATTGAGGGGGGGGGGGGCATAATTTTTTAGAACAGGTGATGAATTAGAGATTTTGTATATCACTGATTTCTTTACATTATTATGATCTTCTGAAATATAGTTACTGTAATTTGTATGTTTATTCTTTACTGAGATTTCTATACCACATTAACTTAAAACAATTCAACACACAGCTGTGCAGCAGTCTAACACAAGTTCGTACTAGATTTATTCATTTATAGAATCACACTTATTTATTAGATATAATGGTAAGGGGTTAAAACTTTATTTAAATTACAATCTTTTTTTTAATACTAGATTCATTTTTTTTCTGGATGAAGTTTTATATTAACACAGATGACCCAAATCAAAATGTTGCGAGATTTGAAATTATTTTGAATTTATTGTTCGCTAGATTTACAGGGTACGATTGGAATTATTTAAAGATGGTCATTTCTGGTGGTCAGATAGTTCGCCGGGATATTGGTTATATTTAATTTCCTTTAGATATATGTTCATGCCCATAATTCTATCAAATTATCAAGCATTAAAGTACTGCTAATATTAAAAGCATAAACTAAAAATGTTTTAAATATTTATTAAAACTATTTTCTAACTTTCGCAATATTGTAGCTTTATTTTTTAATTCGTTTTTATACTCTTCACAAATGTTAAATAGAATACTTCTTATTTCAACATTGGAAGAATTTCACACGATGAAATATTTCATTACATTTCAATATTTGAATTATTTCATCGTGTGATCCGAATTTCAGAGCAACAATGTAATCTTTTACAGAAACCAGGGTAAAGAATACTTTGTAAAAAATTGCCAACATTCAAGAAAGAATTTCCCGACTATTAAACTGATATTATTAAAAAGATAATTTAAAAAAAAATGTAAAACGATGCAAATGTATTTTTTCACAATAATATTTTTGCAATTTATCGTGAAAAAAATACCAAAAATCAGCAAAAATCATTTAATTAAAATTCCAAAGAATTAGTCCCATATAAACTTTCATACACTCCAAAATATGTATGCGCCAAATGTAGTAGTGCTAGGTCAAATGATTTGACCTGTTGAATGCCAACATACATACGCAGAGATACACATTTTCTTATTAATTATTAGAAGAGATTGGTAAGCCAAGACAACGAATGCTCGAAAATTCTTGTCATTGTGAAATATCCCAAAGAAAGCTTTTCTTCCACGTCTGCTTTAACAGACCTTCCGTATCCTATCATTTTTTCTCTGTGTTAGAGAATTAGGTGTTATAATGTAACCTAATGACTACCATTTTATAATCAAATTCAAATCAAAGATGCGATTGTTACTTTTTTCTTCTAAATCACATTATAATCGCTTATTGTTCTAGAAACTGGAAGGAAGTTCTTTGAAATTCAGATGTAATTCAAAGTTAGTTTGCAACGGCTTCCCATACATATTTTCTCTCTCTGAAAATATGTATATATTTACTTTTCAGAGAGTTCTAGAATTCTTTAAAATGTTTTACTATATTATTTATAAGAATGATTGCCATATTGATGATGTAATTTATGCATACAGTTCGAAAGTTAAAATAAATAAATAAAAACTGATTTTATGAAAATATTGATTTTACTACCGTTTTCATTCATTCTGTTGTTAGCAAAATATATATATACAAGCATTTAGTTCAATTTAAAGAATTCCTCTTTAAGGTTTTTAAATTCTCCCAATCTATTTTAGTTTCGTAACAAATCCCTTAAATTAAATTAATAACCATTGAAAAAATTACTTTCTTTAGAAAAAGATGCCAAAAAAAATTAATAAATACTTGGGTTTGCATGAAACAATTTTTTTTTTCATTTATTATCTTAAAAAATCTATTTATTATAGCCTTTTATTTAATTTTCCTAAAAATAAAAAGAAATTCTTAATATTTGAGTTAAAAAAAACTTTTTTTGTCGTCTTTAATTTGTTAATCCAATTAGAACTTTTCTATTTTTATTTTTAAAGCATTTCTTACCCGAAATCAAATTTGGAACTACTATCCAGTTAAAAATAAACTTACTCACGAATGTTTGTTCAAAAAACTTAACGTAAAGAAAGTCAAGCTGAACATTAAGGATCAGTTCCCACATTATTATTGAACTAATAGCTTCTTTCTTTGATTATCTGCGTGTCATTATCCCATTAGAGATACTTAACTTCCCAGAAAGAATTAAATGGAAGTAATTTGAAGGCCATTTATTTAAATTTAGATCACCCTATGATCTTTTCGTCCATTGCAATGGCAGAAAAGAATGTGAAATTTAAGTTCAGAGATGAGTAACCTTCTAATGTGGGAAAACTACATTCGTTTGCAAAAGATATCCTTTAAATGACTTTAAAAAATGATATAGTTTGATTTGAATTAAAATTTAATGAATTTTATTTCAAGAGATTGAATAAAATACTCTTGGATCCAATAAAAGGGACGAAGGAAAAAAATATCCATTTTTACAAATAATTGGCTTAATTTTGCGATTATTCGAAGAATAAATTTGAATGCGTTATTTATTCGTCTTATTAAATTTTGTTAATATTGCTGTTAAAATTAGCTTCAAGCTTTGACCGTATACAATAAATGAAATGTCTCTCAAACTCTCTTTTGACAGCCAGCTTGTTTGTCAAAAATATTGATTTTCCTGTCTCTTGAACTTTTAATTCGGAATACATAACTGTTAAAAACTTTACCTTTGTAGTTATCAAGCTGTTGTGTTGTTGTTGTTGTTGTTGTTGTTTTTGTTGTACATCCCCAAGAGCAGCAGATATATCAAGTCTACGAAATTTGCAGCTTGAAAAAGTCCAATACTAGAAGTGGACTCTGTCAATAAGATTCTGCCTGGAGAAGTCCAAACAAATAAGAATGTGAACAGGTGAAGCCTCTTCCATAAAACGCTTAGGGCAGAATTCAAAGAGCTTAAGACCCTCAAAATATTTCATAGTTCTAAGGTGCCCATTGAGAAAGCGAGTAAGATTACTATAATCAAGAGTCAGAGAGCACCAAGGAAAACTACTCTTATACCAATGATGTACTAGTGGGACAAGCGAAATGGTTTAATTTTAACTTTTTGCTCCCGAAAATTTCCATATAGGTAAGAGTTCCAGTAGGCACAGAGGCATGACTACTCCCACTTTAGCCAGGGTGTCCCCAATCTCATTACTTTCGATGCCAAAATGAGATGTATCCATTGTAGACGAATCTGATGAGATAAGGAAAGGCGTTTAAGGTTTTTGAGTATATTCACTCCCACATTATCCCTCACACAAGTTGATAAGACTAAAAATTATGAATTTCGTCGAAATTGAAATTTATGTAAAAAGGATGTTTTCAATGCCTACTTTCGAATTAAGGCATTTTTAATATTAAAAATTTTCTGCTATTTTAAACAATGTCTACAACAAACAAATAACAAATATTAATAGGTGAGAAAAAATGCAAAATGTCTTCATTAAACATTCCGAATGAACTAATAATATGATGTTTTGGAAAACTAAACGAAATAACCAGAGGAAGAGATTACATTTTAAACAACAGTACCAAGATAAAAATTAAAAGTATTGTTACAAAATCTGTAATAATACTTTCTTTTAAAATTGGATTCATCGCTGCGAAAAGAAATTTAGAAATAATCCTAATAAATGCTGAATGGATGATAATCAATGACTTTCGACTTTAACGACAAAAATGGAAGTTCTAGAATATCCAAGAAATCCAGCTCCATCTCCTTTAGGAACCAAGATCTGGAGTTTCTTCTAGAAAAATGTCATGCTCCAGCGGAAAATTTAAATAAACGCTTCACGTTAAAAAGATTAATTGTATTGCAAGTTAGCGCATGAAACGCTATCGTGCTGTTGCTGGTACTTAAGCAGCGATTTATTGTCTGTTTTTGTGCATATTTCAGTTGTGTTTTTTTCAAGCTGTATTTCGGGATTTTCGTCGAATAAAACGTCGTTTTCCTTATTTGAAAATAAAGTGAATATGTAAATTCCCTTTGGAATTTTGATCGTATTCTTCTGATAAGTAAAAAAAAAGTATCCTGCAATAAAAAAAAATACTTTCTTTATATAAAAATGAAAAAAAAAACTGATATATGTTTGGTATTTTTTAAAACTGCATTTATCATATTTTGATAAAATATCATTTAAAATTTCAAACTATTTACAAATTATGGCAAATTTAAGAAGTAATATAAAACTTAATTTTTTTTTTAATTTGATTATTTCATATATTTCCCATTTTGTTTCCAAATTGATTTTTAAGACGAGGTGGTTTAAAAACGGTTCCATCTTTTGCTTAACTTATTATTTAATTTGTTTATTAATTTTGTTTTTATTTATAGTGGGGTATATTTTTATCTACCTCGAAAAATTACTCATAATCAACCATACAGCTTAAAATTTTATTTAAAGTTCTTCATTCAGTTGGGTATTCTATGCACCAAATGTAAATGCGTAAATAAGTGAAAAAATTATTCAATTTATTCAAATTATGAGTTGTGTGTGCTGTTGGGATTAAGGTGGGTGCATTATGCGATACAATGAATTTTTGTCGTCCATAACGGTGTATATTATTTTATTATGAGTGCATAAATTGTTTTATAAGGAACAAAAATGTTTTTGGTGTTGTATGCTAATTTCGAAATTTTGAGGTGATGGGATTATATCTGTTCCACACTGTAAAAAAAAACACTTATTGAAATGTCGTCAATTGTTTTGACTAATGTTTTATGTTAACCCCTTCCAGGGCCATGGGAAATATACTCCCACCAAATTCATCAATATTTGCATGAAGCTATGTAGGTCGGCATAAGTTCTCACAAATTTTTCAATAAGACAAAATCCTGGAGGCTTCAGTTCCTTATCTCTCCCAAAATAATGTGTCTTGATCTGTTACGTCGTTATTAATTAATCAAATTAAATTTATCTAATAAACTAATTGAATCACTTTTCTTAAGCAATTTCAATCCTAAAAATGTTTTAAAATAACAGAATTAGAAAAAAAATTGCCTTTTAAAGAGTTAAATAATCGAAATGGATGGGCGTTTTTTCAGTTTTTTACTGTAAAAACTTCTTTAAATTTTCAATTTCTTTAAACTTTCGTACTTCATAAAGTTAAAGTTGATTTGAATTGCACCGAAGTTGTAATTATTAATTACATTTCTTTTTATTATTATTAAATAAGTTCTTTTAGTTCAGCAGTTCTCAAGTTATGTCGGAGGATGAAGGGTCGGGCTATTGCAGTTGAAAAAGTAGGTACAGTTAGTTACTCATATATAATTATTATAAGTATTATTAACGTGTAACAAAAATCAAAAACACGTTGAATTAATTCCATTGCAAATTTCGGCTGCCTTCTAAAATAACTACGATAAAAAAAAAAGAAAGAAAAAAGTAAAATAGAAATTTATTTTTTAAAAACCTATGAACGCCAAGAATTTTCCAGAGATTCGATCATCCTTTCCACAAACAAAAAAAAAAGAAAAAATGATCAAACAATTTTTCAATTTTTGCACATATTTGGAAGAACCATTTTAAATTAAAAATGCAGCTTAAAAATTAATTAGCATTTCTGAGACTTTTGACTTGTTTCTTTGGAATATGCAGTATAATGATGCAGAAACCACAGAATTTCACCAAAAATGAATTCTTTTAAATGAAAGTGAGTGAAAAAAAACCTCAATAACTGTTAAAAACAATGAAAGTACAATATTTCAGTAAAAAAACGGACATAAAAATGCTTTTCCTTTCCTCTTCGGGGGGGGGATCGAAAACTTCAGCCAGTTCTCATTTTGGAAAAATACGCAGTTATTTTTCAAAGATGTATGTCATACATTAAATTTATCACTGTAATAGCCAATTATATTTCACAACGAATAGAAAAAAAAAAAAAAAAATTGCATTAGTTCTCTTATAGCATGGGAAATTTATCTTGTTGAGTTGCCTTTGAAGTGATTTATAACGCTGTGATTATTCAACGAATAAAAGAACGGGCTGATATTAGCTTTCGATTATTTATGTTCCTGCGAGTCACAGAAAATCTAAAAAACGAAGAAAATAACAAAGTAGATCATCAAAAAAATTGATAGCTATGGGAATATGATTTAAGAAAGCACTGGTACATTCAGTGATGAAATTAAATATATTTCTATCCTAAAACAGTGCACAATTTGAGGACCCTCTTTCAATAAACTGTTCAATTCATTCATTTTTAAAACTTCATATTTTTATCTATTGAGTTGGTAACTAAGTAATTGTGGATTTTTTTAGAAAATCAAAGACAATTTTTTCATGGAACTAAATAACTTTATTCTGTAATGTATTTCCCATTTTGATCAATGACCTTTTGCCATCTTTGAGGCAGCATCATAATCCCACGTTCTTAAAACTTCTGGTTTTTATTAGCAAGAAACTGAATCAGGTACGATTTGACATCATCGTCATTATTGAAATTTTTACCATTCAAGGAGTTTTGTAAAGATCGAAACAAAAAGTAATCAGATGGTGCAAGGTCAGGACTATATGGTGGATGGGGCAAAACATCCCAACCAAACTCCAATAATTTTTGCCGAGTGACCAAAGATGTGTGTGGCCTTGCATTGTCATGATGGAATACAACACCTTTTCGATTTGTCAATTCGGGCCCCTTTTCTTCAACTGCATTGTTTAATTTCGTTAGTTGTTCAATGTAGACATCAGAATTGATCGTTCGGTTGGGTAGTAAGAGTTCAAAGTAGACAATTCCTTTGTAATCCCACCAAACTGATAACAAAACCTTCTTTTGATGAATATCAGCTTTTGATGTTGTTTGAGTTGGTTCACCTGGCCTGCTCCACGATCTTTTCCGCTTGATATTGTTGTAAACAACCCATTTTCCATCGCCAGTTATCAGTCGTTTTAAAAATGGATCATTTTCATTACGTTTCTTTAGCAAATCGCAGCTGTTAATGCGTTGCATTAAATGCGTTTCTTTCAGTTCGTGAGGAACCCATGTATCGAGTTTTTGAACATAGCCAAGTTCTTTTAAGTGATTTTCAATGCATCTATGTGATACATGAAGCTTCTCTGCAATCTCACGTGTTGTACTGTGACGATCCGAATCGATTATTGCTTTGATTAGGTCGTCATCAACTTCAACTGGACAACCAGAGCGTTTTTCATCTTTGAGTGAAAAATCACCAGAACGAAATTTGGCAAACCAATTTTGACACTGCTGTTCTTTTAAGGCTTCGTCACCATAAACAGCACATAACTTTTTATGAGCTTGCGATGCGTTTTTCCTTTTGCGGAAATAAAAAAGCAAAATATAACGCAAATGTTCCTTTTGATTTTCCATTTTTCAACGAACGCCAAACGAAAACTACGCAACCGATCAAAAAACTTTTTTCACTAATTGACAGCTGAATTGCCAACTATCAAATAACAAAATGTGTTTTACATTTGTACTACGTCTGCAAACCTAAAATTTCAACTGAAGCCATCTATGAGTGAAATCCGCAATTACTTAGTTGCCAACCCAATAGATTAATCTTTTTTAAAAAATTTTGTGATTATTTTTAAAACTTACTTGCTTTTATTTATATATTAAAACCCCAAACTACCCGATATCCATTGCAATCGAAGGAGACATTCGATTTTTGCAAATTTTCTAATAACAAAAATAAATGAAATATACAAGAACCAAATCAAGTATATTTAACTGTTATTATTATTATTCTAATATTTTATAATTCGTTGAATTTGTGTTTTTTAATAAATCAATTCATTCGGAATTAAGGAAAATATTACTTTTAGAATTTTGAAAATCGGCTCTAATGTCAACTGCTACATTCTTTCTAAAAAAAAATCGCTGACTTTATGTAGAAAAATGTGCAATACTTCATGATTTTCAAGCCCCAATTCTAATCCGAATTTTTGTATCTTTTCTGAAAAATTCGCTGACTTTATTTAAAAAAATGTAAAACTCTCCAACTCCAATGTTTCTGAAAAATTCATTGATTTTATTTTTAAAAAATACAAAAGTCTGTTTAATGATCTCGTATCGGATGCAGTTACTTCAGCTGATAACTGAGTTTTAAGTTTTGTTTAAATATTTTTGATCAAACATTTCATAATTCAAATAAAAAAAATAAATCTTATTTATTTTTTTTGTTTGAAAAACTGGGTAAATGTGCAAACAAGAAATAAATCAATCCATAAAAAATAATTCATTTTTAATTTCTCAATACGGATGTAAAAATCAACAAGGAATCGCCTGCGAAAACGACATTTTGATAGTAGAACATTTTTATGGTTCCCTTGACCCAAATGACAGAAACAATCCATTCCGTGAGTAAGATCCATTATTTACTTCATAATCGATATCGGGTTCAATCATTTATTAGAACTGCCATCTTGTATTTATAAAGAGATCGCGCAACATAAGAAGAGGCAATTCTTGTAATAAATACAGTACCAGCATCATTATTTCTGTTGCAAAATAACATTTGATGTATTGTGTGATGCAATAGAATAATACATACAAGATTATAAATTCATTACGTTGCTTTTACGCAATGCAGTGACATTTTTTTTTTCACTCGTGGTAAACGAATGACACAATTTTGTTTCGATGTCCGTTTGATATCGAAATAATAAACAGCGCGTATTTCTTCATTTTACAATAGTGAACAAATTTGTATATCTTTCCTTGTTGTTATTATTATTTGAAATGCTTAGTTTTAAAGAATAACATTTTAACCTAAATAAAACAAACTACAAAATGTTTCAGTATGTGAGAATTTTTTCTTTTTAATTTTCAGAAAAGTTTTAGTTATGTTTTATACAAAAATGAAATACGATTACTTGAGCGCTGACATAATAAAAATACGCAAGCCATTTGTTATTTAGTTATGTCCATACATTAAATAAACGGATAAAAAAATCAGTATGAAAAAAGAATATATACAAATTATTAATTAAAATAATTATTAATTGTTAGAAAAAGAAAATTATCGAATTATTAAAATCATAATTGTTATTAAAAAAAATAATGTATTTTTAAATAAATTTAATACGATTCCTAACCGGAAATTTATCGTTTGCTCCTATTACAAAGCAATGAATTCGACTTTTTTTAAGATCCGTGCAGTAACTTTTAAAAAGAGATATTGTTATAAATTTTTTCCTTTTCCAGATTTCTATAAAATTATCCATTTTGAAAATATTTTTAATGGAAACTAACTCAAAAGTGAAAGGATTTTGATAAATAAAATTTGACATATGGTTTTAAAACCGAAATTGCAGATCTGTGCCAAATTTTGGTTTCAACCCGTCCAAAACAAAAATGCATATTTTATATGCTTACTTGAGCTGCGAAGTACAAAACGCTCAATAATGTTTCATTACATGCTAAAATCAGATGGCAGGGTACTTTAGTCTGTATTTTTTAATTTTACGTGGCGATTTTCAAATAGTAGAGATTGTAAATTCTATGAAAATAATTGGGCAGATTCCTATATGTTTCATTAGGCTAATATAGATATTAGAATATTTATAAAATGGAACATGTGCCTCAATAATATTGTTTACAAACATGGATACTTGGTAGTTGGAAATCATAATAAATAAATAAAAAAGGTTTTCTCAAAATTTTTAAAATAGAAAAAATATTAGTTTAAAATAAACAACATTAAAAATGCGTTTAAAAATAGAACTAAATTGACCATTTTGTTAAAAATGAGGCCTCGTAATATCCACAGCCAGGCCCGCAAACCACGTAAATCAGTCCCTGAAAATGACCGATATAGGGCACGAATCAACACAAAACTGCTTTGGAACATCTTGCGTGAGGAACATGCCGAGTACATGATAAAGGAGGTGTAAACGAAGTTGTTGTGATAAGATGCTAAAAGGATTTGAAATGTGACGCAGAGGCAAATAGTCGCAATTACGAATGGATTGTTTACGTTAGCCTCGCATTGTACGAAGCCGTACAGTTGAAGCCTCTGTGGACCGGAATGAACGTGAGACTTGATTTTTCGGTACAAAAAACTCCCCGTTACTTTTCTTTGGCTTCTGCTAATGAATACTAAGGAGCGAAAAGTGCAACCACAACACTTGTAACGAGAAATGCCTTTGATTGTCACTTCTGACTCAAACCAGCAGAAGTAGTCTCCACAATTCTTTCTCACATATTCTGTTATAAATGTACTAGCGTATTATCAACTGTACGCCATTGGCGAACAATAATTACGAAAAAGCTTATTTTAGTGTAATCTTTGTTAATATATATATGTAATGATATTTTAACCTCTTAATTTAATCCAAATTAATTTCCAAAACTTTATCTTAATTTAGCCCATCGTAACTTTATTCTAAAATGTTCTCTTATTTCGTGATCCAATTCCACTTTCGGTTTAATTAATTCCTTTGTAAAACTAATGTGCCTCAGTACTACGTATTAAATGAAAGTGATACTTCCGTTGCCCTTGTCAAAGGTCATCATAAGTATTCCATCGGCACGTAGCCGGAAATCCTATCTTATATAAGACTAGTGATCATTGTTCGTCCCTCTTTGCCTTCTTTACTTCTGCTTTTGTATCGCACTGCGTCTACTTGTAAATAAATTGCTTTCCCGAAACGGATATTAAAGAGAATTAAAAATACGTCTCGTCTATGTCTTCAAACATGCATTCTGCTTCAACCGAAATAATGTTGCATATATATATATAATATATATATAATGATGTTTTAAAATCTAATTTAAATCATAATTAATTTCCAAAGTTTTATTTTAATTTAGCGCATAATAACTTAATTCTAACATGTTCTGTTATTTCCTGATCCATTTCCACCTTTTTTTTTATTTAATTAATACAGTAGAAACTGTAAAAATGCTTAAATAAGAGGTTTTCCCCCTCTGAGCGAAGGAATAAAAATCTGTCAGTCTAAACAAATTCTTTTAAAAGATACCTATAATTCCCTTACATAAATCGACACGTGTAAAGAAATCCGAAGAATCTCATAGTATATAATGACCGGGGCAAACTATTTCGTTCTTTTTGACGCTCTTTTCCCTTTCGCTCTTGTGTTATGCTATGGATTGACGTACCTCGCCGCTTCTTGTGCATAAATTTTGCCTCCCGGGATGGAATAAAGCGAAGTTTAAAAATTCAAAGTGTCTTCTCTCTCTCTTCGGCCACGAAACTGCTCAAAAATATGTGTTTACATATATATATATATATTGCTATCAATTGCTAAAATGTGTTTAATATACACTCCATAAATCTTAAGTGTATTTTGGATGTCCTAATTTCGATGGATCAAAACCAAAATTTGGTTGAGAATTAATGACAGTTATAATCACAAAATTATATATCAAATTTATGTCATTGTCTTTATCTGTTATCGCGTTCACGTGCTTATGAAAGTTCAGATGTAAATGTAATATCTAAATTAGACTAATCTAAATGTATTTCATTCATAATTTCTACAAATTTGGTATAAAGATCATATATCAAATTTCATCCTTCTCGGTCAAAGCTTTTTGAGTTATCCTGTGCATACGTACATAGTTCCAAAATGCATTTTTCGAACTCAGGAAAGCTTACCCTTTATATATTTTGTTAAAAGATTTTTTTAAAAAAGTTAAATTTTTAAATATGCGTGGTCAATGAAAATTGAGGCTAACAATACGGGATAATGTCCGCCATTTCTGCTATTATAGGACTGTCATTTCAGCTAATTCAAAAATTTTGCAGATCAATTTAATTTGATTGAAAAGTAATTCAGAAAAAAGAATATCAATACGTAGTCCAACAATTAATTTCTTCTGCAGAAGAAATTGCAGCTGGAGCGTAAGTATTAAATGGAACTTGAATCCCTGCAAAATTATTAATATTTATCACTTTGATATTTTTTCCTCGACTCATGCGATAAGCTATGATAAGTATTCTGCAAAATATCAAGATCTATAAAATGAAATAAGAGGTATAATAAAATTATAAAAATTATATCATATATTTCCATAACACTCTAAGGAAGCCCACATTTATCAATGCACTCCAGAATAAAGTGAAGAAACTCATAGAATAAAAAAGCAATAGCACAGCGAAATTAAGTGGCACCTGGGGTGTTTTATGATTACTTCCCTGCTTTCATCATTGGTTTAAAAATGATATCCTGAGATGGTAACATTTTTTTATTTGACTCAATTGTATTTGATTCCCTCATTGTATTTGACTTAAAACACTATGATGTTAAAATACTTTAAACACCATAAAGCAATGATGCTTTGTTTCCTTGGCGCATCTTATGTTTGGCGTTCGGGATAGACCCTCATGTAACTGCTCGGCATCATAAATCGTATACTATTTTTCATAAAATTGCATTATTAAGAGGTTCTTTTAGAGTCGCACAATCAAGTTTCAATTTTCGTTTCGATTTGTATTTCTTAAAAATTACTGATTCTGGAACCGAGTCTTATTGACAACTCAGTTGTCGTCTTCGTCTCTTACTAGCGGTTCAAAATCACGATGCCAATTCCGAAACAGCCCTAGACATGCTTTAAAATGGGATATTAATATAATGAAATTATTGTATAATAAATTCTAAAAACTGATTTTTGATTATACATTATCAGCAACATATTTACCTGAATTGTATTTTTTTTTTATTAATATTTGATACTAGTAAGCTTAGTAATTCCATTTCACAAGTAAAATGTTTGTTTTTTTTATCTATAAAATGATTGAAAATCTATTTTTAAAAAAACTAATCAAAAACATTCTTCAAGGCGAAAAGCTCTTCCTGCTCCTATTTCATATTCCTGTTCCAATGGAAAGAATTCAATATTTAAGCATTTTTTAATGATATAAAAGACAGGTTTTTAATTACTGGACAATGAATGAAAATATTTTGAAAGTGAAAGGATCTTTAAAATTATAATACCTTCAAGAAGAATCAGGAAGAAAGAAGTCAAGAAAAATCTTAAAAGCGCATCAAAAAAATATTTATTTAGGACAATAGAAATGTAACATTTACCATTTTGATTAAAAATGAGTGGAAAACAATAACAAGCTTTTGTACTTCAAAAAATGAAGAAAAAAAAACCTCTCGAATTTCCATCAATTTTTTTTCTTTTTGATTTACGTGATATTTCTGCAAACAAATGATTCTCATTTCATTGAATTAAAATCCATGAAATTTTCGTTGCCCCACTTTTAGTATTATTAAGAATAAGAACTATATAAAAAAAAAAACTGGATACACCATAAATTTTTGATGAGAAATTTTCTTCCTGGTCATTTTCTAAAAGAACATTAATTCTAAATTGGATAGAATTTTCTGGCCATTGTTTAGAATTGAGTAAAAGTATAATAACTGGTTTGTAAAGAATTTTTTTATGTATATATATTTTTATTGAAGTGAATGTAAATATTATTTTGTTTTCAAGAAATGAATTCAAAATTGCCAGAATTTTTGTTAAAAAGCATTCGTTTTCCAAATCAGTAAAATTTTAAACGTTTTTTTTTTAAATTTTAAAATAAATTTATTTTTATGTCTTAATTTTTTTGAATTTAAAGAGTTGTTTTAAAATAAAGAAAACATACATTTTCTTAAGAGCAAAAATAAAACAGAAAATATTATCCTTGAGAAATACAAAAACAGAATGTTTAAAATAATGATAATAATGTGATATGTAGTAAGAAAACAAGGAATTATTCAAAATAATAATACAAATGAATTTTATTAGTTAAATAAATGTCTATTAGTCAACCACTGCTTTAAAAAAATAATTCTGAAATAATAAAAGGAAATTGTAGAAAGAAATTTCATATTAATAGTATTTTACATTAAAAAATTTTCTACTTTCATGAAGAAAGAAAAAGAAAACATGTGTGGTACGTGTCTAATAATTACGATAGTATGAAGGCCGATTTAAAAAAAAGAATCATAATCAGTTGAAACTGTTTAATTTTTCCAACATTGTATTTAAGTTTTTTGTCGGAGTCTCTACAAAATAATATACGAGATTATATGCGAAAATGTCTGCAGGAAGAGACCGTTAGGCTGTTTGGTTAAAGTTAATTTTAAAGTTCATTTAGCACAAATAAACTTTAAAAGAGGGGTATCTTGAATCGATTTTTTTTCAAATTATGATTATAATTTTGATAAATTAAAAATTCAGTGCAATTTTAACGGGTTTTTTTCATTATAACTGCTTAAAATATTACAACATAAAGATGGATTTTATACTACCTGTAAATTTAAAAAAGTTATCTTTAAATTATCGCGACTTAAATTGCCATACAATTTTTCTTTTAATTTTAACTGATCTTTAAAATTATTTTGAAGTTTGTTTTATACCAATATGTTTCATTGTTGTAATTTAACTGAAATCACTTTTATTGTTGCTACAAATAATCCATCCTGAATTTTCCTTACATTTTTGATTATGAAAATACTGTTTATTTTTCCATATTGAATAATTTTCTGTTTTAAGCATTTTTTTTTTTTTTTTTTTGCAGTTTTGTTGTACCTATATTTCAGGTTTGACTTCCCAAGTAACTAATAATGAACCGTTTTTTTAAATACATTCCACTACTCTTTCCTATAATATAATCGGATGTAAAAAAAATATGTTATTATTTTTATAGCTTAAAAATTGCTTTTTCATTGCAGTACACGGAATTCTTTGATAAATTAGAGAAATTTTTATATAAAGATAATTTTCTATATAAATTATGAAGCATAGTTTATAGTACACTCAAAATTTCCATTGTACGTACTTTTACATTTTACCTTTATGTTTTTGTGCTGCATGTTTTATTTTACACATATTGCAATGTTTAATTTTGCACTCATATATTTTTAATTTTGGTAAGATAGTTATTTTATTTCCTGAAGTTTAATTACACCGGTTTCAAATTCTAAGTGAAATGATTGGACATTAAGATGCAAGTACAATAAACAGAATGGTGTAATACTCAAAAATAGTACTAGTTAACTGTCTATCAAATTTGAAGTTAAAAATACTTATTTAAAGAAGCTATTGAGAACAAGTTACATAAAATATCTAATTGAATTTTTTTAAAAATCATTAATCCCAGCAGACAACTTGTAACCAAAAACAGCTTGTTAATAAATGAAGGATTAGGAGAATGTTAAAAAAAATGTGTCAAAAATTTTGAAATAAAAATCGTCATATTACTTAGACTAGATGGGTTTAAAAACTTTGAAATTCAAAGCCCAAGAAACTTTGTGGGATAAATAATTCCAAATAGCTAATTTCCGATAAAATATAATTGACTAATAATCACACTTTTACTAATTCTTTTCCAACTTGCCTTTTATTTCAGAAATATGGCAACAAAGCTTTTCATCTAAAAAGCTTTCTTAAAAATACATCTTTAATGAATAATTTAACATCCATCATTAACTAGTTGAAATCGAAGAGTTAAAATTAGCGACAAGGATTTAAGCACTTTTTTTGATATTTTGGTAATATGCTTGAAAATGTCAAAAGTAATAGCAAAAATTTAAAATTATATCATGAATTATGCTTCTTTACCGCGGTAAACTGATGTAAATCAAGTCGGAAATAATTCATATTTTAGTCATCTGACTTTCTTTTTAACAGCCTTAGTTAAAATGGAAGTGAATTGTTGCATACGTAGTCTAATGGCTCATAAATTTCAAATTGCCTATTCAATCATTTATTTTTAAAAGTTACTTGAAATTATATACGCTATGTACAGTAAATTTTCTTGTGATCGTTGCCTGCCACACAAGACGACGCTCAACAGCGCCATCTGGAGGAACAGAAATCTGTAACATGGATTGATTAAAATTCTCATCGTAATCATTCATTTAAAAAAATTGTTTGGAGCTATTCGTAACGATGATTTATATTTTTCAAATAATACTATCAAATTTCATCAGTTAGAAAGAATATTGGATGATGCACGCTTTTCAAAAACTGGTCATTATAAGTAAATAGTTAACCTTTCAACTATGTGTATGTGTGTGGGGGGAGGGGGTAAGTTCTATCCAATCAGACGGTACTTTGTTTAGGAAAAATCTCAATGTAGTGATTCAATCAAGAGTCCATGGAATCCTTGAGTTGGGTTCCAAGCAATTTATGTATCGAATTATAGCGTCTCTGAATGACTTAATTTTAGCTTATTAATAGAAAATGTGATCATTCGATGAATGAACCATGCTCGGGTGCTACAATTAAGGGGTTAAATGTATAATTATTGAGGGAAAATTGTTTCTAAAATTCTTCGTATTGAATATTTTTTTATTCTTACATTTATTAACCTTTCATCAGTTGCAATTAATCTAATAGGACTATTTCTTGAGCATTAGTTACAGTGGCTTCAAATTTGGCACTTGACCGAAGGTCAAATTGGATGATTCTCTCTCCTTTTCATCATGCATTTAAACACCAATTATTCTTTCTTATTTCAATCCTACTTTTGCCAGATCAAGATTCCGAGTAATGGATAAATTACTACTAATAGTACTCTCATTTCTGTCCTTGTTTTTTCGTGTGTTTGTTGTTCGACAGGACCGTTTGGTTTAGAGTTACCAAATTTGGCACAAATACATTTTAGAGGGTAGAAATGCGTACTTTGAAACGATTTTTAAAAATTGTTTGAAAGAGAATCGTTTTATTATATACGATATAATAAAGAACTTTTGCTGTTTTTTCTCGATAACTTTTGAAAACATTATTGTACAAAGATTAATTTTTGCTCCATATTAAAATTTTAAAAATGTATTTTTAATTATGCCAATTTAGTTTCGTTGTAATCTTTTTTTAATTTTGTCATTTTTTTATATACATTTCCAATAATACTTTTGATTGTTGAAACGAAATTCAAACCATTTTTATTCTTTTATTAAGCATTTGATCGCCAAAGTTACAGTTCGGCTAAAGTTCTTCGTAAGAGTTGTAGATAGTTATATTTTTAATAGTAGTTTGATGTCTGAGACTTGATCTCCTAAGAAAGATGATTACAGATAAAAGTTTTAACAATAAACAACAGAGGTGTAATTGTATTAAAATAATGTTTTTAATGTCTCTCGCAATTTTACCTTTCACGCAAATGTAATTAAACATAACCAATATTCCAACAAACCAATTGGTCACCAAAGTCAGCTACTGTAGTGTTATTGTAGAATAATTGTAGTGTATTCTTTACTAAATTTGCTGTCCTTATCAAATATTTTCTTTCGCCATAAAATATCACAGCCCAAATGAATGAAATTTTCAATATAGAAAAAGAGGAATTGTAAAACTCATTTTATGTTTATATTGATTGGAATTGTCTGAAATTATCTATTGAAGGTTGAAGTACATTCTGGAATTCTTCATAGTGTCTCTTTCAGAGGAGTAGCGGGAGTAAGTGGCGCCCTGGGCATAAAAATTTTTTAGCCCCCTTATAATATGTCTTTTAAAAAATGGCCAAATAGCAGCAAAGTTTTGACATAATAGCCACCTCCTAAGATTAACAAATACCTCCCGATGCATCTATAACCCCCTTGCCCCTACTCACTACGCCACTGTTAACTTCATTATTTTTTTTTCGGATAAAGGTGAAGTCAGATTGTATTCCTCCCTTGCATGATGATGGAAATTTCCATCATAACATCAAGGGAACAAAAAATTGTACTCAAAACCAAGTGTACTGTAAATTGGTCATTACTGGCAACTTTTTTTCACAACTATTGCGTAATAAAGAACCTAGCTGTCAAAAAAAAAAAAAAATCAAATGGCACAATCATTATAGCGGGTTTCAATTTGTCATTCCGCTGTTTGTTGTAGTTGGAAGAAACGTGCTATTTCTTGAATATTTTTTTTAACTAATTTGAGATTTTTTTTTTTTTTTTGCTAATAAAATCAATAATAATTGGAGAAATTTTGAAGAGAGGGACACTGTAGATTTTGTACCGAGGTTAACATGTAAATTTGCATGATGCATATTTCCATCATATAGTTTTTTTAATTATTTATATTATATATTCATACTAGGATTTCTTTAAACATTTTTTTTCCTTTAATCTAGAGCATGAATTATATTACCCTGATTTATTTCTCTCTCTCTCTCTCTCTCTCTCTCTCTCTCACTCACACACACACACACACACACACACAAAAGGATTAGAGTGAGTGAAGTGAAGTGAACGATTCTATAGATAGATGAGTTCTAATTCTATAGAATTCCATTCCGTACCATCACCAATTTCACACGAACTGAAACAATTATTCGGTTAGTCGCACAGTTAACGCATGTCTACTGAAATATAATTCACGAAGCAATAAAGCAACAAACTCAAAAGTGCTAGCTTCCATCACTGAAAGCTTATTGTTCATGGAAGCGTCGAATCAAATTTTCTGTATCAGAACAAGTGCCACAAAAACAATTGCAATCAGGAAAAAAGCAGAAGTGCGGGTTACACTAATCAATTTAGATCCCAATACCTTAGAAAATAAATCAAAAAGCACCTATAAGGGCTCTGCTTGCATGCCACCCATATATTAAGGCAAGATTGTGGGCCTCATTCCTCAATAGAAGGTTAAGCTGAAATCTTGTTTATTCAATAACAAGGAGTGAGCGCTTTGACCCGCATTCCAGCGGGCCCGTTTTTCCTCTATTTACATAGAACGCCTGCACGATTCTCGCGCAACAGTCGACGCCCTCACATGTTACCGCGTGCACTCTCCAGTGTTAAAAGCCACTCGCGAAAACAATGCATCGTTGCAACAAAAGCCTGGAGAAGAGGTTGTAAAACGCCCCTTCCCGAACGAAGAACGTGCCGCCTAAGCCCGATTCTCGACTCGTTTTCGGAGACCTTTTGACGCTTTCCCTTCGATTGAGGGCAACAGATCGTCAATTATGTCGACCACATTGAATGTTGTACCTTATTACATGTTTCCCACAATATTGTTACTTCTCTATCGAAAAAGCTGGTCATGATGAAGTGGATCTGGTTTTGAGGAGGAAACGAGTTTCAGACCAGATTTGGGTTTCACAAAATGGATTTTTTTTGGGGAATTAAACAATAAATTAATATGTTTTCAGCAGCTATTTTCTTTTTCTAGATAGCCTTATTTGAGAATTCTGGTTTTTAAAATTACAAGAACAAAATAACAGTAGTGGCACAACTGAACGGTGAGCAACTGTCTCGTATGCCTTTATTTTGAAATAAAGGCATACGAGACAAAAATGTATTGTACATCAATGTGAAGTTGTAACGCATACGGTGGCGATTTTTGATTAAGTAGTGGTCTGATGCTGGGTTGAGTGAAGCTGTAGACGATTTGATTAGATATTATAGGCCTGACTGCCAAATAAATAAATTTGTAAAAAAATACAAATTCTATGAAATATAAAATAAGATGAAGCTTTTTATTAACCTTTTGGCAAGTACAACTGGCTAGGTTCTAGTCATTTTCTTTATTTTTATTTAGTTATCACAGCATTTAAAAACACAATAGGTACGTTTAAATAATATTGTATACAAACACGGAATTCGTGGGAACATAATCATAATAAATGATTTGTTCCCACGAAAAAAATGTACAAATTTGCCCAAACTCATTAAAAAAAAATAACATAAAATATGTAATTAATATGCTATAACTAAAAATGTGATGAAATATGAAACTAAATTGACCATTGATTTTTTAAAAATAACATTATTAAAAAAAGTTGCCCAGTACAAAGTCAAAATACCTGAATCCGCCACAATATAAATCAGAGGGAATATCTTCCCAAAACTTTCTCGCATACGCACTAATAAAGGTGTTATCTCAGAAAACGCCTTGTTCGGATTTCCGTACAATATTGAAGACATACGAAATATTAAACTGGGTATGAATTTAGCATTTTTTATTGAATCTTGGTGAGTTATTCGACGATTAATACCTGGCATGCATAAATAGTATCCAAAAATCGAATTTGTGTTTTAGACAAGTTTTTTCAACCGATGGAAACAAAAGTTTGGTACAAAACTGCACGTGTAATAGTGCTGTTTCCTTTACTTTCTAAATATTTTCAATTATCATGGCAAACTTTTAATATCACGGCTTATGGTGAAAGAAGGGCTTAGCATAATCATGCATCTGTAAAGGAATCAAGAAATGAAGCACCTGGATGTCTGTGCCGGGATGAAATTATGAAATGGGGAAAAAAATGAAGTAAATATTCAAGACCTCACCATTCTTGCATGGTTTCAAAAGTTTTTGACTAAGCCTTCTTTTTCTCATATACAAAGTATCAAGGAAGTATTGTAATCGTCAAGAAATTCGTTTTCAAGATTTGACGAAACTATACGTTTCAAATCTCCATGTTTTCTAAAAACATATTTTGGTATTATGCTTATATGTTTTTCATGAACATGCTAGCTTAAAAACGCTTTGAGCTAGACAGTTGAAATTTAGTATATGGAATTAAGATTACATTAGAATATTTTTACCAAATTTTGAACAAAATTCTATCACCAGAAGTCTGTCTGGCTGTCCGAGTGCATGCAAATTCGATAACTCAAAGCGTAAAGATCCAGGTAGATAAAATTGAGTACAAAGATCTAGCATCTATAATTATAGATTTTTATCAAATTTTGAAGAGAAAAGGTTAACTATAAATGAGTCATTTATGGAGTTTATTGAAGTAACTGGTGAAGGACTAACAAAAACTCTATTGGAAAGATTAAGCAAACTTGATTTAGATATTATGAATTGTAGAGGGCAAGCATACGACAACGGTAGCAACATGAAAGGGAAATATAAAGGTGTACAGTCTCGAATACTTTCTCTAAACCCGCATGCAATTTATATGCCTTGCCTATTACACTCCTTTAATTTATTAATTTGTGATGCCGCTTCCAGCATTTTTATATTGTAAAAATTTTTTTGGGATACTGCAACGCTTATATTGCTTATTTTTTGCATCTACAAAAAGATGGGAAATTCTACAAAAGCATTTAATCATTACTCTTAAACCATTATGTGACACTTTGGGAAGCCAAAATAGGTTCGGTTAAAGCTGTGTATACACAGTTTGAACAAACTTGTAATGCCATAGAAGAATTTATTGATGTAAGTAACGATAATACAGCGGTATCCGAAGCTAAAAACCTATTAGATGCAATGCAAGAAATGCCATTTATTTTATGTTTTAATAGTATGGTTTACAATATTGTCCAAAATTAACACTATCTATAAACTATTTCAAACAAAAACAATTGTTTTTGACTTGGCTTTCAATTTAGTCAATAAAATTAAAACTGAAATCCAAAATTTAACACATTTTTAGACGAAGCAAAAGTGCTAGCACATAATTTGAACATTTTTCTCTAAAACTAATTCGAAAAAGATTATATTCCGAATTAGTAGAAGACGAAGTTGTAAAAATACCCGGTAGAAGAATTTAGGTGTTATTTTTATAACCCTGTAATTGATACTGTAATTGTACAAATAGAAGATAGATTTAAAAGTATACCAAATATTATTTCTGATTTTAAATTAGTCACTGATATAAAATTTTTAGAAAAATATGAAATAGAGAAATTTTCCAAAAACTTCGCACAAGACATATTGCAATACATACTAAATAATAATTATAATGAATTATTTCTAAATGTATGAAATCTTTTCTTTACATTGCGAGTTATTATAGCAAGTGCCAAGCGCTCTTTCAGTAAATTAAAATTAATAAAGAATTATCTTTGGTCAAGCATGTGCTCAGAATGCTTAAATGCACTTGCTATATTAAGCAACGAAAAAGAAATTGCAAAAAATTGTAATTTTTCTGAAGTAATTGATGTATTAGCAAAAAAAAAAAAAAAGTATTGAATAAACATGCATTAATAATATGTCTTCGTGTTTGTATTTTTTTTTACTTCACAAAAAATTAGGGCCCCAAATGACTTCTTGCACCCAGGCCCCTTCACAGAGAAGGCCGGCTCTGATTATGTTTAATATTTCTAAAGACATATTAAAATAAATGACTTTCATCATATATATAAAATATATAGTACATTTAGGAGTGTTGACTATCAAGTCAGAAAATTTGTAATCAAATTATAAGTACCAAAAAGAACAAGCACTTTCCAATGATAAGAGCAATAAAAAATTATTTATTCTTCTAAAAATGTATTCTTATTTTTAATGTGTTAGATTTTTAATCTCATAAAACATAAAATTAATAAAAAAATTGTATTACAGACTAGTTCCTAGATTTCAAAGAATATATTATTTCTGAATTAAACATTAGAAAAAGAAAAATGCAATTCAATTTCCCATAAAAAAAAATTCGACGAAATAAAGCATCTATACTTATTATCACACTATTTCAATTGCAGACTGCTAATACACTTAATCGTTTCAAACACAGTAATTTTGGGGGGACATAACTAAATCTTCAGAACTATCGAAGAAAAAAGTATTCTTTAAAAATGAGTTATTATCTAATGAAGGCGATAAATAACAAGACTGGTTCGAAGTCCACCACCCATCTAGCAAATTTATATATGAAAATTAACATCATTTTCATGAAGGAAAATGAATTGACTTAAATTTAGCTGAACCGGAATTCAATAAATAAAAAAAGTTTGCATTGCAGCATTATTATGGAATTAATCAAGAAATGATGATTCTACAACCATCAATGTTAAGATTTACAATAAGGCAAATTAGGCTGAGAGAAGCTACATATATACTGATTAACAAGTTACCTGCAGAATTTATTTCTTAAAGTCAAGTGATGATGCACCTATATATGAAACACAATACAAATGTTTGCATAATAAAAGCTTAGCAAAAGAAAAAAAAAAAAAAAATCATAGTAGAACGAATAAGATTTTATTTTTATTGGGTAAAAAATTACATATCAACTGCACCAAAATGAAGATTTGGATTGATGTGTATATGTGTAGAACACACTTAACTCATTAAAAAGATATTAATTATCAAATAAATCTGTAAAAATTCTATGAATTTGAATTATTTTGTTATCTATTTGATTTGTAAGAAAAATATGAATGTTAAGAGCAAATGGTCAGATTCCTATTTGTTTCATTACCTTCACCCAGTTATTGCAATGATAACAAACATAAAATTGGCCATTTTGTTAAAATTTTCCAAATTCAAGAAAAGTTGTGGAATTTATTGATAATTTCATATAATAAATTAAAATATACATATAATATGTATGTTTTAATTTATACATATATAATATATTTTAGAAGGCATATTTTTCAAGAGATCTCTGAATGTTCTGATCGAAACTGGCCTTTAAAATTTTTAATTATTTGTAAACAATTGGGCAATGATGTGCTTAAAAAACAAAGCCAATTACACTATACTAATTGGTGCATAAAGATATAAAAAGAAAAATTCATATTTTTAATGTAAATCATCATATCTGTAACATTTTAATTGTCAAAATTTATTCACTAGTAGTTAATGGCAGAACCATTTTAAGATCAACACCATCACAAGACAGAAAAAAATATTTGAATTTGTTGTCCAGGTGTAACAAGAGTCAGTAAGTCCAAATTCAGCATGAAGTTATTGAATCTAATTATGCCTCAATTTCACACTGGCGTGATGATTCTAGGACCATTGTATCAGTAATATTGCATATCATATATCGGTGATTTTGCAAATTTCAAAAGATATTCGCATATTCTCTATGCAGTTTCAAATAGGCATCAAAATATTTGAATAATACATAAAATACTGCATCACAGAAAAGTATATAAAATTCTACTGCATAAAAAACTCAAATGGCTGCATCAAAATTATTGGTACATCTGAAGATGTTAGTTTGATTTAGTGGTGTTCAGTGGTACAAAAACTATTGTGCTGTGCCAAATGTATAATCTGAAATTGAAACCTCTGATATAAAATATATACAAGACATTTGTGAAAAATGAGGATTGGTTGAATGTAGATGATTTATTCCGATTACACTTTCTTGATGAAGAAATAATTGAAGATCTGTTGGGTGAAATGAGGATGTCATTGAAACTTAAGTGGGGAGAAGCAGATAAAGGATTGAAAGTTTTCATACTTTTTGACAAGCAATGCTGATCTATGTTAATAGTTATAATCTGATATGCAAGTAAACACTCAAAAAAGTTATATATCATCATGCTACAAGATGTGTAAATTTCATTTTACTATACATGTGGAGATTTTTAGATATTGTTTAATTTTTTTTTTAAATTCAGAATATGTACATATATTTCAATTTTAAATAATATTTATAATTGTAAATATTTTTTAGTTATGGCCGATAGTTTGTAAAGTATGGCACTAATAGTCTTGGCATGTTATATTTTCTGTAAATGACACTATGGAACATGAACAGATCAATTATTTAGAATATCTTATTCATTTTAGTGAGATCTCACTGTTGCTAGATACGAGAGATTCTATTCTATAATGAAATCCCTCAAAAAATAATGAATGATAACAAGCTTTTAAATCTAACAATAATTATAGAAATTACTACCAACATCTGTATCATTTGAATGTTAAAATTCAATGCCCACTCTTCTTTTGTTTTTATTTATAAATTATTAAAATTAGTAATGAGATTTTTTTGGAGGGGGGGATATTTACAATTCCAAAAACAGCATTTTATTATAATATACAAATGAATTTATAAAATTAACTAGTATTTTATTACTTAATTGCTTTGGGCAGATGCAAATCATTCTATTAATTCATATACTTACAACATATAAAGTGTTGAAATCAATCTCCAAACTACTTTACACCTAACTTTAATGAAATACAAACAGAGTAAAGCTGAATTTTATTTGTCACCCAATGAAAGATATATATATATATTTCAAATGTACCATAGCTTAATGATTTTAGTGTAAGGATTTTCAATACTATGAAGAAGTTAATACACTATTTAAAGTTAAATAATGAAATTTCAAAAATGCTTTTACAATAAATCGTCACCATCCTACAAATTTTTTTCAGAACTTGTTTGTTATAATTGAATGGAAAGATAAGTAAACAAATATTTTCTTGACTCGCAAATATTATCTAAAGATTTTTTTTTCTTTTTTAACTGATTTTAGAAATTTTACGCAAAACTTAAAATTATGTTATATTTATTTATTGATATGGAGAAATTAATCATAAATTTGAAGATTGCTTTCCTCTATGGGAATAGTATTTATATATAAAGATTTATTCTATTTTTACAACATTACATACTAATAGCTTTTTACAGGGCTAGAGACCAAAAAAATCTGCCATCATTTTCTATATAGATAATATAACAAATTTAAGCTATTTATAATAAATGTTATAAATGGTAATTTTAGGATAATCTGAAAATGAACAGAAAATAATATGCAATAAATTAGCTATATCTAGATTGCTATTCAGAAGAAGTGATGTTCCAGCTTTTTAAACAGAAGGTTTATGCTTAGGCCCGCTTACATACGATTTATAAGAAAATTTAATTTTACTGCTTTTGATTATGTACTAAATTTTAAAACTGTTTTAGGGGGGGGGAACTGCTAATTTTAAAAAAAATGCTTACAAATATTAAATTTCTTCAGTTTACATATGTCCCATTATCTCATTTATAAATGACAATATTATTTGGTTTATCTGGTTTTTTACTTTCTCATGCAACAGTAGCAAAAAATACTTTTTTTAAAAAAAATAAATATACAATTTCTAAAAAGTATCAAGCTAATATTTTTGTAAGTTCGATGGAACACTTTTTCTCTGTATGTAGATTTCTAAACATATAATACTAAAGCAATGGAATTCTCAGTTTTAATTCAGTAATTATTATAGATACAATTTCAAGATTAAACTACAAAAATTAAGGCGTTACATGCTTCTTATATGTCTTCAAATCCATCAGGCAAAGGATTAACCTTGGGGTTATGAAACAAAGTATGGTTGCCATCTCCCCAGGGGAATCTCTGAAATAAAAAGGATAAAAGATTAATAATGTATTTATTTTTATTTTTCAACTTTACAACCTGCACTTTGCAATAAAATAATTTATAACTGATGCAATTGTCTTGGCAAATAATTGTTACAGCAATTGCAGGAATATAAAATGAAAATTTTCTAAAATTGAAAAGACTTTTTAATGCTTTTCAATAAAAATTTATTTCTAGGAAATATAAATATTTGACGCTACTTCATTTAACAGAATATAAAAATAGCTTAAAAAGATTCATGAAAGATAAAACCATTTCTTAAATTTCAAACAGCTTAATATTCTGCTTTAAATTGATTGTAATTTCAAATTTTGCATTTAGAAAAAACATGTGTTTATGGTAATGCTTTTTATAAATTTAAAATTCATTTTCTCCCCTAAATTGAAACGATTGATTAGAATGCATATCACAGTAACTGCAAGATAAGAGGTGAAGCAAGATCTACAATGTACAATCATATGTATTTTCAGAACAAGTATTTAGAATTCATCTAAACAATAACAAATTACAGTAATCAAAACTAATAACTGTACGAAAAAAAAAAAAAACAATTCAATAAGGAAGATTAGATGACTATTTATTACATATTGTATAAGCTTAATCTACATAAATGAATATAAAAAATATAAAAGACTGGATGAGGCATAGTTGTAGTGGTACAAATTAAAAAGAATTTAAAAAATTAAAATATGACAGAATCATGAAAATCCTCCCTCTACTATAAATTAACAACTTTTAGACCACAAGCATCATTATACACAAACAAATAATAACTGATTATATTAATTGTAGTGTTTAACCATCTTATACATAGAATTTACAATGAAAATATTACTATTATCAGTTTTTCAATTAATAACAGCATAATTAAATTTAGAGGAATATAAGAAGCATGCCATTAGGTTACTGTCACTGAAAATGAAGTACAGAATGAATTACAGCAATTAAAACACATAAAAACCATCATGCTATGTCATAACGTTCATCTTCAAAGATGGCCATATCTAAGAATATAGTCTTCCAATTTTTTTTTTTTTAAGAAGAAAATTACAATGACATCTCCACCAAATAATAACTTATCCTTGGAGATACTTCTTTAAAAGAAAACTGTTTTTGAGTCCAACTTTATGGGAATATGATTTACAGGAAATATATAATTTTTATAAAATTATCAGAGATGAAACATGGGAGATTTAAGCTGTCACACCTCAACATTTTAGTCATCTTTTGAAGAAGATAAATAATTATAAGAAAGAATAAATAATAATCTTTTGGAAGAACATATTTAGATAGAAACCCTAATAATCTCATGACTTTCAAATACAAAAATATTTATTGATCTAAACAGAATTAAAAGTACACAAGCAGCATAGGTTTATTTTATAGCAATTTACATTTATAAAATCAAGCAAAAATTGAACTTTATAAGTCTGGAATAAATAAAAAAATACAATCTAAAATATACTCATTCAGAGCAGGTAAAAAAACAGATAATAGTTTTAAAAGTTTAATAAAGAAATTAGTCTCATATGAAATAGATTTTAAAAACAAAACTATGATTAAATTTTTATTAATGTTTAGATATTTTATAAAAAGTGCATTTTATTATTGTATCAAAGGAAATAAACATAAAAGTAAAATTACAATTCCTCCAGAATAAATTGTGAAAGTTTTTAAATAACCAGTAAGGCCCAGTTGACAAATATCCAACAGTAATAGAATAATTTTTATACAAGAAATAAATGTCAATGCCTGCAGATTATCAGTGCATGTGGTACTTATACTATTAAAAAGTATTGGAAAAGATTTTAATAGAAACAAAGTTTAAGTAATGTACAACAAGAATCTATGGATCAAAATTATTTAATGCTTTTTAGAACAGATACATTAACAAAAAATTCAAAGCAAAGAAGATAGCAGAAAATTAACAAATAATATGGACTAATATTAATTAATAATTAAAAAAAACAGATATACACTAAATGGCCGATTGTTGAAACAAAAATTATTTTTTATCTCAATATGCTTCAAAATGTAATAATTAAAATTAGAATATTTCCTCGCTTTTTTTTCTATCTATTTCACAAATCGGATATTAAAGGGGGGGGGGGCTGCAATATGATGCAACCAAGATTAACCTTATAGATTCTTATTCTGGATTCAACTAAAAGGAAATTCTATATACTTATAGAATAGAATAATATTACAAAACTTTATGCATTATACAATTCAATGATGCTATTATCCAAGACACCTGTATCTATAATTAGTCTTTAAGTAACACAAATATTAAAATTAATGAAAATAAAATTTTTAGTTCATAGAAATATAGCAAATAAAAATATATATGATGTGGAATTTCTATTTCTGAATTGTGGAAAAAATTGATATAGTATATTGTGTATATAGTCAATACGAAATTATTTGACAGTAAGTTTGTAATGTACCAGGGCCAATTATTTATGGTAAACCTTTAAGTCAATCTGATATTAGAAGAAATTTTTTTAATCATAAAATAAAAATCTTTAATATGAATATAAGAGTAGTAGAATTAAAGAATCATTCAAACCTTGCATAAGAAACAATAATTATCTCCATTTAACAACTTAAAAGCTTAGTTAAATATACATACTTTCCTACGAATACGAAGATGCTCATAAGGGATAAACTCATCTCTATGAAAATGTTCCAGATGTTCTTTTTCACCTAAGTAGGCATTAACCATGCACAAACCAATAGCAGGAAAAGCTACAAAGATTGTCAGATTTCTCCATGTCTTCACAGCACCTAAAAATAGGACATTAAAATATTATTTTAGTCACATTTCATTCAACTTCATATGACTATGCATGCAACTATATCAAATAAATTCTCTTTTAGTTAGGAGGATTTGAAAATCAAAATGCTAGCAGGAATATGACATATACTGTAATTTCTTGAGTATTATCCATTGCAGTGTCTAATTTGCAAGTGCTACTTTTAGTCTGAAAATAAAAAGAAAAATTCAGCAGATAATCCACACTGCTATATAATCCATTACGGCTGATTATAGTGATAATTTTCATAATTTTTAAACAGATAACTGTGGATTATATGCAAGAAATTATGGTATCAGCAAGTATTATGTAGTATACTTGTGTCAACACTGTATCTATAACAAATTTGTTACGAACTACCAGTCATACACATGAAATTAAGGATCTGAAACAAAGAATCTTTAAATTTAATTTCATTTTCTGAATTCATGCATGCTTCTTATTCAATATAATTGATTCAAAGAATTATAAAATAAAAATAAAGAAATATTCCACAGTAAATTTTTAATATTGAAATCATGATTGAGTTTATAAATAAAATGTTTTAGTCTTTTTTTACATCTTTTTATCTCCCAGCCATTTTTTTAATATCTTAATATATTTAATTGTTTTTTTGTTGTTACTTCACAGGACATTTATCCTGAAATCATCATATTTTAAGAAATTTTGAAATCAAACTGACTAGCAAACTGATTACTAAAAACTAAGATTTTTTTTACTGCATTACAATTATATTTAATACAAAAACATATATCCTTAAATAAAAATATATCTTTAAACATTGAACTTCTACATATTGGAATTAACGACTAAGTTTTAAAAAAGATAATGGAATCATTACATAAAAAAATTTTTTTTGAAATGCTGTAATGAGAAAAGTAAAACTAAGCTTCCAGGATAAGTGCAGTGTGGCCAGCCGACTGGGAATCGTCAGAGAATTCCAAGAGGTTGGGAAAAAATCAGAGAAATTTATAATAAAATAAATTTTTTTTTAATAAATTGATAATTTTTATCAAACATGGTAATTTACTGGTATTTTTTCGTAAGTACAATGAAACATCATTGGCAATGAATGAAAATCAAACTTTTACTTATAGTCTAAAACAGACTTGGGTGTGAAAGATTAACCACCATATCTAAATAACTATATAGGTGCATAAATATACAATATTTTCGACGAATGTCTTAGTTTGCTTTTCCTCAGAATGTCAAGTTATCAACATAATTAGCAAAAATGGTTCTGCATACTATGGGAAAAGGCAGTCCAACTAAGGATTAGTTCCTATTGTGATTTTAAGCTTTTAATCGGTCTTGTTTATTTTAAAAGATAAATATGGAGCTATTCCAACCTCATGTCTTCCTTTTAAATCAATCATACCATATGTTACGAGAGCGAAAGTATGAATTTTGGGTATTAATATTCAAAACTGGAGGTAAATATTGACCTATTATTATAATTTCAAAGCAATTTATTTTAATTAAATAAGTATATTGCAATAATTTTTTTTTCCTCCAGAGATCTTTTTGTTGTATTACAAAGTACTGGACATTATTGCTATTATTTCTGTAAAACATTTCTTTTTTTTTGTTTATTTTTAAACATTATGAGCCAGATTTTAAATTCTATTACTATGGACAACATGAAATGGACATTATTGCTAATATTTTCTTTTAGCATTTTTTTTAATTTTATGTTTGTTTAAAATTTTCCATACATTCAACAAAACTCAATAATTAAAAAACAGTATTAAACTTGAGAAATTAATTTTTTTCATATATTATAGGTATACATGCTTCTTGTAATTTTCTCAAAAAAATTTTAAAAAGAGGAGGGCAGCATTTTTCTTTATATGAATTGATGTAATGAATCTGTTTGCCATAAGAATTTACAAAATTCATTCATAGAATCGTTTTTGAAATTTATACCTTTACACATTTTTCTTTTTATGCAATAAAGAAAAAAAAATTGATAAGGACCAATTTTCCATATTACAGGCTAAGCATTAAGCAATATTTTTCTTTCGGTATGCAAGCAATTTTTATTATTATTATTGTTAGTGAACTAAAAGTCAATGCAATTTTGATATAATTGAACTTTTTCTTATTTCAATGTAGAGATTACATTTTGTATGAGTAAATGAATTTTTTTTCTGTTAGTAAAATTATTCCATTCTGATTGATATGTTGATAAACAGTATGTATAGGGGAGACCTCACTGGAAAGAAACAAATCATTCCATTCTTTAAGCACTTCGCCAATATGCATATATTTTCATACTGCATTTTTCATGGATAAATTTGACAAACAGTTCCGAGACATGACATTGGCTAAAAGTTGATTTAGATAGGCACATATCTTCTAGTGTTAGTTAATATATTACAAAGAGAGTGAGAGAGAGAAGAAAAGGTTTGCATGATTTAAGTTTATCTGAAATTCAATAATAAAAAAATGATGGGTTTTTTTTCTTCTGAGAACTAAATGTTACTATACACTGATTTTAGTGAAAAGAGTAGAACATTATTCAAATACAGTTAAGAACATATTGTGCAATAATTAAAGATAATAAAATAAAGCAACATCATTTTGAAGATGTTAGAAACATCCAAAAACTGTCAGGGGAACCTGAAAATGTTGAAAGGGAAATTCAAAAAGCAGAAATATTGGCCATGAAGAAGTGACAAACTTCATGAAAATGTATTTGTCAATCATATCTAATGCCATTTAATTCTGGAACTGAACAGAGGCATTAAACATTACATAATAGTTTGAAAAAAAATTGCAGAATGAGACAGTTTTTTCTTTTTTGTTAGAATATAAAAGAGATGATAATAATAGCTTTACTTGGAACAGTAATTAATTTCGTTGGGAATAAAAACTATGACAAAATAGCACACAAATATATATATATACAATTGTCAACACAAGAAATAAATTAAACAAAGTAAAAACATCTACGAATTACAAAATATTTATAAATATATTCAGCATTAAAAAGATTAACTACTTTGTTTCCAATTTTCGTTTTTTGGTCGTTGAATTCAAATTCACTAAAAAGGTAATTTCCACTACTTCATTATAACAAATTAGTGACAAATCTAATGGAATAATTTATATCAGAATAATCTAAAAAACTTAAAAGAAACCATATATAAATTGTCTTATGTCAAAAATATATTTTTAATATATAAAAACTAATGGTTCATAAGTATACGTTAAAAGCAATTGTAATGAAATAGTTCACAATACATAGCACGATACAAAATATTCTGATACTAAAAGAAAGAAAACAATATTATTGCAATAAACATCCCAATAATTTCCACACAAAAGTTAATTCGAACATTTTTGTCTTTGTTCATTATTTTATAGATAAAATAAAATTGTCCATCAACGATAATTCCATTCATAGATATTACCAAGACTCGATGAAGTAATAATTTTACTTCGTATATCTAGAACCGAATAAAATATTTACTGTGTAAAGGTAATTTATATATATATATATATATGAAATACCCTCATATTCCTTGGGATTTGGAGGATGAAGGACAGTGTTCAATCGTGGAGAAGAGGAATGAAATTTTCTAATAGTGGTTCGAAATATTGTAGCCATGTTTGTCCCCAGTAAAAAATAATGACCTTCTTCTACTGCAGTTCTACAGTTGCATTCTATTCACTTCGATTCTGAGGAGACTCGTAGTGTGTATGGGGGAGAAAAATTTTTGAAAACTGAAATTGACAATGATATCCACTAAGGATAAATTTCGGCTTGATAAAAATTAAACAGACTTCTTGAGGCTACATTATATTGCATTATAATATGCGAAATTTTAATGAAAGATTTTCAAAAATAAATTTAGCAATGTTAACTTTGATCACATGATGCAATTCCAAAAACTGAACTGAAACTGTAAACAATTACTGTTTACAAAATCAAAATGAAGTTTGGGTTTGGCAGGTATTCTGCGGAATATTCGAGTTTTGATTTTTGTGAACCCGGCACAAGCTAAGAATCCGTTCAGGAGCATACGCCGGAAAACAAACCTCATTCCTTCCTATTCTGCGGAGATTAATATTCCGAAAACTGCATTTGTGTAACAAATTTGCGAATACCTAATTTTTCATTGTGCTAAAATCTCACTCTAAAGCACAATGTGTTAAATACTGTGATCAATAGCCTTGTGCTAGCCAGAAGTATTTTTTTGTTCATTTACAATGAGTAATATATTTTTCATTTTCATCTTTTATGCCAGAGTGATCTTTTAATGGTATATTTCATTTCTGATATGCTTTTAATTGAACTAAATGTATATAATTATATAGTAAATGTTTAATTTGGCTTCTAATTTATTAAATAAATATGTGCATTATACGAATAATTAATGTTACATAATACGGCACAAAACATTTTGATTAAAGCATCACTTTAAAATCCCAATTTAAATTTCATCAAAATACCCTTTTTTACTTCATTGACCTTCCATGGAAGTAATCAGTAGCTTGTCGTTGTCTTTTGTGCCTGAAATATGACATGATGATCATTTGCTGCTTGTTGACTGAAAGAAGTGAATATGATTTCTTTTTCTGAAAAATAAAGATATTTCCGTAATATTTTACATATACATACTACGTGAATGACAATGTCAACATTTCAGACTCTTAAATTTGTAAATGTAATTTTTAGACTGAGTTTTATTTAATATTTTATTGATTTGCTTTTTAATTAAAAAAATATTTATAATTCTCTGTTGCAGCTGTTTAAAAAAAATATGGTACTGTGATATAGGTAAATATTATTAATGTGGTTAAAATAATGGCATTTTAATGTTGTTTAATATAGAATAGTGAATAGAAAATATTGAACCCCAGGTACTTAAGATCTGCCTTATTGCTTAATTCTTGTGGATAGATAATAGTAGTATCTGTGAAGTTCTGCATTGGTAACATATTGATTGGGTCCCTTAAGACTGTGTGACTCATGGCATGTTGCTAATCGTGCCATCATTGAGTTATGACATTGTTGGAAGGGAATCAATCGTAACACTTATGTGATGATGAAGCACTTAGAAAAAAAAACTTAATTTAAATTTTTCTGAATATAATTTTAAAAGGTCTGAACTATATTTCTTACCTTGTAATTGAATGTATACTATCAAATGTATTTGATAGAATAATTAAGTAAATATATTATATTCTACAATCAACTTTTTTTTGCTTTTTTTTATACTTTTGCAAATGTAAATGTAACATGAATATTTACATTTGGATAAATGCATCAATTGTTGCAAGATACAAAAATAAAAAGTTCACAGATTAATATTATAGTGACATACTATTAAATAATTAAAATAATTGTTCTTATAGCATTTTGGAAGACAAAATTTTGCAAAGAATTTTTAGCTTTACCTAGTATAAATATGAACCTTTACCACTGTTCTTGTTTTATTTATTTCAAGAAATCAAGCATGAAATTTTAGCTGTCATATAAATAGGATATGTTATTAAGTTCCTTCCAAGTGCTTAATTTTTTAACTTTTTTGATTTTCTTTACATTCCAATTCATGATTGAATTGACTTGTGACAAAGATTGGTTTACAGGCAATAAATGTTCCATAATAAATTTAATTTTTAAATTCTATAAATATTAAATATTATTTGGAAGAATGAATTAAAATTTTGTGTAACCTCATTTCTTTCTGAAAAATCCAGAAAATTTTATATAAATTTTGCATTTAGTCTTTAAAAATATTAGTTATTTGAAATAATTAAACTTTGAATGGGAAAAAAAATTATAATGTGCTGTTATGCATTTTTTTATTCATGTTAAGCATAATATTTATTATATTTGATCAAGCATTCTTGTATAACTTTATATTGGTCTACTGAAGCTGTAACAATATATATGTATATATTTTATCCATATTGAAAATCTTTATTCAATTACTAATAATTTTAATAACTTAATAGTTATTCTTCAGTTGCTTAAAATATATTGAATGATGTGACAATCATGCATTTGAATTTCAGAATTTTGGTAAATGGAATCTACCAGTGATGAATACCGTCCATTATTTGGCGGTATAATTACAGATAAACCTTTATTTGGTGTGACAAATACAAGGGTATGTTTGAAAAATTGCTATTATTTTATGTTTATAAAGAATAAATGATAAGATATGTAAGCAATTGAAAATCAGCTACCTTTAGTTTTAGACACCTATTTTGGCTAATTGCTTTGGTGGCTTTAAAACAACTACTTATAAGAGAAAATTTGATGATCCTTCTCCTTGTTTATAGATATCTGAGAAAAGTTTTAGAATATATTGTTAGTAAAATAAATTATGGTTATATATTATTTCAAGATATCCTTGAAAAGAGATATGACACAGTGATTGGAAATTGTTTTCCAATCCAATATTTATTTCAATTTAATGGAAATAAAAATTGTTATTCATGACTGTGAATGGTATAGCGTAAGAATTAGAAATTGCATGAAATGCAGCATATGTATTGCTCTTATGAAAAATTTAAAAATACTTTTATTTCATCATCTTTATTACTATTAGTAGAAATTTTGAATTTTATTTTTAAATTTAAAGTAGAATAATTCTATAAGTGCTCATACTTTTTGAAGGAGAGAATGGCAATTTTAATATATTTTTTCAAATTGTCCAGTTGCTATCTTTGATATTTTTTTTCTTATCTACTACCACCTTGCCTGTGAATTCTCTCATTTAGAAATCCATTCAGCCTTTTCAAACTTAAATTCATAATTTTAACCTATAATAGAGTTGCACTGATAGAATACAATTTATCATACAATTACATTATTGTTATTAGATTGTCAAAATGTTTATGGTAGAAAAATATATTAGAATATATAAAAATTTTTATCAAAAATTAAAAGTGATGTGTAAAGAAGTTAATATACGAAATGTTATAATATGTCATGTAAGTATAATCGAAGCTATCAAAACAATTTCTGAAAAAATGTTTTGTTCATTTGTTATTAAAAATTAATTAGAAATAAAATTGTTAATGAAAAATTTATTGGATATAAAATTATTTTGTCAATATTTTCTGATTTTGTTTTTAGTTGCCTTGATAATTGCATGTATTATTTATGGGTGTCATATAATTATTTATTTGAGCATTGCTATAATCTATAAAATTTATATGCATTGGTACACCATACATGTATTGGGTACTTTTCCATTATACTGGTGCAAATCTCGCCAAGTAGAGTTTTTGGCGACAATTGTTTGTAATAATGTATCATTTAAATGCATTATATAAAATTACATATGCATTAATTTATTTGTAAATACCTTATTTAGATATTTCTTATGAAAATTATCTTTATTTTAACTTTTTATACTTTAATTATATTATGTTTTTTTTTTTTTTTACAGGACAGAGTAATTAATGTATTTGTTGGCTGTGTCACAGGACTTATATTTGTGGTAAGCAGATTTTCATTATATTACATACTTATAAACTTGTAAGAATGTTTCTATAATTTCTTGATAAAACTGAGGGGGAGGGGAGATATGTAGAGGGATCATCTAATGTAAGGACAGGCGTCACATTGCAGTAAATTCACATAACAAAAATAACAGTGTATGTCATCTAACATCTGACTGCACATTGTTATATGTATTTCCTATTGCAAAATGTGTAATGAACTCCTAATAAATTAGTTGCACATTTGATATCTTTCACTTGTGTATGAGCTAATTGCATTAATTGTTTGTGGGATACTTATTTATTAATTTTTGTTCATTTTTAAGAAGTATGTGGCTGAAGTTCTGTCTCCCAAAATTAAAATATTTTAGACTAGTTTTTCCTGCCTTTGTTTTCTCAATAGAAGGTGAGGCAATGAATATCTCTTTGTCCCTCAAGAGCGTGAATAATCCTTGAAATCTTTCTGTGATTTTTATCATCATTTATTATTTCCCATTTACATTGGGGGCATGAAATTGATTATTTAGTGGATTTTCTTTAAATCTCTCAAAAGTATGTGTATCTATGATTATAATAAAAATGTGTGTGTTTTTTTCCCCACAGTCGACACATAAATCTCATTCTCTTTTAAAATATTTTGTTGGGTTTCATCCTCTTTAAGAACTTCAGAACAATCTCCATTCTCTCCATAGATGCATTTTTATCTATATTATTATTTTTAGATTTTATAACTTCTATCATATCCTTTTAAAAATTATTAGTTAAGTCAATTAGCATTTCATTTATAAAATGCAAGACTATCTGCCATGTCTTTATTTATCTCTAGTGTTAGGCATTCTTTCTGATTTAACTCTGAACAATACAATCATTGTATCCTATTTAAAATGCCATAGAAAATATTATAGATTAAAAGAAATCTATTTAAATTTTTTGATAAATATGGCATGCTAGCATTTACTAGCAATTTCTTGCTCATTATTAAATAGTCTATAATAATTTATTCCTGTCTTCACAGCTTATACAAAAATCTTATTTTCTATTATTTTTTATCAGTTCCCCCCTTCCATTTCAACTTCATTTTTCGTGTTCCATTTTTATTATAGAAATCATTGCCACTCTTTGCCTTAAATTTCAGGTAGTTCTTCTTATGATTCTATTAGTTATTCAGATCCAATAAGTATGCTAGAATCTCATATTACTCAGTTGTTTCAATCATCCATTAACTTTTACTATTCTTGAATTGCATGATCATCTTAATAAGAAATTCATTATTTTCTTCTGATGGGTTCCTTTTCAAGCTGGTATATTTGGCAATCAAATGGTGGATATTTTTCAAAAGATGCAACTAATAATCTCTCTCCTTCCTTGTGAACAGTATCAAAAAGCATGTTAAAACCAGCCTTCACTCAAAGGGCAAACTTAGTGAAACTTTAATGAGTGACTTAAACTACATTCACTGAGATCAGTTTAACTGTTGATCTAATTTACTTAACAGAAAAATGTGTTGCAATTCTTACTCATTTAAGAATTGATCACACTAAACTCACATTTAAGCATGTGTCAGGAGGAATCTGCTTCATGATATACCGTATGGCAACATCCAATGTCACTTCTCCACAGTTTTATAGAGTCATCATCATTTCTTTTTGCACTAAGATGGTGTATGAGGTCACTACAACTTCACACCATTTAACATAGTTTAATATATCATCATTTCTCTTTATACCAATATTTTATATGAGGTACTGCAACTTTACGCCACACAACATGGTCTAACACTGTTGCCAAATAAATCCCCAACCCAGCCACCCCAAAGAATTTCTTTCCTCCTAAACCATACAGTACTATGTGGTCCTTGGTCTTTTCCTTTTTCCATCCTGTGTACATAGTAGAACAATTCTTGTATTATCATTTGGTGGGATTCTAAATAGTATAAAATCCATAACCAGTGCATTTTTTTCTTTTTTGTAATAGGTTTTGCAGAATAATATAATTCAATATTTGAAGTTTTATTTGGTCAGCATAGTTTAAGAATCTCTCTACAGCTAGTAATTTGGAAGGTATTTAATTTCTGTTCTTGTGATTTAATAAGTTTCCAATCTTCTCTACCAATAAATAAGGACTTCGGAACTGTTTCATTAAGCACATGTAAATTGAGTTTACTGCTTATATATGAGGCTTTCCAGAATCTATGCATTGTTTGGAATGAATGATGGTCTTTTCTAATTATGGTTTTTATCTTGTAATGTGCTCCTTCCATTTTATATATTTCAACTCCAAGATATGAAAAACAGATTTGGCTCTTTGATTTGTTAAAATTATTTATTGTTATTGTTTGATTTAAAATGTTAAAAGTGAATAATTATTTTTATTATTTAGATTCATTATTATTAGTCAGTCTCTGTCTACATGTTATCAAAATTTGAAAACAATAAAACAATGTTGTCATTTTAATAGAATGCTTACATTTTAATTATTATACATCTACTGTTTTCATTCTTCTTGTATCATTCCAAAAGTCATCCTTCATAAAGTTCCACATTTCTTTAATTTTTTAAGAGAATAAATAGTATTTACTGCTTGAATTGAATTAAAAAAAATCTTTTATAATTATACTTTTACTGCTTCTTGATTTGTTTTTCTTCAAAGTGTACTCTTTATAGAGTTTGTAGAATAGTAAAATAGAATTGAAATGATAGAATTTGTAAAATAAAACTTTATGATTTTGTTTTTAAAGTAAGGTTTTTGCCCTTACTCTGTGTTTGAAACAGCATAATTAAAAAAACATTTGTATGCCATTTTACTTAATCAAATCATCTTTACATGAGTTAAATGTATAATAAGAACTTTATAATTAAATTTATCCATTATAATATTTATTTTATTTTATTATTTTAAAAAGCAGCAACTTTCAGTAATGAAATTTACATAAGTAAAATTGGTATTTATATTCTGAAAATCAAACCTCTGATTACGCAAATGTAATTTATGCAAAGTGTTTGAAGAAAAAAAGGTTTCTCTTGAGGTAATTTAAAATTTGTGCGTGTATCAGCGTTCACCATAGTTAGTTCTGTGCTGCTTAATAGATTACACATCATGTGAAGACAGTAATTTTTAATTCTTCCATTAAAAAAATCAAATATATGTAATTTTTTTTTTATTATGTGCAAAAATAATTTTTCTAGTACATGGATTATTTTGTTCTTAATGGGATGTAAATGAATTTGGAAATTTTTCTGTAAATTGTAATAGTTAATAAACATTATATATATGCTTAAAATAATCAGATAATCTATTTTCTGCTTGAAATAGGATTAATAATTAAAAAAAAAGAATTTGATATTATTTTGTACTTATGTACCATGGTTATATATTTGTTTGCATTTCTAATTGTATAAAAACATTGCACAGTATTTTTAAATTATAAACTGAATTGTTGAAATTTTTTTATAGCATAAGCTTTTTGAATTGATTTTTTTTAAAATTTATCATATAACTAAAAGATACTTCTTGGCATTTCTTTTGCTTGGTGTCAAGTTCTTTTATAAACTGTTTTTACATTAATGGATTAATTAAGCATAAAAAAAATAATAAGTTGATGGGATTTTTTCCCCCTACTGCAGCTATAATCACATTCCTTGCTCTATCCATAACCATATCCCTTACACTCCTTTTCTATTATTTTGCCTTATAATATCAGTATCAATGTTTCAGCTATCTGGAACATAGATACATGATCAATTTCAGAGTGAATGCAATTTATTTTCAGCTGATTTGTATCACTACCTATCTATAGAAATTATACAAAAGCTTATGGGCAGATTTATCGTACATACTCCTTAAAGAATTGATAAAATTTTTTATATAATGTTATGCTTTTATATTATGTTTGGTAAACATTTGGTTATTATTTGTCTAATGAAAAATATGTGGATGCTAAAAGTGCAAAATATATATTATTAATAAATGTTATTTTCCTTTTAATTTAGGCCACATTGTTAGCTGCTTTTTTTGCCAAATCTCCAGTTCGGGGATTAAATGTTTATTTTGTATTCTGCCTCTGTCTTATTTTTTTATCACATGTTTTGTTGGTAAGAAAATTTTAATATTTATTTTTTTAAATATAATTTTTTAAATGTATATTTCTAAAAGGAATTAATATTTTTTTTTAACATTAAGCATTTAGGCTACTGTAATTTTTCTTGCTTAACAAAAGAAGTTATAAATTTATGATATAATTATTTATATTTCATGTAAATGAGTATAATTTAAATAAGTAATTTTTTTCAAAAATTTGTTTGAAAATATCCTAAGAGCTTTAATGGCATTGTCTTAATGCATTGGCAATTTGGAGCCAAATCATATAAATAAAAATTGTTGATTTGGAATCTTAATTATTTTGAAGTGTGAATTTTTATTTTTTCATATTCTATTTTAGACAAAATTGCTAGATTGTGATGCAGCATCTGAAATTTTTTGAATTTTTCTGTCTCAGCTTTTTTTTTTGTTTGTTTGTTGTGTAGTATTTTATTATGTTTTGCCATACATACAAAGAATGAGAATTTTTGTTTATTTTCTGTACTGCCATGCTTAATTTTTATCTATATGTTGCTATTAATTCAGTTATCATTGATTGTTTTAATTTTGATAAATTTCAGCTCATCTTAAAAATTGGGATTCATTAATTTTTGAAATAACAGTTAAATAATATATATTGATAGAAAAGTGACATTAAATGGATAAAAAAAATTATAGAATTATTTAAAAATTTAAAATGAAAGTAAATACCAAATTTTCAAAAATTACATGTACATAATTTTTTATTGAAATATTTGCACCCAATAACTAGTATTTACTGTAAAACAATCCTTCTATGGGAAAAAAAAATCTTTTTGAATTATTAAATACTTTTTTTCATAATTTTTAAAAACATTTTTATGTATGCATTTGACCTTTTTAAATAATAAGAATTTTGAAATAATAAGAATACAATATTTACAACAATAAGAATATAATATTTTAAAATTCAAATAAATTAATTCATTCCTTTTGGACACTTTGACCTGCATATGGAATATGCATGGGTTATTTTATCTCAAATTAGCTTCTGATTGATTTATTCTGGTGTTGAAAGTCTTTTTGGATGGGTGGGAAGAGGAAAGAGAAATATCATCATTTATCAATATGGATAAAATACCTCTTATCTATTTATAGAATAAGAGGTATTTATTACATATTATAGATTTATAGAAAGAAAAAATGTAAACTTTAGAATAGAATAATTATGATTTGTTGCATTGATACCATTCTATTTTTATGAAGCAAGATTTTTTTGTCATATAGAAAAAACTTTATATTAATTATTAAAAACTATACAATTTATTACTTATTATATAACTTTGCTAATTATTAGATAGATTTGAATTTCATTTTTACCATCTTATTAAGTCAGAAAAAGTAGTGATTGATATAAAAGTAGTTATGATGATATATAGCTAATGTAAAAAAATATACATATCGAACATGCTTTTAAGAAAGTTGTTATTGGTGAAAAATGAAGATTGATTTAATAGCTTAAAGCTATGAATATTAATAGTTGAATTTTTCTTTCTTTCTTTTTACTGTAAATTAGTTGCATGAATTCCAGCTTCTGAATTTTATTTTTCTAATTCACAAGTATACTTATTGTAAGATTGCTAAATACTATGAAAATTAATATATTTGGCAGAAGTGAATATTTCTCTAGCTGTAAATATAAATTCATTTCATCTTGCCACTTCATTTACTGTTTAAAGAAAAAGTGTTTTTAGGTTAATCTGTCAGTGCTTGTATTATTTTCTGATTAATGTCCAGAAATTGCATTTTGATTAGATGTATTCTTAAATGAAACATTTTTAATACTCTTTTTATTCTTAAATTTTTTAATTAATATTATTATATTTTTATAAATAATGTAATTGATATATTTTAAATGAAAATACTTGATTCACTTATGGAATTTTAATTATTTTCAGATTTACTGGTATCGTCAAGGTGACCTTGACCCTAAATTTAGATTGTTGATATATTATAATGCCTTCACCATGATTCTTTTAAGTACATGTGCATTGTCCTTTTTCTTCACTGAGAAGTGACATTCATTTGCTTCTAAGGAGTGAACAGGTGAGTTAAAATTTGGATGTGTTTAGTATAGAAGAAAGAAAACTTCTGGTTCAGAAAAATTTCCCCAGACTAGTTTTTTTTTTTTTTTTCCCCTTCCATATCCCAGCACAGTTTGTGAAAAAAATAACCAATAAAATTAATTTGATTTAAACTTGATAGTTATAAAGTTTTCAAATTAATCAATATATCTGAAAAGAATAGTTTTTTTTTTTTAATTCTTGGAATTAGATAGAGATGGAAAATTTTTAAAAAGCTTTAATTTTATAAATTTCATTCACAGTTTTCCAAATTATTTCTCAAATTGAATAGCTTTGACTGTAAATAATTCATTAAAAAAGTATTAATATTGTTTAATGTTTTATAGCTTTAAGCAGGTTAAAAATTATAATTCTATATAAACCTATGATTAAGGTATTATGAATAATTTATAGATATAATAATAAAGTTCAATTTAGATGGAGGGAATGATAAATGATTATGATAAAGATTATTTTGTTAAGATAGAGAATGGATGTGATTATTAAGTTACTGAGTATTCAAAATTCTATTCGGCAATGTGCTAAATTCAGTTCAATACTAGGATTCAAAATTAATATGACACAAAAAGCATATTCTTTAAGTGAACTGAATTCGGAAGATCTTTGGACATATAATTACTCTTCATTAATTTATGCCTTGAACTGAACATTCGGGATTAGATTTTTTTTAATCTCTTAAATATGTTTCTCAATAATTTCCTTAATTGAAATTTACATGACAAATCAGTTCATTGTTGAAAATATTTGCTTCTTTTCCTAGATGCATGTAATGAATTTAAAAGTAGTTCGATTTCATTTATTATGAATTAATCTCCTCTGGTGACCAGCTGGTTCACCAGAAATATTTGTCATATTTAATTTCAGATAAACATTTTTATATAAATTCTAGTCCATGTTTTCATGTCAGGCATAAACCCACGTTATTTTAATTGCCTTGTATATATTTTGTTCATTGTGTATATAAACCTTTCTAATGGTGACCATGACATCATAGTGCTCTTAAAAACATAAATGCTCATTTCATTTCTATCTTCTAAATTTTGTGGTATTGTAACTTCACTTTTTTATTTATTTATTTTATGAATTACATAGATATTAAACAGAATCCTTCTTTAGTTTTTAACAATGGAAAAATAATGTTATTAAATATTCAGTGAAACAATGAAAATAGTTAGAATTAACCATCATAATTTAGAAAAAAATCACATTGCTATTAAATTGGTATCATTAAGAAGGCATTTTTAAAAAGTTTGCATCGGCAAAATTTTGCAAAAATTGCTCAAAAAAATGCCAAATTTTTTAATTAAAATTTTTAAAAAAATCGTTTTGAGATACATTTTTACCTTCTAAGGCATATATGTACTGAATTTGATAGTTGTAATTAAACTATCATAGGTCACACATATTCATCTTTATTATTTATTTATTTTCTATTAAAATATATTATTATCATTCATTAATATATATCTTTATGTAATAATTTTGGAAAATACTTCAGTGTAAGCCAAAAAGCTGAATATCATTGATTAAAAATAAGCATTAATCTATACTCTCACCAAAAAATTTGAAATAAAATAAATTTTTATGAATTTTACATTAGAAGAAAATCATTGCAGAATTGCTTAATATATATAAAATTTTAAAGCATTAACATGCTAATTTTCCTAAAAATTAATTGCATAAAAATAATAAAGTTTGAAATTTTTCAAGTATATTAATTTTTCACTTTGAATCCTCTATAAATTTATTTATAGAGGAATTATTTATAACTGATGTGAACTGTACGGACAATTAAAAATTTATTTATACTGTAAAAAAAACTATGAACTGATGAAACACTATTTTTACTTTTAGGTCCACACAAAGTGATATTTCCTTCCAGATCCTGTTATAAATTTGTGAAATTTTGATTATGAGAAACAGCACATGTCTGAGTGATATGCACACATTCCTATTTCCATTTTAAATCTGTGATGCAAATAAATATTTTGAACTGCTCAACCTATCTACAAGGTTCCAATTCTATTATTATTATTATGCTAATATATTTTTTTAGAAAAAAAGATGTTATTTGTGTATGATTTTTTTATCATGAAAAATTTTAATGTTGTTTATTAATTCATAACGCATCAAAGTTGTTTTATAAATGCATAAAACCAACATTTCATATACTTTCAAATGTATCTAAACATATAATTAATGGAAATAAAAAGATGGTTAAAATGTGTAAATACATTTATTTGAGAAACTTCTACCCTTAAAATAAATTCAAATAAAGGCCAGAATGTTTCTGTTCTATGTCATTACTGCTGGTTTAGAATAGAAAATCATTTGCTTTGTAAAAACAAAATAATTAATTTTGTCAGAAACTAACATATAATTAATTTAAACAGAATTTCTCTCTCTCTTTTTTTTTCATAAGTTAATTTCTATTTTAAGACAAGAATTGTTATAGAAAGTATGCCATGACATTTTTATATTTGTAGCATAATGTGCAATTATTTTCGGTTCCTTGTATTCAGTGTATCTTATTTATCAGTACAAAACATACCAAATGAAGTATTTATTGAGAAATGGAAGTTTTTCTTACAATATATGCATGAAAATATGTACACATATAAAATGCAGTTACAGTTTGTATATTATTTCTGAAATTTTAACAAAAAAAATATTGTCTATTTCTAGATAAAAATTACCATCTTGAAGATGAAATAGTAGAAAAACTACAATTTTTTGGCTATTTTATAAAAATATTTAGAAGTAAGAGAATCTATGACACTTATAAATTCTGTATAAAGCATTATTTGTTGTACAAATCTTGTAAACATGTATTATGATTGTTTTAATAAATGCTTAAGCTGTATTCTTGAGTACTGTTCTCTCATTTCATACTTTTTACATTACAAAAGTATAAAAGTCGCATGAACCCACAATAATATCTGTTTGGAAGCTCGCGATTTTATATTTGTACTTCAACATGTGATAAAAATATGGTCAAGAAACGATACAATTCTTGTCATCGTGTTTCCGCCTTCTTCGAAGGCTTTTTCCACCTGAAGACTGCAGAGTTCCAGATCTCTGTCTGGCGACTGCTAAAGTATCATTGCTGACATATGATATCCTTACACCTCCATATGCTCGTCGTGGTGGTAATTCGTAAGGATCATCATCGTCGGAACTTGAGCTTGAGCATGTACTGCAACGATCATCATCGTATCTGGAACTTGAAGCTTGAGCAGTTGTCATTCTTTGAAAACTAGATTCCAATTCTGATCGATCCCCATAACTTCTGCTTCTCATTACAGCAGAGTTTCTTTTGTTCTGTGGTTGTGGCATTTGCTGACTCTTAGTAAATGTGTCCTCACTTCCTGCACAGGAGGAGGAGGAGGATCTCTCAACTTTTTGTGACAGTGTTCTTTGTTCTTCATCATCACTAGAAGGTGGCAGGTTTGCTGTGGAAGGGCTAAATCGGACAATGAGTTTCTTTGAGACAGGCCCATTGCTGCTGTTTAAATCAGCCTTAGTTGGTGTTTCTGGAGGTGTTGTAGACCCTGTGTCTCTGGTGAGATCTGGCATAGAGAAATGGGCAGTTGTGCGGCGATGATGATACCGACTGTGATCCTTCCGTTGTTCCTCTATTTCTTCAACAACCTGTAATAATAATTATTTAAATTTGTTGTTTGTGTGCTTATGTTTATACAAAATTTTATCATATTGAAAAAAAAATTACTTACGTTAATGTTAATAAAAATGTTTCAATGTATCAAAACTAAAGCTGTATTGAAATGTATTTTATACTTGTATTATTATTATTAAAATATTGAACAGGCAATTAAACGTTTATGTGTCAAAACATATATGGATATGAAATTTTAATGTGATCAAAATAAATAAGTAATATTAATCCAAATAAAAAAATGGCATTGCTCTTTTTGTTTCAATATCTGAAGTTGCTTTATACTGTAGTACACTGCAGATGTACATATAAGATATTAATAAAGTTTTCATTTATATTTTATGCATTCCAAAATTATGAGTAAAAGACTATCCAAACGTTTAGAATTGAAATTTCTCTTACCTGAACAAAGACTTGTGGCGATTTTGACATCAAAGCATCTATTGTGAGGTCCGACATATTCAGTGGCTCCCTAGAACGTCCCAGCATTGGTGATTTTTCCTTTTCTACTAATGAGTTATTTTCTATGTTTGGTGAATGATCTCTGAAAGACAGATGAGAATTTTGTTACAAAAGATGAAAGTCTGTATCTTTCCTATGTATACATAACTTTATTTGTCTTGTCTTAAATTGATCTCATTCAGAAAATTCTATAACTATTATGAGTAAAATTGCATATTATATATATATATATATATATATATATATATATATATAAAGCATATCCTCAAAAAGTGGAACAGGCATTTATTTCCTAAAGTATTGAAGACATATACTTCCATTTGCAAAGTTTCATTAAATAAAGTGCCTAAATAAATATATGAAAATACTTCAGCTCCTGCAGTGGTTAATTGTAAAAAGTTATAAAAAAAAACAACTTTTGCATGATCTCCATAATGAAAAACTATTAAATTATAAAATTTCTCTCATACTCGTCTATTAGGATACACAGTTTACTGATATGTTAAAAAGCAAATTTATTTACTTAGACCATTTTTCTGTTCCTCTGAACAGTGTTAGAGAGCTTTATTGTAATTTACAGGAATAATATACATAACAAAAGATTATTAAAAGAGTAAAATCAGAAAATGAGAATGCATGTATTAACTTTCATTAAATTTTAAGAAATGATCTAATAATATCTTAATTGAAACATTAAAAATTTGTTCAAAATGAGCACTATTGATGCCTATACAAAGCTGCATTCTTTTAACAATATTTGCACATATGCAATCGAATGAATGGCATGTTGCATTAAGATAGTCTTTTTGAATATGCTGGTAAAGATCTACAAAGTGCATAATTCTAACTGAAATACATCTCTTAAATGATGCTATTTGAAATATATAAATTACCATCCAGCACACTCAAACACTGCCTTCCACATTCAAACATAATGAAGCTAAATTCAAATATTTAATTATTTTGTATTGCATTGATTATGACAAAAATATATTGTAAACTAATTATATATAATGTGAATAAATGCAATGTTTGTAAAGGTACTTTAGATGAAAAATAATGCTATTATTATTACAAAATTAATCATTATTATGAAAAAAATGAATTATTATAAAAATCTTTACACTAAAATACCTTAAAAATGCAATGGAAATATAACATTCTTTATATCAAATAATTTTTCAGATGCAAAGAATGCAGGAAAGTCTGCCTACTTGTTTGAGGAACTATTTTTATTCTCTGTCTCTTGAGTGTTGTTGGGTTTCTCCACGGAATCCCTCGGCGCGGCGTTCCGATATGGAACGAGAGGACTGCGTGGAACAAGTGGACTCGAAGTACGATTTTCATTTCCATAATTATTGGCCTGGGACGGTTTGTTTCTTTTGTTGTTACTGCTTTGGTCACCAACTTGAAAAGAAACAAAAAGTCATGACAGGAGACAACAATAAATAATAAAATTGCATATTATATATATAACTGCCATACATTATTATATAGCCATATATTATATATAATTAGCCATCATTTATAAAATAATAATCGAATTTGGTCTACCCAGAAAACTAGCCATTGACCTCTATGTAAAATATACAAGTATACAAAATTGAACGATTTCTTCATTCCCTTGCATGTGAATCTAAAGAATATATCATAAAAATATCATTCATTATATCTATAGAATTTGCTATAAATGTCACTTAAAATTTGTTATATTTCCTTTGAATTCTTAATATGTTATACGCCGAAACTGAGATTACAAATTTGCGAATCCATTATGAGTTATCTTCCTAAAGAAATTTACAATTCACATGCCATTTAAGATTAAAATGTTTTTATACACTGATAATGCCTTATATTTGAAGTACACATCCTTTAAACATCATGTCATTCTTAAGAAACAAATTCACCAATCTGAAATCTCAGTTTGATGAATCCTTCCTTCCGTGTAGTTCTACCTGCATGTTGTTAGAACTACACGGAAGACGGATAAATACCCTTCATAAAAATCGGAAGAAAAAAAAATGTTACATTGGAATGTGTCGTTAGCAGTACAATAAAATAGATACAAATATCTCAGTCTTGCAATGAACATTTTAGTTTTAAAGTACAGAACTTGTAATATAATTTATAGCTTTGGAAGATATTATAAAGAATTGCATGGTTATTTGTATTTAAAACAATGATGAAAACGATAGAAATCAAATATTAAATGACTACTCTTAGAAGTGATGTGTCTTATTCTTATAAGTTCATAGGCAAATAAGCACACAGTTCTCGATTATTAAATAAACTGATGACCCAGTCAAATTCTCAATCGATTTATACGGCGGATTATCCAAAACCTGGACTATATTTTAAAATGCACATCTGAGATATTGTGCATTTTCTTTTGCAAAATTCTTTAATGTGTTTTTTATATATTTATTCAGGAATAATAACGCGAATCAAACTGCAAGTATATTTGTACGATCTGCAATGATATTTTACATGTTTACATGTTTTATAAACATGGAATTTCTGTAATCGATACTCCATCTTCATTTCCTATTGTTCTATAACTTTGTTGTTTTGCATACTTTTATATTATTCGAAAGTCGTCAAAATTTAATTATCAGTTATTTGATTGAATGATTTAATTTGGGTTCAGTGCAAATGACGCCAGTTGTTAAACAAATTTAACAAAAAACAATTAACCTCAAAATTCCATAATATTTATAATAATGAATCGTAATTAAGATAAAAAGATTTACTTTTTATCAATTTAATAAAAATGCGTTTTAAAACATTATTTCAATACAACATTCAACTTTGAAGAAAGATGCGATCATCTATATTTCTTATTTTCTTTCTCATGTAAAAAGCGTCGCATTTTTTAATTTTTAATCAGCCTAAATTACAGTTTAATGAATCGCCTAAATCAGAATTTATATCATTAAATACAAAAAAAAAAAATCTTTAAAAACTTCCCTTAATATATTCAGAATCAGACATCTTATAGTTAGTTACCTTTGCTGCAATGGACGGAACAGTATATAAGCCCTTTCCTGGGCAGAAATGGTCTCCCTAGCAAAGATAGGTGGCAGGCATGGCATCGAAAGCAGTTTTCTGTGGCATGCCAGTGCTGTCCTTCGTGTGACATCTGACCTTGGTCCACACCTATGGGATCACCACAGGCATCACAGTACTCTGCGAAAGTGGCATCGAAGCAATGCAGGCAAAAAGGTCGTCCATCCCGCATTACATATCTCTCGCCACCCAGTTGCCTGTCACATTCGAAGCAACAGAAATGCCGCATGTGCCACGCTCGACCCTCAGCTTCCGTGCACTCATCAGCAAATATGATCTAGTGAATAAAATTTTGATGATGTATAGCATTATTTTATTTAAACACAGCAAAAGAAAGAAAAAAAAAAAAAACCTTTGCAATTCGGCTCAAGTTTATATGGCCATATCTTGAATGACTGACAGCATAGCTGCAAGTCATATTGAGGTGTTCCTGCGCCCCTGGCAAAACTGCCAAGCTACCTCCCTCCTTCCGATGTGATACATTTTATTAATTTCATCCCCTCCCTGACTCCCCTGGAAATTTGGCCAATTATTTTTTAAAACTGTTCTGCGATTTTAATAATTTTGTAAATATATTAATGGAAAGGATATATTTTTGAAAAATAACACTGTATTGAAATACACTGATAAAAAACACTGTACAAATATTAAGCATATCTTTGCAATGAATAAATTATAAATTGTACAAATTTTATTAAATTTTAAATTTTTTTCCACAAAGAGAGAAATTTGTCCTTTTTTATATTAAACCTTTTTTATGTACACAGCCAATCTTAGCAATCTAATTTTTAAACTTTGTCAGTAATCTGCCCGGGCTTTCGGAGAGGCCAATCTCGTCACTTAGTATGGCCCTGCATTGGTCAGATTTGAGCTCCCTGTAAATTAAACAATTTTATGATGCACACTATATAGTAAATTTCTTGTGATGGAGGTATAATCATATTTGAGAAAAAGATTTAGCGCCAAATTTAGTTCACAGTATGTACGAATCTAAGAGCGACACCACAACTGATTTTATGCTTTTTATTGTTAGAAAGGAAAAAAAAAAAAAAAAAAAAAAAAAAAAACCCCACGAAATTAACACCTTTCGCTTCAAATGCAGAGTTTTATTCTACAGAAAATTTATTAAATGTATCCAAAAACTAAATTTTTATCAAATGCAACTGTTGAATTTTAAATACATTTTAAATCTATGGACAGAACTGAGAACAAAGCTACTGAAAGAGGGTTTCTTTGCTTTTGTCGATTTATCATTGAGTTTCCTTATATTCTTCCATTATAATACTCCAACCTGGATTCTAAAACCAACTTACTTATATTTCTAGCACTCGAAGTGATCTTAAATAATGTGTAAGCAGCCTCTGGCAACCAGCTGTTTCACTGAGATTAATGCATTGTGTTTAATTTTGATTATATCTCTTAAGCATAGTTTGATATAGATCATTTTCCCCACAAAGTACTTTTAAACAAGAATTTGTGGCATACATTAAAGTTTTGTTACTTAATTAGTTATAATAAAAACTTTTCACTTGTTCTATTTATTGTGTAAATGAGTCTTCTTCAAGGAGTCAAGTCCCATGACATCATAGTGCCATTGAAAATGTGTATGTGGATAATTTAATATCACATTGAATATTATCTTCTACGGTAATATATCTTATGTTTGACATAGACTGAGCAGAAAATGAATAGAAAAAACCCACATGATTAAATATTTGACGAAACAATGAAAACTGCTTGAATTTCGTTGCAATAACAACACAAAAATGTTAAATCGTATGCAAAAAGAAACATAGAAAATGCAGGAAAACTCTGCCGGATAATTAAATTGGTGTCATCAAAAAGAAATTTTTTTAAATAGAATTAAAATTAGCTTTAAGCAAAAATATTTTCATGAGTTATCACGAAAAATGTTAATTAATTTTTAATTAATTGAAATTTTATAAAATAAATCATTCCGAATGCACATTCCCACTGTCCAAAATAGATATGTGCCTCGAATGCCAAGAGCATACGAATAAACAACAATCCATTCCCCCACCCACCCTCTTTAAAAGTGGAGTATACTTGTTTTTCAAGCAAATGGAATGCCCACTCTTTCCACTTCATTGTATGTACACTTGAGCAAGCACGTTTTGTGTTTTAGTAAAGAAAATATTTTGAAAACAATTGTGTATATATTTTGAATTACTTCCATTCAATCGAATGAAAATAAAATCTACAATTTTGATGTCAAGATTATATAACAAATCTAATTTTTCTTAGTATTTTGAAGTTACCTTGGTCTCATAAATACAGGAAGAGAAACAAATAATCAAAGTTAGTGCACGAATTCACTTCATAAATACTAAGATACTAGATAGTAGATACAATAGATAGTATTCATAGATACTAGAGACAAATCTGCAATATATTAAAATTCTCTGATAAAGCATTTTTTTAGTTACTGCGATCAACGCACGAAGAGACAAACTGACAGGCACTCTTTAATTTGGCTCAGTTTTATAAATATAATAATAATTAATAATAAAAGCCTATTGGTCACATTTCACTAGCCTAACTCTTTCCGTTTTTGAGTTATCGTGTTCCCATACACACGGACAGTGAGTCAGGCATACTTTCCATTGATGGATATCGGCCAAAATTTAATGGTCTACATAGCAATTTTCACCCTCTAACTTATTTAATTGTCAAGTTGTGTTTTACAGAAAGACCCATAAACATTATCCAAAAAATAAAGCGTTTATTTATCGTTCTCAAAGGAGATCTAAAATGAGAAGATTCATTTAAATCTCGAGAATAAATTTTATTGGTCATTATAATATTTACTTTTCGCATATTTTGTAAAATCTCAAATATGATTAAATAAAAAGAAATACGCTGATAGTTTGATAACATTTTACTATGCCATAATTCATTCAATTATTTATAATAATTTAATATAGAACTGTTCTATAAACATCTGCAATTTTATGTACTTAAAACTTTCAGTTCGTTCGTTTTTACGTAATCTTTCAAAATTCCTTTTTTTAAAACTAGTTTTTTTTTTTTTCAAAATAATTTTTTAGAAATAAATCTTTTCAGAAAATAATATACTTTTTTTTTAAGACGAGGAAGGCATGATAATATTACATAACTCATCAAGAAGTTTTCTGAAAAAAGTGTGACTGTGAAGTTAAAGAAAAAGAATAACTTTTAACAGTCAAATACATAAAGAAGCTAACCCCTCTTAAGAAAGGACATCACGCATTGAAATGCGGAGAAAAAAATCAGATGAGTAATTTCGTATTTTATGTAAAACTCAGCTTAAAATACCTCTTCTGATTTTTTTGAAATATAGTTTATATTTAGAAAACGGCAGATTCCTTCATTTGAGAAGCCTAGTTTGCATTCAGTACACACAACCTAACACAGAGAATTCTTTTCTCATGTTTACTAGACAAGGTGGAATTCAATAGATTGCTTTTTGTTTAGAATTCCCGAAAGCACAAGATCAATCAATCTACTTTTTAAATTTTATTTTTTATCTCTTTCTTTTTACAATAGCTTTAAATAAAAATGATTCTCTTGTTCTTTTAAGGAATAGAAATGTTTTCCATTAGAAGACCAACAGCAGTTCACCAGAATTTAATAATAATAACAAAAGAAAAGAGAAGGAATTTCAATCTATTTCGTGTCATTTTATTTAACAAATCGATTTTTCAATTTAACAGGAATGCTATCAGTTTCAATGAAAATAGAAAACACAGTGAACGTGATGAGATTAGTTATTTATATAATTGTAATCGAACAATAACTTACAAATAATAAAATAAGTACAGCATTAATTACCAAGAAACAAACAACGAATTAACTGGGAGCAACAGACATTATAGTTTTCGTTTTAAAACAAAAATAAAATCACCTTTCGCAAACTCGAAGCTATGTGAATTTTGAAATCGTAAAAGCTTATGTATTTTTTCGTTTCATACGTTCCTGTTGTAAAGTCAATTCATGCTCATATTTGAGAGGGTCCTACCAATATTTCTGTTCCGATTTGTTTTAAATTCTAATAATTTTTTTTCCATCAATAATCTTATTGGATTCAAATGTTTTTCCCTTCTTAATTTATATTTTTGTTCATCTTCTTTCTATTTTTTTTTTACCTTAAGCCTTTTGTTTGTACTTTCGAACAGTTTTTTAAAATCTTTTTTTATCTTTGTGCTTCAAATAATAACTTTTTTTTTTCATCCCTGATTTTCATATCGCCACGAAGAAAATACAATTTAAGAAAATAATTTGGTTTATTTTTAAAAGGTAAAATAAAGACAAAATGTGCTCCAATTCTTCTTCAAAGATAAAGGATTAAAAAGTAATATAAGAAAAAAGAACTAAAGCACGTGTAACTTCTGGAATTTTTTGATGCTGATCATTTTTACATATATTATCAAAAAATGTTTATGTTCTTTTTATTTATTTAACTAGTTGCTTCAAACTTTTAAATTTAGGTCCACGTGCATGCAATCATTTTCAAAGTATTCATTTTTTTTTTTTTTTTTTTTTTTTTTTTAATGAGGCAGGCCATACTTTTATCTGTCCAAATTTTTCCGACATCACATAATTCTAAAAACATCATATTCTTCAAGCGATAAAAAAAAATTTAGTGTCCCCTCTACGACTTTCTCCTGAACATACATAAAAGAATGTTAAGTAAAAGGATGATTAAAAATTATTTCTGTTATTTATCAAGACAATACCATTATTTATCAATAAAATAGCATTATAAACTTTCAAAATTAACATTTCTACTATCGGTTTTAGTAATTTCTTTAAATTATTATTTCGGAAAAATTATTTTCAACCCGTCTTGAAATATAGAAATAATAAGACAGAAAGAGAAAACTATAAAACAGAAATGAACTCTTCAGAATGAAAAATTCCACCATACCAATATGAATACTTTGATATTATTACTTTTTTCCTGCTTTCAACAAATAGAGATGTTTAGTGATACGATAGAATTCTATCTAAAAGAAGTTTGTACTAACAATATTGTTTATAATAGCAGCCAATGGCACCTCTAGCAGTTTTCATGGTGAATTACTTATATCTAATCTCTACAAAGAATATTGGTGAAAAAAGAATGATTTTTTTCTTTGTCTCAAATGTGTATTATTTCATTGAATTTTGAATGAAGATTTGTTTATTTTAAGCCATCGTTCGCTTTAATTTGCTGAAACTTTCTTTATTTCTAGCCGTATGTCGCTTGTAGTTTGAAGTAATGTAATATGCAACTAATGGCGATGATAATGCCACCACACATGTCACTAAATTTCCATTATCTCACTACTTGCTGCCACATAACTTTTCTCTTTCATCAAAATGTGCATAGAATGCTAAAAAGCCATGCTTTATGCATAGTATCACGTGACAACACGAATTGATCTCATTCAGGTTTGTCTAAAGACAACCTATAAGAAGAATGCAAATTACATCCTCAGCGAAAGCTCATCAAGGGTCGATAACATCTACATAAGTTGTTTAATTTGCAGTTACAGTTACACAGAAATATTTACTCCGTATATACTTAACAATGTTCCCACATACAACAGAAAGCCCACTGTTACGCTCCCAAAAAATTCCAAGAAATTTGTTGAAAGTTTCTCACCTCGTCGCAGGCTGCGCAGCGGGGCTTGAGGGACTCGGCGTGATGCCTGCCGCAATACAGCTTGCCATCCTTGTAGAAGTAGATCAGGTCGACCAGGAGTTCCTTACAGACGCAACACGTGAAGCAGCCCGGGTGCCAGCAAGAAGTGGGGCCGGCCCTGGAAGCGAAAACAGCCATATCGCCACGGGATATAGATTCTTCGCACTGGAAAAGACGAAGGAATTCATTAAGAAACTGCGTAGGTGCCGGGAATGACAACACATCAAAATTCAGTCATGTTAAAGTTGTACGTCAATCATACAGGAAGGTGACAACCTTTCGCGAAAGGTCAAAATGGATTTTTTTTAATGAATAAATGAAATAAGGGTTTAAATGTTTGAAATAGGATGCAGAATACCAATTTAATAGAAACCCACAACTGAGAGGCTGTTTTTATCCATTTGAAAAAAATAATTTGAACAGGGAATGACTCAATTGAATCGGAAATTTTGATTGAATATATCAGTTTTATATGACTTAGATAGATGTTTGTAAATTAAATTGAAAAGCTAATTTTTATGCATAGTAAAAATATCCTTCACTAGAACAATTAAAGAAAAATAATAGATATTTCTGCGCATCTATCTTATATGTTAATTTAAAATAATTAGCTCTTTTAATGCGTTGTCATGATATGAGATTAATTTATTTAAATTCTCAAAGAAAATCAAAAATCTCAGGCTGAAGAAGGGAGGGGGGGGGGGGGGTAAGGCTTATTAAAAATTCATTAAATTCGAAAGTGAAAAATTATGCATTTTAAAATTCAGTTACAATAAATGTTTGAATTTCTTACATATTTTATAAGTTTTTTTTTTCTTTTCTTCCTTTTCCTGACCAAAATGCTGAAAATTAATAGCAAATAATTGAAACTTTACTCCATATAAGACATAGGCTAAGAAGTATTATGTTACAACATGAAACAGACATGGACAATTTATTGTATGATCTACGGAAAGTATTTAAGGCGTGATTAACTTCTATAAAAATAATTTGCAATTCCATCAGTGTATATTTAATTCAAGAATTCAATAAATTAACCATTTCTCCATTAATATTAAATCATCAAAATTTTACCAAAGAAAAAAATTAGAATAAAAATATGTAGAAAATGAAAACTTTCAGATACAAATCAATTTCATTCAAGCTTTTAACTCCTACTCATCTCTTAGTTTTATTACAAGGTTTCCATAAAAATTTATGTTTAAGTACTAATTAATTTATAATAACATAACATCTCACAAACGAAGTAATTTACGTGGGTTTTACTAATTGAAATGTTTTTCAATTTAAGTCTAATTATATTTAAAAAACAAATCCGCCCTATATTTTAATGTTATAACTTACCAAAAAATTCTAAATGAATATTTATATTTCCGGCAAAATTCTATTTTAATTACTAGCTAATAAACGTACGACCACGCAAAACAGCATCAAGATATTCGATCTACCCACCTCTTAAACCTAATTTTCTCCTACCAGTCGTGTTGACACAGCAGGTTGCTATGTTTTAGTCAAAAATGCAAAATACATACATTTCTACATACCTGTGGAGAACGAAGCATTGTGGCTGGTTCACACGGACGCTAGCATTTGAATCCCCCTCCCTCAGCACGCGTGGGATGCCAGGACCCTCTTCGGGGTATGATGTCATCAGGACTCCCAGATTAATCTGAACTCCCGGATCCATTTTTCACTCTCTCCCCTATCCCGTTTTGACTTTCACATTGTTCCCCCTTATCGATTCTCGCCAGGAGGTCGATACAATAGGGGTTAAAGGAATTTGGATTTGGTATTAGCGAATGCAAAAACTCCCTTACTGCGACAAAATATCCCTTACTTCCAACATAAACACTATAATTAAATTCCTTCTCTTTCCTTTTTCTTTTATTTAGCCCCTTGTAACATTTTTCTTCAGTAAAACTTATAATTTACTGTGTTGCTAATTGAGGGGAGAGCAAATGCAAGAACCCAATCCCTCTCTTTCATTGCTGTTTTTTCAAATTATGCTAATATTCAAATTTATCCAGAATACAAAAGGAAAAAGAAAGAATTTATCATCATTATCCTTAGTCTTCTTGCAGCTCTCAGAGAAATATACATTAGACATTATAATGCAGCTTAAAGTTCTAAAAGATCTAAAGTTATATTTGTGACTGCAAATCATATTTATTAGAAATGCATTTATACTGTTAATGAAACTTCTGCAAGAATTAACAATCGGAGCATAATTTTTAATTACTTATCTTAATCCTTTTAGCATGTTAAAAGTACAAATATACTTTGGATTTATATAATCTTCTATAAAAACTTTTTATTGGACTTCAGCTTTCACTTCAAGCTGATCTTGAATTAATGCTATTTGTTACATGCCATTTTCAGCTGACCAATCTTTCTTAGAGAAGATAATAACTCTACTAACTTCTAGTATAATTAATAACTCCAATTACTTCAGAATTTATAAAACGGTTCAATCATGAATAGAGCCAAACCTCGCTTAACGAGCACCTAGTATAACGAATGACTCATATAAAGAGCAAAACAAAAAGTGACTCGCTTAAGGAGCGATGTTTCGTAGAACGACAGACAGAGTTACCGCGACATCACGTACTAGATTGACAGGTGTCAGGCCGTGTTAAGGACTTGTTTGAAGATAACTCTTATATCAACATGAAAGAAGTTTTATCTAGATAGCGTTGTCGAACACGATTCCAAAGGGTTGGAATAACTCTTGTGGTGCTTTAATTCGATGAGATTTTATCCCTGGCCAAAATTATGGGGATAGAAGTGGATAGCAACGGCATCGATTAGTGATGGAAGAATACAGGCAGAACTACCGATAAGTTTAAAGTGGTGCATTGTGTATCTCAGCAGAAAGCTGGAGAGGAGATAGATTTAGTCAGGAAAAGAAGAAATAATAGCCTCAGCAAAGCAACAGCCTTCCAGAGAAATAAGGAAGATGCTGAAAGCATGGGAAATTATTGCATCATTTGTTGAGAGTTACTGCTCTATCAACCTATAAGGCAGTAACTATGCACAAAATAAATTCATTTAAAAATAATGCTGTGTCCCATTTTCATCAAATTTCGCAGTCAAAGACAAATGTCTTTTGACAATTTTCTTGTAAAAAAGCATGCATTACAATTAATAAGTTGAATTAATCTAAATTTGTTTCAGTATTTCTTTTTTCGGAATAGAATGCATTATCCTATTTTACGTGGATTTCTAAAGAAAAGAATTGCTTCGCCTTAACGAATATTTTGCATTACAATTACGATTCGGGAATAAATTATCCTCGTTAAACAAGAGTTTTCGCTGTATTTTGAAAATCCAATGAAAGCCAAAAAAATTTACGATTTCTTTGTTAGTTATTTTTATCCAATAAATAACAAAAAGAAGAAAAATTCCTCTCGGAAGATGAAGATAGATGCCTATAATCCGGATATACACGAGAGAGAAAATTTCGTTTTCCATCCGCGATTTCTCTTTTACTTTCATAAAGATAAGAGTTAATAGAGTTACAAAGGTTCGAAGAGATTACACGAAGATAGCTTTCAACATGGTATCGAAAGTAAAAGCTAAAAGATAGTCGAAATGTAAAATTCTTTTCAATTCTTAAACTCTAAGAAACTAAAGATAGATAAAACTTAAGTAGTTCATTATAGTGAGGAGATAATTCGTCTAATTTGAGTTATTTTCGCTTTTTAATAGTAAAGAATTAATGGCGAAACACAATTTCACACTTCCTTTGATCTGAATAGTCCATCTACGAAAACTCAGCCCAGAATTTCAACCTTTGCCCATACATTATATCGTTCGTTCACTGGCTTAAATCTAATCAAAATTAATACAGTTATCGTATTAATAATATAACAAGGGCAAAGCTTTGTTGTTTAAGAAACACGTATATAATTCAGATATAATTCTTATAAAGAATCTACCTAAAATACACGGGTTAAAAAAAGGCAAATTTAATTTTCCCACGAATATTAAAATTATAGTTTAAAAAAAATTAAAACTAAATATGTTTAAGGTAGCGGCATAGAAAGGCATCAGAAGAGTGCAATTTTCAGACATCTTTATGATTAGGGATGGGCTCTGATTGGAAGATAAAAGCGCCGTATTTATATACCGAATCATCATTTGTATAAAGAGATTTTTAGAGCAGATGCGACTTATTTAATCCTTTGCAACGAGGATCAATTTGAGTTCTCTTTCTACTTAATTTCAAATTTCGTGAAATGGCAATAGGTTTCAAAGTTAACTTCCAGTTATGAATTCAATAAATAAATGTTTTGATTTTTCTTCTCATTTGTATAAGAAAATTGAAACCTCGTTGAGGGAAAAATTGTAAATGGTATGAAAAATAAAAGTAAAGCGATTTCGGAGAAATTGCAAAGAATTTTATAGTTCTCCAGTTCCAAAGGATGGTCCTCTAAAGATTAGAAATTTAATTAAATGAAATGAACCCATTCAGTCATGTTAAATACATGCTCATCTTGATTAAAGCAAATTAATATAAGTAATTCTATTGAAAAAGCATTTTTTTAAAGCTTATAATTTCTAAAAACTATCTTGACAATCCCATAAAGACGAGAAAGCAAATACGGAATTTTTTATTTTGTTGAAATTATAAACATGATTCGGTTGAATATTTTTAAAAATATTTGAATTGAGACACGGTGTGAAAACAGCCATATGGGAATAATTTAAAACACATTCTTATGTTTGTTGAAAATCGCTTTTATAAATGTCTATTTCGATACTAGCAGCCAATCATTTACGAAAGACGAATTTCGACAGGAACAAATAACAGATATAGTTATTTCGGAATTTTGTTTAATATTTTGAAGAATTTTTCATTTTTTCTGCAGACTGAACTTAGTGGGTGGGAATAGTTATAAATACATTCCTTTGGCATCCGTCTTTTTTTGTTATGATTTTGTAAAATTCGATTCACTTGGTTGGTCTCAAAAAATTGTTGACTATAGAATTTATTTTATTCTCAATAAAGCTCTGAAGTAAGAAAGTTGTAAATGCTTGCATTTTTGAATTCTTAAGGCAATAGTTTGCAGGATATGTTCAAAATAGTGTTTTAACGAAACAACTAGTATTTCTACTCAATATAACATGAGATCAGCATGCAGCCAGGAATGTAATTGTAATTTTTTTTTTATAATCATTATGTGGAAAAAAAGTTTTAAATAACTTATTTACGATTTCTTTGATACGATGATCTAATGTAATATTCAGCCAAAAATTTCATATTTCTCTATATACGGTTTCTTTATACACGGTTAATTATTAAGAAACATCATAAAGAATTTCCATACGAAATCTCGGATAATACTCCTTCAAGTGAGTCAAAAAACTCGACAACTGTTTTCCCCGAATAATCCAAAATTTCAGCGTTTTTTTTTTTTTTTTTTTTTTTTTGTACAGCTTTAACTTTAAAGTTTTGAATGCCTATTTCATGGCTTTACGATTAATAATATACCTGATATTGATAGACTTTCTGATATTGGTTCCTATTTGGTCTCAAGTATAAAAAAATAATAATAACAGCTTCACTTTCATTTCTCTGTGATTTAAAAAAATATAGTTATAACTAGGAATAATGCGATCGATCATTTTTTCCCCCCTAATAAGCGAAATATTGATTAGTATTATTGTAAAAATGATTACAATACCATTCTTCGGCAAATCCTAATGAAACATTTCAAATTAGAACTTGGTAAACTTATGCAATACGCGACCCTAAGTGTATATGCAAGTAGAGAAACAAAGCGGGAGAAAAAAGCATTAATTGGTGATAAATTAATTTAATAATTTCAAAACTTTTAATGTCATATTTCAAGCTAACACGGTTTTGTCCATTTTTTTCTTTTTTTTATCAATATTATATAACAAAATGTATAACAAAACGCTCATTCTACGCATTTATTCTAGTTCACTTGGAGTGGAACCCATAATTTAAGAAACTCTAACTTAAAACCAGATTTTTTAAATGTCATCTTTTTGTTTAAAGATTCTGATAAATTTGCATTTTTCGGGATCGAAAATTTATGGGGTCAAGATTTAACTAGTTAGTACTAGCAAGTAGTAGTTGCTATGTAATTCGAAATATATAACTAAAATGGAGGTAGAGTTATTTTTTTCTTATTTAAGTAATTGTAGATAATTGTTTCTTCTTATTCTTATGTATCATTACGAAATAGCGGATAGTTATAATATTAAAAATTGATTCAACGAATAAATATATGTTGAATAGCAGAACTCACAGAGCGAAAAAATAATTAATATATGGAAAACAATCAGAAAATTGTCATAAAAATATATGATTTGCTACAAAATCCAATTTAAATCGAAAATATTTAACAAAAAGAATGTTTTGGAATAAAATTCTGTCATCAATTATTGGAAAATGCTAAAAAAGAAATATATCCAGAAATTTGTTACCCGATATCTGAGAAGCACACATAGTATACTCCAAAGAAATTCAGCAATATTTAGTGATTTCACAACAGATTTCTCGTTTTATTCTCAGATTTTATATTGTTTGTTTAAAAATAAACTGATGAGATAAATGTGAAAATAGTTTCAATCCTTTAAAAGACCATTTCTTTCTTCCATTAATAATTTTTTTTGTATCTGAGATTCATTTAGAAAAATGATTCATTAATAATAAGTTAATTAAAAAAATTAAACATTCATAATTAGTTAGCAAATCAAGATACTCCATTATGATGTGAAACACTGGATTGAAATATCCAGGTTTTTATTTGATCGGAAAATTCAGCGAGAATTAAAAGCAATCAACATAAAGTGTCTACAAATGTTGACGAATATAAGTATGCTTTTTCATATCAGAAGAAATGAAATTTCAACATTTTCTCTACATTCTTTATCAAGGAATCAAAAAATTACATATTTTGTACGGGGAAGTATGGGGTACATTAAAATGTGAAGTTCTAGCAGCATAATAACAAGAAAGGTAAACAACTATTCGATGACTTGAAAAATCTCTTTCCAAGAATAAATAATAAAAGAACGCAAAAATATTTTTATTTATTCAGATGGTTTTATTTCTAACGGATTGCAAAGGACTCTTTCTTAGCTTAAAATGGAGAACGTGTTTTCTAATTAAATTTACATTCTTCTCATATTTATTTGCTTACATTTTCTTATTAATTTCGTCTTCATTTCTGTTTAAAGTAGAAAATAAAACTAAAGCTGCATATGAGATGTTTGTTAATCATTTAATTAAATAAAATTTATGTATCATCATCCAGAAAAATCATTCTAATATTTTTTACATATTGCAGCAAATTTAATCACTGATGAATTAATTACCGATTTGATTTGAAATAAACAAATCTTCACTTTATAAGCACAACGGTCTATACAAACTCCAGGGAAAAATAAATAATAATAAAACAAATTCAACTACTGTAATAAACGAAATAAGTCGTATATAAATGCCAATGAATCAAAAATAGTTTAAGAATAATATAGCTTTCTTTCGAATACTTATATAAAGAAATGCAAAACAAGTTATATTTCATTACAATTGTTTAAAATTTTCAGTTTGATTTTAGCATTAACAAATAAATCTAAAATCATGAAGCAGAAACTTGTATAGATATAGAAATGTGAAATAAAGCTGTTTTTAAATAAAATTCTTTATTTTTTTCCCGCTCGAAATCTTTTTTTAAATGTAGAAAACTTTACAGATTTTATTAACGTAAACAAAACACAATTATTTCAAAGTGAAAAAGAAGTGAAGGAATAAAGCGTTAAATAAAATGGAATTTCCATTTTTTTCCATTTCATTTTTTTAATTTAATTTTCACTTAAAATTTTAAATTTAGTGAACTTAAGCACCTTTCAAGACTTTTTTTAAATGATTTTCCTTGCAAATGTTGAAGAACATGAGAAGAGGCAATATAACAACAGTTTCTGCTGACTCGATATTTTTATTTATATTTTTTTAAGCGATCCCACGATTAATGAAGCCTTGAATCAAAAGAACATTATAAATGAAATATAATGAGTCATATTTATGTTACATTATTATTGCGATTAATCGATGTTTAATCTGATATCACAAAACTTTAACTATCAGGATTAACATTCCCACTTGAATATTTAGAATAATTCATTTAATGTTACTTTTCTTGAACGACGATAACGGGATAATTATGTCACCTCAGATCATCGACCTCTTTGCTTTTATAAATTAATGTTAAATGAAAGTGTCCTTATAATGCTTTTAATATCAAGATATTTTATGACATCATATATGAGGTTTTTCTCGGAGTTAGGGATTCCTTGCGAGTCATGTGCCATTAGTCCTCTGAGTAAATATACAATTAATACATTTCATAAAGCGGATGTTGCCAACTCTTCGAAATATTTCTGGCACATGGTCAAATATTTTTACAAAATTTAAATTACTCCATTGGGATTAGTTCCATTTAGTAATTAATTTGATAACCCAAAGAATTTTAATTTTTAAAAAATATAATGCCTTACATTTCGACAGGGTTGTGGCTCTGTGAGTTGTTTGATGGTGCCCCTTCCCAGAGCTTCTTTCTTCCTCTGCTGCGAGAAGAGACGGAGCTCTTTTTTCTCATCTTCATGCAAAGCATTACAATAGCGGACTTCATTGTCGTGAGGCGGCAACTGATGCAGGAGTTGTTTGATGCGGTACTTCTCGCCAACACTGTTCACGTAAGGCACTTTTGCTTCTGGAATACCACTGAAGTATAAGTGTACCTGAAATAAGAGAGATATTATTGTTTTGAAATGAAAAAAAAGTCTAAATACAATATGGTTTTAAAAAAAAGATATTTGTATACTTGCATAATAGCTGGAAAACATTGCCTTGTTTACTACCATTTCTCAAATTATCTATTTTGGGAAAGATTTGTAATACAAAGCAAAAATAAACGGGGAAAATATTTCTTAATGTATTTATGTAATTTATGCCTTATACGATACTTGAGCACTATATATTATGATAGATTTAAAATACAGTACTTTTCAATGTGAAAATAAAAGAGATGATTATTGATTTCCAACAATCGATATTTTCTCAAATCTCCTAATGTTATTGTACATTTTCAAGGGAAAAAAGGGAAACTGAATGGCCTCAAACTCCCGTTACTCCAAATAGGCATGGATAAAATGAACAGCCTTTTTGGGTAGGAAATTTTACTAACCATGTATCATACATTCTTGAGCTTCAACTGCGATATAATCCATTAACCCCATGGAACTGCAATTTATATTCAGTTATCAGCACTGCTCAGGCAGACAATTTAATTTCTTAGTTTTAAGAAGAGGGATTTATATGGAAGCTTGCGGATTTTTTTTTTCATTAAAAAAACTTTTTCATAAAGAGCATCAACTCTTAATAACTTCTGGTAAATGAATTTCATCTCATTCAATTTGGTAAGAAAATGTCCATTCATCGACATTTCGGTTCAAGGAGTTAATAATCCAGAGGATCTATCTATGCACTCTCATCATTCTCAAAGCAAAAAAAAAAAAAAAAAAAAAAAAAAAAGAAGTTAGATTTTGTGCGCCATTTTGCAGAGAATTGTTGGCTTAACATCAATGAAATCTTGTTTCTTCGTAGCATCTTTCAGTTTGACAGGGTATCAGGCCATTCCAAGCTATCCTCTATTGATTCTCATACCACATTGTCATAATTGGGGAGGCCCTTTTTCTATGAGATTAGGAATGGACTAAGAAGCAGATGACTGAAAGATCCTCTGCACAAGATTTCACTCATGTTGCCCTCTGTAAAATCTGTACCTGATTTCATATTATCCTTTGTCATGAGAATGCCGGTACATAGATTGATTATTAATAAATTCTGCTACAGCTGAATATTAGAAATGTATATTTAGCAAATACAACTCCTTGCACTGAAGAACTATTCATTTTCTTTTTGTCTATAAGGCAAAATGCGATTTTGTGCTGCCCTGTATTGAACGAATAAAAATACAAAGATTTGAATGGAGGAAGAAAAACAAGGGGAGGGAGGGAGGGAGAGATTATTAATAATCTGCCATTCTAATAAGTCACTAATTTGCAATAAAACAGGTTTTGGGTAATGTCATTTCGAAGTCTATAAGATTAATGATTCTTTGTAATGAAATAAGAATTCCATGCAGAAATCTGACATTCATTCATTAGAAGAAAAAAAAAAAAAAAAAAAAAAGAAAACGCACATAAAAATACTTTTAGAAATTAAAAACAATGTAATCATCGCAAGCTTATCAAAATTTATTGCAATGGACCAAAGCAACTTGATGGCATTGCATCAAAGTATACCTCTCGGATAGAAAGTAAAGGTTTCTCGACTACAAAGTCTCCCCCCAAAAATAAAATTTTACGACCTTTCAATTAACTTCTTATCTCTTCGTCGGTGTCATAAATGTCTAAAAGGCAATTCCAATGCACTTCGCGACTGCTCCCCCCTTTTTTTTTCCTACACGAAATAGCTTAACGAGCGTCGAACGCTCAATTTAAATGACGACTTCAGAGAACCTGGCATTCCATGCCATTCCGCAGGGAAAGCATTTCGAATTATTAATACTTTTTTTTTTCCTTCCTCCCTTCATGTTGCTGGTAGGATTCATCTGGTGACGAAACCTGTCTCACGGAAAACAAATGGATGCTTTTATCTCGAGAAAAAGATCTTTAATTAAAGTTTTTTGGTTTGGTCAAACAAACGGTAGGATGACCTTGAGCCAGCGCATCTGGGGGAGTGGGCATCTTACCATTTGTTTCGCGCTCTGTCATTATAGGCAATTCAGAGAGATACATGAGTGGCCTTTTCCTATGAGGAATGGAGGTATGTCGCCCAGAGCTCATGGTGACAACAAGACTCACGTAGGCTAAGATTTATGGTTTGTCAAGAGCACATCGTGCTTGGAGTATAACATTGGCACACATCAGATGGAACTCCTGCGCCATAAAGCAGCGAGGCTGACCCTTTCTTCCGATTAGAAAGATGAATGCTATCTCTTGGATCTAAAAAGATGCCACATAAGTAATAAACAAGGAAAAAATTGCCACCATAAACGCATTTCTCTACTAACTCAGTGTGTAGTGAAAAAGTATTAAAATGCTTATCTGCGGAGTAATAGAGCAATTGGAAAGATTGACATCAAAAAAGTTCTCTCATATCATCGTTGTTGACATCTAGGAAGGTAAAAAATATGGAGTAACAATGTAGCAAAGTAAGACAATTTACGGTAATGGACAAAAACACCCCAATTTTTATTTTAAATACGAAAGCCTATATAAGTTCAAAAATTACATAATATAATGTAAAAGAATTATTGCACTAGACTAAATTATAATACATAAACCATTTAAGTGTTCTCAAATTGAGCTACGGTGGAAAAAGAAGTAAAACTAAATTCTAAATAACTAAACAAGAAAGAAAATAGCATTTAAAAGGGGGGGGGGTAGTGGGAGACTGATCATTGCTTCGCAATAAATATCTCAGAGTGATTAAGGAAACAAAATTACAAAAGTAAATTCTAAAATTTGATGTAGCCTTTTGAAATGGTGGCACTGAATTACGTATCTCCTAGTTTAACGACAACCATTTAGTATATGGAAAAGCAACCTAATTACAACAGGAAAGTCCTTTACACGTTGGTTACAGTAGCTATCAAATTCAGTAACTTAAAAGCGAGATTGCAATATTTTAGTGAGAAGAATGAAAATGTAAAAAAATATGTATTATTATAAAAAATTATGTATATCCGTAATTACCTGAAAATTCCATGATATGAAATATTTATTAAATTACTAATTTATCACATGGTAAAAGTACATATTCATTATGAAACGATATAAAATAGGGCATTTCTGGAAACACTAGATGGCACACAGACAAGGTAATGGGGGGAAAATGTTAAAGGAAAAGTTAGAGGGAATATAAATTTCTCTGCTGTCAATGTCTCTTACATTAATTACATCAACATAATTATAACTCAGACTATTTTATTATGAAATAAACAGAAATGCTATGCTTTGTGTAAAAGAATCATTTGTTTCAAAAAATTGATGCCGGTGTTACAGAATGACGCCACTAACAACATCATATATCCAGATAAGAGAAAAGACTTTTGATGGTACTGCAGATTAAAGGTAAAGAAATTAAAAAAAAAAAAAAAAATCCAATAAAAAGTAGGAAAAGTAACAAGCAAAATCATTTTAACTGCCGATTTGCTGGGAAGGTAAAATTCAAATATAGTTCCTATAGTTTACCGATCTGAATAGAAAGAATCTGATTGCCAAGCTTACTTTGATAAGTTTGAAGGAATACTCATGAATCCAAGTAGAATACATGAACAAAAATTCGTATTTTCCCTTGTATTAGTATTGCAATGCCCTTCAAATTAGTATTCCCTTTTGATACATCTTTTTAAATCAATGTGTTTTAATGAAATGAAAATTGTTTTTTATTAGGTTAGCTGACATATTAAGTGACGATACGATAAAAAGTTGAAAGGAAAAATAAAATTAATTCTAAATCTGGAAATAAATGGGGGAAAAAATTTGTTTTTAATATAACAGGAAAAATAATAAATAAGTTCATTCTAATATTACTAAAACAAAGAAAATTCTAGCAAGTATTCAACAATTATAAAGTGATTATTTACCAATCAAACATTCAATAAAAGCTATAAAAAACGGAACATTTATTGGCAAATTAATCATTCTTAAAATCAAATTAAATGCTCGAAGGCAGTATGAGTAATAAAATAAACATATATTTGAAACGCAATTCTGCAGTTTCATCTATATTTGTTTTTTATAGCCGCTTTTCTACTTTACAAATGAATTTTGATTCCTAAATTTAATTCTCAAAAAAAAAAAAAAAAAAAAAAAAAAAGCTTCAACAAATAATTTTAAGTAATGAATTCAAAATTTGGCATACGAATAATGTAATTACTATGGAGGCAAATAATTAAGGAAAAGAAAAGAGAGAAAATTAATGATCGAGAGATATAAAAATTTCCAGAAGCGTTAACGCGAAGAATTATGACGTAATAAGCACGTAAGAATAATCTGGCAGGGGGATGGGAGCAAGGTTTCTTAATTAGTGCAGACTAAATTATAGTCTTTGAAGCAGATAATTTAGATTCCAAGAAAATTACCTTTGGGTCAAGTTCTAACTATAGACAGTAAACAACTTGACTAATTGCAATGTGTAAACTAGAGTGTTAGGACACTATATTTCATCTGATGGAAGTACACATTTTCTACCAACCCCTTGTAGAATATCCCTGTTTTATATCTTGAATGTTAAATAATTTTTTCCTTCAACCCAATAAAAAAAATTTCAATTATCAGCGATAACAGCAGCCTTTTTAGAGTAAAACCAGAAAACATTGAAACTTTTTAAAGAAAGTATATTTTTAAATTGCACAAAATCTTATTAAATTCAATTAAATTTTCCATAAGTGTAAACTAATGAACTATTCTGCAAACACGATAACGATTATTTTTTTACAGCTAATAATTGTTAAAATAATATTATTGACTGTTGTTATTATTCTAGATACAGAACAACCATCTGAACAATCAGAACAACCAAAATAAATTCCTATTGTAATGCTTGGGTATATAATAGAGTGGATACGACGATTTTTGTATATCTATAAAACATGCAATTAACGCATCGTTCAAAGATGAACGATTAAATGGCTGAAAATAATTAATTATTAATAATTTTATGCGATTTCTTGATACAACTTACAGAAACAAGATAAATGAAATCGAGGGAAACATTTAAATAGATTCAGTATATTACACAGAATTTCTCTGAAAATGTATTTGAATAATTTTTCAATGATTTTAAAGTTTCACCAGAAAAAAGGCGATTGATTCAAAATAACCAAAGCCCACTATTTATGACAATTTAGTTTTTTAGAAATAGCAAAGAGAAGCTACTTTAAACGAATTTTGAAGAGCAACACTTCAACATAACTTTCCTTCTTTTTTATAAATGAAAATATTCATTTGAAAGAGGGCAGCAAGTTATTTTCTCATAAGTTGAGATGAATCCCGATTCTCAAAAACGCTAGCATGACACTGAATTCTGAAGAGTGATCTGCCGATTCTTCAGTCATCCCTATCATCTAATCACGATTTAAAATTATAAAATTAATTCCAATCGGGTCTTCTGTGGATTGAAAATAGAGTATAAACTCGTATAAGTCGGCTTTTGTAAAGCTATCCCATTAAGCTGCAATTTTCATCATGTCAGCACAACTGTGATGAAGGTCACCAATAACAAAATGCATGCTATACATGTAAGCCGCGATTATCATCGAAGATAATAAAAATAATATTCATTACAGCGACTTCAAAAGAAAATAAAATTGAAAAATTCTCATTTTATCTGGCTCAATTTTAAGACTGTCTTCTTTATCTTCTATTTTCTAAAATTCCTCTTGCATTTAATACATGGAAAATCTTGCACGATTCAAAGAATTCACGAAATATTTCTCTTTAGAATTAACATTATTTTTGACAATTTTGAAATCAGAATTTTCTCCGTTAACCTAAATAGATAACACATAGCACTACCATTTCGATCGAATTAAAAGTTCAATTTTTGAGACGCTCCAGAGTTCGAGATAATATAAATTTTCAACAATAAAGGCTATGAATAACTTAAAATGTTGTCATTTAAGAATTTGGCAATTTTTTGAACGAGTTTGACTCGTCAAATGTTGCAAATGGATTAAAAATGTTTCGAATTCAAATGCTATCAAAAACATATACTCACATAACAGGAAATTCATATGCATAATGTAATTTTAAGAATGATCAGAAATATCAAAACGCATAACAGGATAATTTCGATTAGTTTAATTTCTTTCTTCCGACCGAAATAATATCTGATTTATTGGCTAGCAATTTTACAGTAAGAACCAATCTGCGCTCCTGAACGATGGCCAAATGATTCAGACGAACTGAAGTGAGACAATATCAAATGCAGCATATCCGTATATGAATTATTCCTCGAACACAGGTCTCATTATCAGTCTTTCGTTCCTGTTTACACTGACGGATCTAAGACATCCACCCATGCCTCATTTGCTGTTATTTTTCCAGATAAAAAGTCATGTTTTCAGCTTCCTTCGTGTTGTTCCATTTTTACTGCTAGGACCACTGCAGTTTTGCATGCTTTATTAGAAATTTTAAATAGACGTAGTGGAAGCTATATTATTTACATTGATTCCTTAAGTGTTTTACAATCTTTAAAATCACTCCAAAATCATGCTCATCCAAATATTTTAAAGATTTTAGACATATTTTATAAGATTATCTCTCGTGGTTTTACAGTCCTATTCTGTTGGATACCATCCCATGTGGGAATTTGTGGGAATGAGCAGGCTGATAAGAGTGCCAAATCCGCAACTCATTTTTTAGAAACACCCATACCTGATTGCGATTTGAAGAAACAGGCAAAAATCTGTCTTTACAAAAATTGGCAAATTCAGTGGGATTCGGAAACCCTAAACAAACTTCATACTTGCAAGCCTATCATAGAAAACTGGCCTTCTTTGAATTATCGAAAACATGACACAGTTTTAACTCGTCTGAGAATCGGTCACACTAGATTCACACATAGACGTCTATTATTAAATGATCAATTGCCAACATGCCCACATTGTGACTGTGGAATAACAGTTTATCATATCCTTGTTGAATGCCCTTATTTTAATGCTCAACGCTTATTTTACTTCAAAACAACTACAGTGACTTTGCCCTTGTTGCTTGCTAGGGATCCACATGAGAACCTTTTTGTCTTTTTAAAATCTATAGGTTTTTATTCCTTAATTTGAACTTACCATTATGGCTTCGTTTTGACTTTTTGTAATTTATCATCATTTTACCAATGTTCTTTATATCACTTTTATAGAGACTGTTTTTATTAAACTTTGAATTAGAAATAATCTTGTTTGGCGCAGTATAACCTACATATTGGTTCTTGTGCCATAAAACCTCAAACCAAACCAACCAAACCGTATATGAAGTAATTCCATTTTGCTTTATGACTAGAATTTTTTTTAAACAAGAATTTGGTGCACTTGCAAAGACATTTTTGTCTAAGAGATTGACAGTATGTTCGTTTGATTCTCGGAAACAAAAGAAAAATTAAAACGGATATCTGCCACATAAATCGTCTTTTTAATCCTCATTAATTCACACACAATCCCATTAAGGAAACCAGTTCAACCGCATCTGAAAAAAAGAAATGAGAGAAGAGAGAAATGACCATGAAAAACAGTATTTGACACACAGCTTGAAGAATTTTTAAGCCTCCATATTACGATAGGCATTTATTTTAACAACCAGATGTGTCAAAACTTCTTCTTCTTCTTTACCTGTCATTCCGGTGCCCTTTTATCAAGTGTAAATGGTTACTTGACTACATTATTAAAAAAAAGAATGTGTTCGGAAAACAACACTTTCCGATATGCACGAAAATGAGGCAGTAGAGGAATCACGCATCACTGCATCTGAGACTTGTACCCTCCCCTCAATATTTTAACGCACCTACTCGCTCAAACTAGACGGTCGGATCCTCCGAGGCACTGGTTTTTTAAGACAGCCCACCAAACCACACCTTCAAAGTGCAAGACAATGAGCTCTTTTTCCGGCAACAGAGACTTGTGATTTGACGATGAAGTCATATCAAATTCTTCGTAGTAGCCCTGAAGGCAATTTTATGTTTAGAATAACAAATAGGTTAACTAGACCAAGAGAAATAAAAGCAATACCAGTTAAGCTTACGGTACATAATCAGAGGGCTCAAATCACCTAACATTTCTTTGATACCAAAAAGAATGCGGTATATGACGATTTCGAAAATGTTTACCTATGCCATTTTTCACTAAGACATAAGCATTTTATGGATAATATCAATTATCTGGTTTTATTTGAGCTTAAGATTATTTGGGACAAGAACAATTCGAATTTCATTCCCAATGCCTACAACCCAATAGACCTATTATTACATACCTAACTCGCGAAACTAGCATGCCATTTCATATTATTAAATCAATATATATATATATATATATATATATATATATATATATATATATATATGAACTGTTCAACTGTGTTTAAAAAGTGTGTTGAATCAAAACTGAACTGTTTAACAAATGAATGCAATCTTAAAAACTGGAGAAGAAATTTGAATAATAATCAATAAACATAATCGCCTGTGTCGATATCTCTTAAAGCTTGAGTGGAGATAAAAATATGCTCCTTTCTTTTGATCGCCATTATTACCCGGAATTGTGACTTATGTTTTGTCTTCTAGCAACGGAAACAAGTTTTTTTTTTTTTTATGTTTAAATTATAGATTTATTGATGTGAATAAAGCTAAGCATGAATTAAAATTATTTATAGGAACTAAAATTCACATTTTATTTAATTTTTGATGTTGATTAATAAGTTGAGGTTTGCAAATTTCAAATGCAAATTGATTTTGTTGATTAATTTTGATTTCAATATTCGAGAACATTATGGATAAAGAAGATTTCAGTAAGAGAAAATGAAATTTTTAATGTTACAATATATTTGCATCTAAAGCGTACAGTAAATACTTACAGAAGAGATTTTTTTTTCTTACAACCTTCTTTAGTTAATCTGAGACAAACGTATCCCAATTATTATTAACAGGATAATAACGCGTTCCAGATAGGCAGATCTTGTATTTTTTCATAAGAATAGAAAACATTTTGACAGAAAACTAGATTTTAAAAAATGAAAACCGAAATATTTTGAAAAATATTTATAATTCAGTCAAATTTCGAGAAAAAAAATTAAATAAATAAAAATGAGCCTGTAAATACAAAAATAATAATAAAAATCACGTAAACACCATCATTTCAATACTGACAAATTTAAATTCGTTTCAAAATAAGATTAGAACGCAAGGAAAAGACAGAAAAATACATGACTACTTAATATACACAATAAACAATTCTTATTTTGCCCTTATAGTAAAAAATTATAATTAACGATAATTCGTTTTTCACAAATTACGGATTCACAGAGAAAATTTATTTAAAAATCATTCAAAACATTTATATTTCAGTCATTCCAATCCAGCTTCAATGCTTCTTTGATATAAATATTCCAGTAACGGACAAAATTTAATAAGATATCCGAAGTTCTACAAATTTGTAAATTACACATACTAAATATTTTCGGTTTCTCGTGAAGTTGTGGAATGAAATTTACTACTCATTTATTTTTTTAAAGCCTGAAACCACTATCATCATACTTAAAATTCACTGTTGCAGTCGTTCAAAAAGTAGACAATTGAACTAAATGAGCATAATCGCATTCAAAGGTTGTTAAACTTTTAAAACAAAATCTTATCCTATAATATAAATTGACAAAATTGAACGGGTAAGGTATTCTAATCATTGACCACGAAGTTGTTATTCTTGAATAAATAATAATAATAAAAAAAACATATTCAAAGTCAATGGCCAAAGAATCTCTACAGGAAGAAAAACACAAATACACGATGGATTTTGAGTTAAATGTCCTCCAGAGAAAAACCCCATCTTTTCCACTTTCATTTTTTTTTAAACATTAAATCGTTTTGACCTCTGAAAGGATTTTTTGCAGAGAAAAATTTAACACATTGTAGGCGTTTTCCGCCTTTCCACTGCCTACTTTAATGAGTCAATTTGCTAAATCCTTATAGATCGTTCCACTGCGGAAATCGCTCTCGACATGCAACAACAAGAAAAATATATCTGCTGCATACATCATTTCTGTAATTATATACCTGCATAATTAATTACGTTGCAACAGGAAATTCCCAGCAATTAATGAGGATAAATAAGGATCCTAGTAAAGATGTTACACTTTGGAAATCAAACAGAAATTCGTCCAGAAATATGAAATACGAGAAAAGAGGAGAGAGTAATATATATTGTTTTAATGAAGAAAATTGTGAAATAATTAAACATTATGAAACGGGAAATTTCGGTTTCTTACTTCGTACAGCTAAATGACTCATTAAGTGAATTTCAATAAAATCAGATACTAGGGAATTTGTAATTCTTATTTTTACAAATTTTAAAATGTAAGGAATAATAAATCAACTGGACAGTAAGTAGTCACTCGTTGTATCACTATTGAATAATAAAATCTGTGTTTCTGCATGCCTTTATAAAAACAGCATTCAGAAACTAAATAGTTTCCGCTTTACATAAAATTTTAAAATATAAATTACTTTTTGTATCATTAAAAACGCATTTTGTTCAAATATATGAAATACTTTTAAATACAATGGCCTACTTGAAGGCACAAATGATACACTTCCCAACTTTTCTCATACTATTAGCTAGAGTTGCCATTGTTATTACAATTATTATTTTATTAAAAAAATAAGAATTAAATTTACTTTTTACATAATATTCTATTTAAGAGAAGACTGGAAATATCTTTTTGAAAGGAAATTTAATATATTTCAGCAAATATAAAATTCAAAGTAACCAGCATTTAAGAAATTCAGGAATTTTCGTGCTGAAGGCTGACATTCAACTAGAAACAGACGAATGCATTTGCTAAGAGGAAAAAAATATAAAATGGGAAACAAATAGAGGGCAAATAGCAAAATTGTAATAAATAGACCGAATTACCAACTACTAACTTATCAAAATAAATATTTTGGTATCCCATGATACTTAATTTCTTAGCCGCTTTTTCGTCAAAATCTTATCATATTTTTCTAATAAAAAATATTTTACTAAAAGTATCTAACATTACTCATGAAAATATCACGGACTGAATACAAATTTCGTTGAAAAGAGCATTAAAATAAATAAAAAAATCAAAAAAGATTTTTAAAAATGAATTTCTGATTATTCTATTTCATCAAATAAAGTTTCACTTTGCAATCGTTGTTAAACTTAAATAAATTATTAACGTATCTTTCAAAGATGTTTTATCATAAAATATGTCATAATCATTTTACACAACTCTCTTAATACTTAATCATCGTCAGGCAGATTTATTTCAAATTTATATTTCTTTACTTCGCTTCTATAGAACATTTTATATCGTAAGCTACTAGTTGAGAAAAAAGTTCAGATTTCTGCCATTTAAATTGTATTACGTTTTTTATTCTGCAGTTTCAATAATTCTGGATGTATTTATGAATAAAAAAAGCTGGTCAAATTTGAAATTCTTAAAAAAAAAAAAAAAAATGCTACAAGAATTAATACTGAATTTAAAGCATTTTTATTCAAACAAACGTAGCCCACATGATGAATTTTCTAACAGAAATATCTTTTTTTTAAATTTAATTTTCTATAAGTTATTCAACATAATTCTACGAAATAATAAATGCGAACACTTATGAAAGGAAAGTTTCTAATTATTTAGTGCAAAACAATAGCTGATGATTATTAGAATTTGTAAATAAATATATAATGTCTATTATTACTAACCAAAGCTAAAAACATTAAGCATTTTCAAAGAATACATACCTTACTAAAATATAAAAACAACTGCACATTTTTTAATAGCAGAACTACCAAAACTGAGAAGCAAAAGCCTTGGAATAAGCAAGATAAAAATTCTTTATTCGATATCAAACGGGAACAGAAATTAATTCAATTTATTTCAACGAAATTACTAAAAAAATACATATGAATTTATCTGTCAAGAATTATAAATTTAAAAGGAATAAAGGTCAGATAAATAAAGAAGAAGAAAGTGACAGTGAAGTGTCACAGAAGAATGAAGTTGTCCTGAAGGATATAACATAGTATCAAAAATTAAATCAATTTCCTAAGCCCATATGATTCTATTAATAATAAAGATGTTAAGTAACATTTTGAGAATTAAAAATTAAAAAATAAAAAAAAAATGGCTCAATGAAGAAGCAAAAAGGCTGGAGGAGGAGAAGAGACAGAAAACGGTCAGTTACTGCCTCGAACGCTATTCTCTAAATGTATTTGGGAATTCTTAACCGGATTTAAATCTAACAGAAGAAGTGATCATTCACATTTGTCCATCAAACCATTCAAAATTTTGTCCAATGAAATGAAGCATAAAATGTATCTGGATTGACCTGCTTCCTTATAAGAGAGTGAATAAGAAGATCTTGAATATTACACTTTTACTCTGCACACAAATATAATAGCATTGTTAATCGCACACGCAAACATGATTACGTTTTAGTACATTCAAAACCCTCCTCCCTTACTATATCGAAATAACAAAGGAAAGCTTCACACCAGGCAAGCAGAAAAAAGCACAGACTGAGTTATCGTAAAGCTTCGGTGTCGTTTGTATTTCTGGGGAGGTTCACATTGAACTCTTATAATTGTGTTGGACTTTAACTTTCAATTGTTATTTTTGATTTTCGATGAACATCTAGATTTAACTTTTAATAGCCCATCAAAGTTGGGATCGCCATCTTTGAACGCAATGTTAGAATCTGTTAAAAAGGCTGAAAAAGCCTTAAGAGGCAACGACAATTCTTTAAGGGATCATGAAAAACACACTACGCTTTCCATAGAAGACTGCAAAATAGCGAAATTACTTTCTCTCGTGCTTGCTATTCATTTCCATAAGAAAAATCAAAACGCTAATGGTAGAAAATAATAACAATAAAAAACAGATTACAAAACGATTCTTATAAAAAAAAAACGGATTTGTAAAAATCGAAAGTTAGAAAGTGTACAATTATCCCTCCCCCCCAAAAAAATGCATCAAGATATCGAATTTTAAACTTCCCCAACAAATCCGAGACCCAATGAAACAGATAATTTGATTTAAAAAAAATTACGAATTATTAATTAACAAGCAAACGAAAAAAATTATTTGATTTGTTCTTAAATGTTGTAAGGAAATGTAAATGTTGTACATGTACATTGATACAATACATTGTACACTAAACAATTTTGCATGACTCGAAGCTTGGCCTGTTAAATGAATGATGATACATCAAGTTTAGGGATTGCAATTCCGGACCAAAATTTCAATACCGGTATTCGGTATTTTTTAGATCTTAATACCGGGATACCGGTTTTAATACCGGTATTAGAAATTTTAGAAAAAGAAAGAAAACACAGCTGTTTTTTGTTTTATTTGCCAGTTTTATTAGAAAGGGTAAATATCACAAAAAATGTTTTCTAATTTATAAATTATAACAGCATATAAAGAATCCCAAAAAAGTAAAGGAACAACTTATTTATTTAAATCACAAAAAAAGTGTAAATATCACTATTCAGTCTGTGGTACTAATACAAATTTTTGAAATGTGATCTTAAAAAACATGATGCATCAATTGTACTGTCATTGAGCCTGAAAAGTAATTTTGTGTAAAAATTACCAGCTGTCGAAAACGCTCTTTCGGCATCTACGCTAGTTGGTGGTACTGTTAGCAATGCGCGATATATTTTTTCCAAGTATTTACCTCTAAATCCCTCATCTTCAAATAAATCGATTTCTTATCTGATGGTTTTGGATATAGCTGATTTCTGTATTGTATTTTGGTTCGTTGAAATTTTTTTATTTATCGCTAATTCTAATTTTTTTTAAAGAGACAATTCCTTTTCACTATCAATATTAGTGTCATCATAATCTTAGATAACTGAACCGAATTCTTTTGAATGTGGATAAGTTTGAGGGTAAAAAATTTTAAGAAAATTTACTCTAAACTTAATCAGATTTGAATTGGTTATTTTCTTTTCTTCTTTTTCATTTTCATTTTTTAAATCATTATAATTATGTAAATACCATAAGATATTTTCTATTTCGATATGCCTTTCTTCTGTGCGATTTTTCAATGTAATATATAATCTTCAGATAGTGATGTGTGCTGTTAGGAGTAAACGGTTCCAACGTGTTTTAAAATCTATTATTAACATATATTCTGTTTTATTTTCAGTTAGTATGTATTTTAGTAATATGTCATCTTTTATAGGGGAACGTTTAAATATCTTAACAATTTTTCGAACTTTATAAATTAAAGGAAGCATTTCTTGATGGGTTAATATTTCATCCTCATTAGCAATATCTTCTTCAACAATTACATTGTCATTATCTTCATTGTCAATATCACTCTCACTCTTATTCTCTTCAAAGTTGGAATCCGAAGTTTCTATATCCGCAGTATTTGGATTCTTCTGTTCTTTATTTTTTTGGTATAACACATCTATTACCCCTAACTGAATTCCATGTGCATAGCACAATTGCTGACTTGCTCCATTCAACTTTCCAACTTTTTTCATAACTGTTGCTCCATCAGTCATTATGGATACAATTTCTTCTTTCAGAGATAATCCATGTTTCGCTAATTTATATTTAAGCAAATAAGCCATTAATTAGTTAATTAATTTCGCCCGTTAGGGAGACATAAAAACAAAAACGTTTACTATTTTGCTACGTTGTCAATTCCTGAATATATAGTGGAGACAATTTTAAAAATTTCTAGTAAATACCGAAATACCGGTATTTAAACTTGTGAATACCGGTATTACAAAATTGTACAAATGGCTCAAAATACCGGTATTCGGTATCCCGGTATACCGGTATTGCAATCCCTAATCAAGTTATTATACAGGTTAATTAATTCTTTTAGAATTTCGAAGAACATTTTCTGTTGAAGGTGAAACGCAAAAATAGTAAATTGATAAAAGGAAAGCATTTTTTTTTCTATATCTGAAATATTAAGAATAAATATAAATGTAGAAAAAAAAATGAAGATTTCAAAACACGTCTGCGAACCACAAAAACCTTCAGCTACAGCGGAAAAGAGCAGCCACATTTTGGTCAGTACGATCCGAAGATAGATACTTAACAAAACTGCCACAACCAAAGAACACATTCTGCAAAAGTTACCGTTTCTAGACGCAGTAATGATTAAGTTCATTCCCTCCAAGATTGAAATAGAGAATAAAATAACAGTGATAAAAGAAGACATTCCGAACGGGCATCCAACGAGGCGGGGGCGTTCAGGGACGTGGAAGAACCTCTCATTCTCCGCGCAGGATGGCATCCAACAAATTACAGGTTCCACCAACACGATGAAAACTTCTATTCAAACAACGGATACAATGAAAATATGTCTTAAATTACAGGGGTGAAAACGTGCGCTTTTTCTTTTTCTTCTTCTTTTTTTTTTTTTTTTTTTGCCATTATATCAGGTTTATGTGTACATATTTATTTCATCCGACTTAGATAAGACTTTCTGTTTTCTAAGCGATATCTAAATTGTAAAAAAATAAGACATAATAATGTTATTTTCGACAAAAAAATTAAAACATTTTGTATGAAAATAATCCTGTTAAGTCAATAAAATCTTTTATATTAATTTCTTTTCTCAAAACGTATAGCATTATTTATGAATTGATTTTTCCCCCTTCTATTTAAAGCTTTTAATTTATAACACTCATTTGGCAGTTTTTGAAATACAACAGGAAAAACAAAATGAACTATAACATATAAACAGGAAGAATCAAAATGCATTAATAAAATGAATTTCAATCTTATACGGCTGTAAACAAAAACAACCCGTTTTCTACAGCGATGATATATTTAAGGCGTGGTGTCAGGATTAATAATTAGTTATTTGTAAGCCATCTAGGTTAAAGTTTTATATTAATTTATTTTGCTTAAAGAATGTCATTTGTTTGCTAAATACAAATTCATAATATTATTTTTTTAAAAAGCATTGCTGAAGTCTATGAAAGAATAATATAAATAGTTATAGTTAAAACTAAATGGCAATAAAATTTTTAAGAGCCGTCAAATAATTAGAAATATAATCGTTTTATTAATTATCGCTACAGGATACTGTATTAATAGGCGATTTGGCTTGTCTAAGAATTAAGGAAGAAGAGAAAAAAAAATCTCTGTGCATTAATATAAAAACTGCAGTAAAGAGTACTTAATATGCTTAATAATTTTCACATTTCGGTTTGTCAATTGATTGCTCATAAAACAGATTTAATACCTTATCCAAGACAAACATTTGTTTAACGTTTTAAAGAGTCTTTGAAGAAACTTTGGGGGAAAAAAAGAGAGGATGATTACAAAGATGATACGAATAAGAATGAAATTTTTTGGTCTCTTCACAAATATTTCTTCTGTACCTATGATATATTATTCCCAACTTTATTCAACTTTCGCATAAAAAGAATTTAACAATTCAATAAAAAAGAATATTTTTTAGGGTTTTCAAAGATATATATAATTCAATTAAATATTAAATAACAAGTTTAAAAAATATATTTATTGGTGTTTTTATATTTAAAAATTTTTATTTATAAATTAAAATTTAGATAATATCCTTACTTAAATTATGTGCAATTTTTTTACATCTTTAATAATTATGTAATTTTCTGTTTTATCATTTTTATTTCCAATTTGTATTTGTGTTCGAATGCAGATTTTGATTAAATAATTTTATTTAATTTTTATCGATATAATTTTTTGTTTTTCAGAGTACATATAAAATTCCATTATCTTCTTTTTATTTTACGTATACTATATTTTAAAAATATTTCATTACTATAACACATGGATGAGACAAAATAAATGCCTGATTTCAATGCTGTATTATGCAACAGGTAGTAACTGCATTTATTTGAAAAATATTTAAATAAAGTAATATATTCAATCTTTGAATACAAGTACCATAGGTGCTCAATACGCATTATTTTTGTTACATGACATATGCTACTGCTATAATGCAATTTTTGTTAAATTCAATGAAACTCTATGGAGTTAACCAGATCTATAGTTAAAGTTGTTAAATACGTTTGAGAGTTTTATTACAGAAAATTCTTAATATATTTTTACTACTAAATTCGATTGTAACGAAATAACAATTATAAAATTTAAGAAAATAAATTAAAAGCCCGATTCGTATTTTCTTGTGCCGTTCACCATAAATCACTGAGACAGAAAATCAAAACTTTTTCTAACGATTTAAAAATGGACTACTATTTAATTCATAAACAAATAGGGCTGTTTATTTCTCGGAAGCTCAAAGTATAACAATACATACGCTTACGAAGAATACATTATTAAAGGTTAATGTAGCACTTGTCGTTTAGAGGTTGTAAACAAGTTAAGAAAAACGTAGAACTGTCTAGAAATAATGGACAACGTCGTCCAGAATAATGCAGCCCCCCACATCGTTAAGGAATACAATTCTAGCTTCTTATCACGCAAGAAACGTAACAATTTGATTCTGCCAAAACAAAACGTGATTGTTAAGTAGAGAAACAGAGGTCAGCCAATCAGGCAGAAATAAAAGACGCAGCGCTGCTTCCTGACTAACAAACACTGTGGGAAAAAAATTAAGTCTATTATACAATCGTCAAGAAAGTGAGACGGAATCACATTCAGATGATTAAAGACGTAATTGTGCGTTGATTTAATCGAAGACTGCCAGTGATAGTTTGTCAGAAATGATAATAAGACGCTGTTCACAGGTATGTGCCAGGGATTTTAATAGTGAACATTAATTAGGTAGAGTAGGCTGTTGGCAATCGAGAATGGTACCTTCTTGGTTTTTGTCTAGTTCAGTCAAACAGATCCTTTTGAACAATTGATTAATAACTTTTTTTTCTAAACATGATGTTAAGATTCGACGTGCTATAAAAGTGATGCATTCATAACAGCTTTGCTCTTCGAAAACACGAACGATCCCTTTCTTTCTTTTTAGGTTTAGTCATCAGGTGAAAAATTATTCAATATTTATTCTCTTTAGACGAATACATCCCTTTTTCCAGATTCACTGTGTATAGTTTTCCGTCATCTAATTAATTTTAAACTTATTTTAATTTATGTTAAATCCATCATGTAGAATTTATGATGATAAATTATTCACCTTAAGATGACCTGAAATTTTTTTTAAAAAAATCTATTGAAACAAGTTTCAAACATATATATTAAATATAAAGGATGCAACGAACCCGGAGGTATGACAGTCAATAATATTTCTAGATCAAGACCGAGGCAAATAAACGCATTTATCTTTTAAAATATCGCACTGAATTGCTCTTACTTCAAAAAGAAGAATTAAAAGAATCATGATCCCGATGATAACCTCTGCGGAGAAAATAGTACCTGAAATTGCTTATAATCTAATATGTTTTATAAATGGGTAACAAAGTTGAATAGATCACAAAAAATACGAAGCGCAACTTTTATTTCAATCACACAATATATTCTAAAGTTCTTCCCCCCCCCCCTCATGACAGCGCAGCATTTATGGGGGGAAAATATTGCATAGAACATTAATAAATGAATAAGTTGATAAGCATAGTTATATTAAAAAATATTCAATTTTTTTTGTTACCTAAAATTTAATTTTAACGTATTTATTTTTTATTCGATATTGAATATCTTAATTGCTTTTTACGCTTATTTTATATCAAAGTTTACTAACCCCAAATAGTTTCTATTCGATTCAGTTACTGTTTTATGAATTTCAACTATTTAATATAAACTTATTTCACAAAACATTTCGGCATTTCCTATAATATCTGTTATATATGAAAGAAAAGAAAAATATCAAAATATTTCATAAAAAAGATTCAAGCAAAAGTTTCATTATATATATATATATATATATATATATATATATATATATATATATAACGAGTAGTTGTTACGTGAGCTTTATTTTAGCTTCCACATTAAAAAAATTTACTGCTCAAATTATCACCTAAATTCAAACCTGTAGCACCTCTTTTTCCCCTTGAGCAGAGAGCGCCCCCTTGTGGCGTTTTACAGAAGCCCCTTGTGACGATTACAGACAAGCAGTTGAACAGGAGACTTGCATCCTGAGGTCGGTTTTTTTTTCTATGCGCAACCCTTGCGCTAACACCGAATGCTTTCGGTTGGAAACGATGGAGTCCCTCCACCATACTGTTTACTTTAACTTACTTGCCTTTTTTTTTTTTTTTTTTTTTTTTTTTTGTAAATTTTGCAGTGTAGCTGTGTTTGTTCAGATTAAAAATATTGTATTTAAAAACCGGGCTGTTCAGTAGAAAATCGCAACACACTCACTATAAACCATCTTTGTTTATTTACTATTAAAATACCGTCTTGCATTTTTTATCCGTTTTTGAAAAAATATATAATTATACACTTTTCTTACGAAGCCAGATTTGGAAGATGCACAACAAATCCCATACCGTACCACCCGGAGAGTCCACTGACTTTTAGCCGCTCTCCAACACCAAAAAACAAATACAGAATTATAAGAAGTTAAACAAATGGTAACATCTAAACAATGAACGAAAGAAAAAAAAAGTAGTTTAAATAAGATCTTAATAATAAAGGAAGAAAAGCAAACAGAAGCAAGGTATTCAGAGCAAAGCAACAAAGCAATGAAACGCATCAGCGACGAAGAAAATTCTACGAGAAGGAATAGCTTTCTGCTTTTTTTTTTTTAAGTTGTAGTTGCACGACTTTGAAGCCTCCACCCTTTCAACCATCCCTTATAAAACGCCCGTGGCCCCTCCTTTCATATTGCAAAAAAAAAAAAAAAAAAAAAAAAAAAGGCAACAAAGCAACAACCTTTCTCTTAAATTGGAAAAAACGATGAAAAGAAGCGACGAATAAAGAGAAAAAAATGTGTGAGTAAGCGATTCAAAAGATTCGAATAATATGTTCTTGAAATGAACAATAACCAGCCCCCATAGGCATTTCATGAGCGAAGTCCTTTGTATTAAATATATATGACAGCTTACAGCAGAAATGTGATTAACTTCATTATATTTTCTGCTTAATCACTTTTTTTAAAATATGTCTTTGGTATACATTTTAATTTGGAATAAGAACAATGACCTTTTGTTTGTTCCAAACATAAACCGAAAGAAATTCCTGAAGAAAACAGAGAAAAAAAACAAAGAAAGGTTTTTTTTTTTTTTCCCCTTCAAAATGAAATTAGAATTCACTCTTTAAAGAGGAATTCGGTGACAATCTGGTATTGCAATTAGGAGTAAATTTTCTATCAGTTTGCATATTTAGATGCAAATAAAATAGGGGGAAATATTCTACAAAAAATGAATTCATTCAAAATTTGCATTTCGGAATTTGCAGAAGAAACTGCTGCATTCGAAATTTCCAGAAGAAATAAAGTTATTCTTCAAAGAATCCAACATCAAGGAATAAAATTAACACCAACATACAACTTTGTGGTGAAAGTCTCGGTTCTAAAACCAATATTATATATGTGAAATATATATATTTCATTTTATATATATATGAAAAGTCGCACATATTGACTCCAATAATAATTCACAGCTAAGAATAAGGATTACTCTGATTATATTTATTGACAAAATACCATTGTTACGAATATATTTTTATAGCTGTTAATAAATAATGTTCGGAATTATCTCTGAAAATACAAAAAAAAAAAAAAAAAAAAAAAAAAAAAAATGGAAGTATCAACATGAAATATTAATTTTAAATTACAATGATCGCGTTTTCATATGTCGTCACATAATTGATAAAAATTCTGAAGCTGCCATGACAATTTATATCTTTAATGTAAATCAAAATTCTTATAAAAATAATTACCATTCTTGAACAAAAAAAAAGTTTTTATTATCGAATCCGTTTACTAAACGTTGCATTCCGAATGATTTCAAGAAATTCGTTATACAATTTCCAAAGCTATGCAAGATAGAAATAAAATTTATAAAGTATGATTCGAGCGGAGCGAAAAGAAATTATACGCACAAGATTTGTGGCAATATGAGAATTTTTACAGTTTAAGATAAAAGAAAGATTGAGTTTAAAAATATGGCTATCTTTTTTAACAAAAATATATTCGGATTACAGTGGCAAAGAAACAGAAAGAGAGAGAAGGGGGGATTTTTTTTTTTTTATTATTTTTATTTAGAAATAAATAGGGGCGATTTCTTTGAAAGACAGAGAGAGTTTCAATAATTTAACAAAAATGTGAGGCAACGACATCGGAGTAGAAAAAAAGTTGGAATATAAAGGGGGGGGAAAAAAAAGGAACATTTTATATAAAGCTAAGAAATTATTAATTTGAGCCTATATCATTGAAAAAGGAATAAAACGATATTTAAACAAATTTTTTAAAGGAAGTTTATGAACAACGAATCAATGGTTCCTAGCTGTTTATCAAGTTATCTCATAAAAAAGTATCACATCTTTAATTCATCTAGTTGGTCTATGCATTTCCAGTCTACATCGAACACATTTATTTAATCCATATTTATGAGTCAATTCAAGTATGCTGACATCATTTTGCTATTTTTCCAGCTTATCTCTGCCAATGATAACAAACTAGAGTATTTCTTTGTCTATCACTCCTCAGTGCCCTATAGTATTCATTCATTCATGAACAAAAAATAAAGAAAAATAAACAAATGTAAATAGCAGTTGACAAGGAGTTGCAGCAATTCTCACTATATAGAAATCACAGATTCGTTGATTCTGACGCTTTACAAATAATGAAACAACCTACCAAATGATACCTACACTACTGAGGGTATTAAGAGTTATGATTTTTATTTAATTCAAAACAGGAGTCAGCTAAAAAAGAATATTGGATAGCTGTGGCTGCACAATATGAAATATAAAGAATTCCATGCAGGAAAACAATAAAATGGAAAAAAGCATCCATAAAAATTGAATGATTCAAAGCAAATCAGCAGACAAATATAGTTCACAAACTTTTTCATGAAATAAATACATAAAATCTATTTCAAAATAAGAAAGCAGTCAAAGGCATTAAAAACAAAATATTTAACTCCGGAATTCTATTCAATTTCCGCTCATCTATCTATCTATACTTATATATAAATACGTATATAAACCTCAATGTGTGTGTGTTGGTGCTCTACAGGCCAGACCGTTTGACTTACAGCTACCAAATTTGGTACATGTATACCTTGGAGGTCGGGAATGTGCACCTGGGGTATCTTTTTTTTGAAATTTTAATTAAAAACTAACATTCCCGTCAAAAAAAAATCTTCATTATCCCCACAGCCAAATAAGTAAGGTTTCACTTTTTTCCCCCCACACTAATGAGGCTAGGCTTAACATTTTTCGGCTGATTATTTCAAACTATTCTCTTTATTTTCTTAATGTTTGATGCATTTAAAATTAAACATTGTTAATTAATCGATCTTTCAGATTCATTCTGAAGTACTTTTGAATTAAAATAAAACAGAATAAAGGAAATTAAAAATTTCTAATCTGCATAGCGTTACCCCAACTGGCGTAGAAAAATTCACGCATTTGCGTTACCATAACTGGCGTTGATAATTCATGCATGATCATTGTGTTCTGAATGTTAACAACTATTTTCAACGGATGCGGACTTAATTTAAATTATTTTTAGGTCAGTTGTATGCTTTTCTAATTAAATTGTATTTATGTTAGTTATATATATTTTTTGTATATGCTTATAGTTTTAAGTACATCGTTTTTTAAGTAGTTTTTTAAACCTGTTTTCAACCGATTATTTTAAACGATTCTGTTTATTTTCTTAGTGTTTGATGAATTTAAAATTAAACATTGTTAATTAATCGATCTGCTCATGATGAATCTGAGAAAAAAGTTTTGACAAATTCTTGAGATATTACATAAATTATGAAAGATATTCTTTAGTGCCCATAAAGTTTAAACGCTCAGTGACTCTATTATCAGTAATCATATTATAAAAAAAAATGCATTGTTTCAGTAAAAAATATAATTATATTAATTGCTGATTTATCTTTTCCACTTTAATTTAAAGCATAAATTCAACGGGAGCTAACAGAAAATTAGAGAGATACATATTACGTTATGACTGAAGGCCTTTATAATATTATAAGTGAATTATATGACTATCAAAATTTGAAGTTTTAAAATATTTTCATGAAGAAGCTATTAAAGTAGGGATTGCATAAAATATTTAATTACTAAAATTTTAACGAACATTAAGATTGGCGAACCGGCTGGTCGCCAAAGGCGGCTAATATCTAATAATTAAATCAGGTTTCCGTGCAATTTCTTAACCTCACTTCGGCCACCAAAATATTTTTAGTCCTTTAAAAAAGTCAAGATATATCATTAGGTTTTGTTATTTTAATTAAAAGCAGAAAGTAATTTAATGCAAACTAATAACATCTATAATTTAAAAGCATATATGGGGTGACGCATTTTTTAAATGAAACGGGAGCAAAAACATATTGCCAAGCCTTTGTAGCCTAACAGCTAAACAAGGAAAAAAAAAAAAAAAAAAAAGCTTATAACTTATTAAGAACGATACCGATATACTCATAGCTAAAAGTTAATCTCCACTTCATAGACTTGAAAAATAAAAAAAATGGCAATAGTAGAAGGGGAAATTGGCATTCTGCTGACGTCGGAGATCTCCGCCCATCAATGCAAAGGGGCAGGGAAACTCTTCAAAGTACACCAGAAAAATAAAATGCCACACTCCCTTTGTTGAAGAGCCCACAAACCCAGTTTCGCTAAAACGGGTTCTCCTTTGGAAGACGCAGCAACAAACTTTATATGAGCCATTTCTTTCAGTTAAAAGATTTTATGGGCAGTAAAATAGAAATATCCCAGCTAAAATAGAATGGAACTAATTGAATTCGAAGTATGATGATGTTAAATTGTTAAAGAATGTCGCTTGTAAACGTTTAAATCAAAGATTTAAAGTTGCAGAAAATAACACAGGAGAGAAATCATTAACACCTCTCGCGACCTATTCATATTTTAAGCATAATTTTTTTTATGCCCATCAAAATAAAATCAGATAGTAATCTTCTTTCTTTTGCATTCGCCAGTTCAATCTACATTCAGGAATTTTATGCTTTTATTCCTTACACAGTTACAAAAGTAATAAATACATATAACTGCCACGAAACTCAATTTTTTTTTTTTTAAAGACACGATAAAGTTTTCAATGAAACAAATGAGTTTATTTATAAGAAGCACACGAGTAACACTGCTAAATATAATTTTTTTTGCATGAAATGCAGTCCTAAATTTAATGTCATATTTCGAGACAAAATAAAAACATCTATAATCAATTAAAATAAAATTAATCAAAAACATAATTTCGCTTCACATCGAAAAAGTTCTACAGTCTTCTGTATTGAGCTAGCAGTTTCAGCGATAAAAAAAAGGAGCCATTTATTATTTTGTTCAAAGAAAACTGAGGCGATAGAGGACTAGTGGTATAATCTTGACTTTAGGGCCGGTGAATTATAGTTTCGAAATCCGATTCCATCGAATAAATACTATGTAGTCCTCGTCATCTGATTGCGATGCAAAATTATGAGTTCCGTTCCGAAATAGACTTAGCATTGCTTCAAAATAAGGCATTATTATTAGCATAGAAGACTTTTTGTTTGAAAGAATATACTTTTAATAGTACTTTAGACATGCCTCTTTCCCTCGGAGCAAATATATAGATTACAAGTTTTATCTGTAGAAGATATGGTTATTGATGTTGTGAACGTAGTTGCTTAAAGGAAAAACTTATAAAGATATTTGCAATAAATTAAAGTTAATGATAATTTGTCACTTGATTTCAAAGGCAGTAAAATCCAAGATTCTATCTGAGAACGTACAATATGTCAAATCATGGTTCATTATAAAGCAAAATAATAATAATAATGATAAATAAATAAAAAAAAAAGTATTAAAAGAAGAAAACTAAAAAATTATTATTCCATAATGCCAATAAATTAACAATAATCAAATTTTTTTAAGTAATTCTAGTTTAATATTCTATTAATAGCATTATTAACAGTTCAATATTCTATTAACAAATTAACAGCATTTAAATAAAGTTATCCAAAGAAAATATTTTTGAAAAGATCCATTGAAAATTGAAATAACGATGTTTTACTTTAAAGACAAAAATTACTTCAATTAAAATTCTTATTAACATTTCCCTACGAAAGATTAGTAAAATTATCGGAAACACATAATCGAGCAATTAAAAAAAAATTCGCAAGTCAAGCTATGAAAAAAGTCATATAATTAAAATTATTGTACCATGAAAACTGCTAAATTTCTAATGAAGGAAAAAAAAAAAAAAAAACTATCACAAACTGTAGACGATTTTTTTTCTACAGCCGATAAGAAGTGAAACATTTCTGTTCGATTCCAGAATTTAATTACAAGGGAAACATTCATTATAGCGCCTTCTGAAAGTGTCGAAACGTATGAAATGAGGATTACCTAACAGTGGGAAGACCACCCTGCTATTTTCCTTCGTTATTAATGAATTCTCAGTTCTTAATTGGTCTGGAAGCACTGAAATGACTAATTCGGTTATAGAAAGAGAGCTTTGATATATCGGCAGATTCCTGAACTGCAGTTGTACAATCGTTAAAGGAATCGCGAAGATTTTGCAACTTACTGCAGTCACAAGTCATCATTCATTACATCGGGAAATGGTGACGTCAGAAAAAGACTACAAAAGGTGATACTTAACTTCTTCCAGTTTTTTTTTAAAAGGTAAAAAAAAATTACAAAATAAAATTAATGGTAATAATAAAAGCATTAATTAAAATGTGAACGAAAAAAGTATTTTTTGAGACTAATATGCATCAAGGTTTGAATGAAAAAAAAAGATTCTCCAAAGATTTGAAAAGTTAAATTAAAATAACAGGATAAATGCAATATCTAAAAGAGTTACTCTCAATTAATCTACTTATCAGGTTTTAAAAATCTAAATGAATCGAAATTCCTAAGAAGCAAATAAGTATAATAATTAAATGAATCCACAATGACAGAAAAAGAGAGAAAATAACATTTATTGCATTATAAAAGAAGATATGTCAAAAGCATCAGAAATTTTAAAAATCTTTTAAATTAAAAAGTGCATTATAAAATATTAAAAAAAAAATCTTGTTTTTGTGAAATGTATATGGCAAACAATTACAAAAAAATATGACGCAAGAGAAAACAATGTTGGATTAAGCACAAACTGCAATAAAAGCTATTAGATATTTGTTTTACGGATAGATATATGTAGAATCGCAAATTCAAGGGTGTTTTTTTAATGCTTTTTTGAACTATCTTTATAATTTATTAAGCGATAACTGAACAAAATATATAATACACATCGCAATTATAAAATGCGCAAAGTTAATCACTCAGTAAAAACTAACACTTTATAATTCTAAAGAACATAAAGTATTTTTAAATAATAAATAGCGTTGTGGATAGAACCAATAAGGCCTGTATATATTAAAAGGCATAGAAATCAGTAATAGAAACATGCTTGACATCAGAGACAGGAATTTGGACACAAAGCACATCAGCGGCGTTCGACACGGGTGAAAGAATTCCATACCGTTCAATTTAACAGATGAAAAACCAAGCAAAATGCTTAACACCCGGTTATGTACAAAAGTTTGGGAGAATTAGGTAAACAAAACCTCCCTATCAAGTCAAGCGTTAAAACTCCAGCGTGGCACGAAAAAACTCATTATAGAAGGTAACAAGAGGAGACATTTTCCACTTCTTGGAATCTTCTTAAAAAGCCATCAGCACGCAAGATAGCCAAGTTAATAGCACAAGAGAGAGAAAAGCTGGCGACAATTTCCAGTGCTGCTGGGCAAGGATGAACAGGGAGCAGAAAGAGACCACGAATAGTTAAGCAGATTTTAGCCGGAGGTGCGTGAGTGAGTAGTAGAACGGTCCAAGGTGTGGCGGTAATTACTTTCCTCGCCGGCCCCACATCATTACACGCTTGGCAGCTGCCGAAGAGTGCACCTGCGGCTGGAAATGAGATTCACTTGGTATCCAACAACATCAGCAGCGATCCCACTTTCAGCTATTTATTCCTCCCAGAAGGGGAATCCTTGCTTTCTTTTAAGAAAGAGATGGACAGGATAGGACCAGCTTATTGTTTTACATACAAAATGCCTCGGACCTGGTAATGGATGTTTTGTGAATGACAGCCGCCAAGGTCAGAGAGTTACAGGCTAACGTGATACGTAAGTTCAAACAACAGAATGATGTCAAAGTCAAGTCAAGTTGAATGTCAAGCTTTCTACGAATTTTGCGGCCATTTCCATCAGTTGTTCAACTGCTGAGAGCGTTTAGTTCAAATGAAGGTTATGTCATTTGGCAATATTTAACAGAAGTAAAATACATATTTATCACATAATCGCTTTTCTTAGCTCATTGTATATACAGATAAAATACATTGTTCTAGAATGCATACTATGTAAGAAAGTCATAATAAAGTTAGAAAAATTCGCACCGCACATTCGCAACAATTCGCGCACAACCACCATATAAAGTGAAAAACTTTTTAATGTCATATTCTTCTAATGTTAGGTATTGAAATACAAATATGAATTATATTTATAAACTATTTTAAAATGTCTTTAAATGCATGCACATGTATAACATTCCCAAAATGACATTAAAATATTATCACTTCAAGATGCATAATTGTTTTTATTTGCTTGCAAATGAAAGAAGAATTTTTCAATGTCTTCCCCTCTGATTTATTGGCGCAGCAGATTTCTCGCAACAGAATATTTCAAAATAAGAATAAAAAAAGGATATAAAAAATATTAAGCTATTTAGAAAATTTTTCCAAATACTTTACGCTAATCAAAAATCTTTATTTAAACTTGAATAAAGAGCATATATCCAATATCTCAGAAAGTATGATCTATTACAGTATGATCTATCAGTAACAATAAAAAACCAAATTCAAGATTATTATTTTAATAAAATTTTTATAATTGTTTTTAATCAGATGCTTACTTTTAATTAATATTTAAAATTAGAAAGGTTCTGGGCATTTAAATATGAATGACAATAGCCAGGGAAATTTCAATCTTTTTCTGTTGGACTGAATACAGCCTTGTTTCAAATGTAAAATCATGCCCAAGTCTTTTGGGAGTACATAATAATAACTATAACACTAATCCTACGTTTATCATGGTAAAATAAAATAAAATAAAATAAATCTTTATATGTGTTTTAACACATTGACTGCCGCAAACGCGCCTGATGTGCTACAGATAACATGTAATTGTATCAAACCATTTATGTTATTAGATCACACTTTCTCAACTAAAGAGATAGCAAAGAAGGGGACAGTCTATTTAGATAGATTGCTTGGCTATCAGGAGTGAGTTGTGGCAGTGATAGTGATAAATCTTTTGAAGGGGAAGAGATTGTTTTTCTACATGGAACATTTAATCCAAATATGAGCTTTAAATACTAAATTGCTTTATATAACAAATCCATTACCAACCTGTTCAGGCTTAAGTCCCGGTGGTATCCACGTGTATTCTTCTAGTGCACATCCAGAATCATCATCGGAGTGAGAATGCCTGTCAGAAGGGGATCCAGGACTGCTACCGAAGTGGGCGGCCATTTTGTGAACAATGCGCTCGCTTTCGGCCATATTGGACACACCGGACGCCCCTTCGTGTTCCTCTCGAGGACACTTGCAATTGCGGCACACTTTCCTGCAAGGATGAAGAAATTAAAGTAAGACGTAAGACGAATTGAAACAGTGTACTTCAATTAAAACATAAAAACAGAATAAGTTTTACTTCCAAAAAGGATAGAAAACGTGGTTAAACACCATGGTGCAGAAAATTTCCAAATAGAATCCAGAAAAGAATTGGAAAGGCTTATAAGGTTCATGAGACAAAGATGAAATTACCGAATTCACTTAACAAAGGAACTAAGACATAAAAACCTCAGTTCTGATTGAGGCTCAAAGTTATTGTAACATGAAGACAGTAAAACTAGACGTACGTTTAAAACAAGTAAATATACCGCAAGGAAAAGGAAATGTGGTTCAGATTTAGGTAGACTGAAATGCGGCGAAATGACTGAGTTACAAATTGCATGAACTATTAACATATTTATTAAAGGAAAAGTATCTAAGAGGTGGTTCGTCTTTATAAACATTTAATGCACCTTGACCTAGAAAAACACTCAGCAAGAACTGCTCTTGGTGTTTAGTGGATCAAAGGTGGTCGAAGCCGTCATTACATGCATTAACCCAACCTACTTTTCTTCTACACATTAAAGCTTTTAAATTTCTTGTAGATTTATCCTGTATTGTTTTGATCTTACTATCAGTTGTTATAAACTGTGTTTGCAGATCAATGTACGACTATATTTTTGGCTTATATTCAAATGCAAATGTGTCATATTCTCTTAGAACTAAAACTGTGTTATTTACGTTGAAAACACTGTATTTTGAAAGACAAATCTCGAATTGAAAGATTTTACTCTAACTTTTCATAAGACAAGTAAGAAAATTTCACTTAAATAGGAAGCTGAAATGTTTTTCCCCTCTTCCCCAGTTTGTGGTCTAAAGGAACTTCTGAGAAAGTTATAACAAACGTGGAACCTATACTTATTAGTTCATCAAAAGGTTTTTTAATATTAATTTTGACAAAGCAAAGAATTTGTTTCTACATATTTTAGGTAAATATCACATAGAACTGGATTCTACGCATTTTAGATTAGAATTCAGATTGTTATATTCTCGATTTTAAAAATCTGTTTGTTTATTTTTCTACACAATTTCAAAAACTATTTTAAAACGAATAAAATAAATATCATAAGGAAATATAATTAGAAATACTTGGCTTCAAAAATCGGAAATGTTTATAAGTAACATAAAATTCTTTTAGAGTAGTATTTGCCTGTTGCATTCACTTTTTTCAGACACTAACCAAAATGCCAGAATGATAAAGAAAAAAAAAATGTATAGATTTATTTTCAATAAAATAAATGCTTTTATTTATATTTGACACAATAGCATTTTCTTTTGTTTCTCAAAACTTTCCCTTTATTTAACATAAACATTATGCGAGTAATTAATAAAACTTTTCAATAGGGCAATTTTATAAAAATTTATTCTTAATTACTTTCGACAGTAAGTCTTCAAATTTTGTAAATAATTACACCTTCTCAATAACTAAAAATTTAAGTTGGTGGTTGCTTATCTATCAAAATCAAATCATTAATTAAAATTATTTCTATCTTGTCTCTCTTTATTATTATCTTGAAAACCTCATTCTTGAATGATAAATAATCTATCAGTGACTGGTATAGAAAGCAGGCCTGAAACGCACGCGAATTTTGTTTGGTTAAAAGATTAATAACGAAAAACAAATTACCCTTCTATTACTCAGAATTTTTTCCGCTAATAACTAATGCACGGGCCACTCTAGTGCAAGGGCATTTCTTGCAGATTTAAACCACATTAAAAAAAGTCGGACATTGCATAACTGACGTTGGATGCCGTAATTCTAATCTGTATATTCGATACACATCGGAATTCACTTACAATCTGTAATTATATATATATATATATATAAAGTTACAAAATTTCAAGATAAGTAAATCACTTAAAAAATATAAAAACAAAAAGTAGTTTTTATTTTTTATTTTCATATTAATTGTGTTACTAAGTATGATTTTATAACAAACGGTATATTGATTAGCTAACAATGTTAGCATGTCAATAAGAATATTTAATAAAGAACAACAGGAACTCATTAAATAAAAGAACCTTATTTTCTTTCAAAAATTCGAAGTAAAATAAACAAAATCTCAAATCAAGAATATCCATAAATCAAATTGTATCATAAATATATTTACGATATTCATTTCATGCGTATATTTTTCCAACTTTAATTTTGAATAAATGATTTTCAACACAATTAAGCACGGTAAAGCAAAAATACATTTCTAAACAGCTAATGAATAAAATCATATCATTAAAATCAATAGAATCTTTTCAACTTATGTTAAACGTTACAAGTGTTGTTTCCTTTGAAAAATTCCACTTAATTATATAACAAAAATTTATTGTAATGATAAAACAAATAACTCGTTACTTCATATTAGTTTGTTTTTAAACAGAATTACAAATGTAAATGAGGGAAAAATAATTGAAAGATATAAAAAACTTCGACCAGGCACAGAATTTATATAAATGCGGAATTCGGCAAAACAATTTTTTTTAATAACATACATTATTAAATGTATCCAGTCATCCGAAGCAAGAGGAAAACAACGAGAATTAAACATTTTAGTTTAGATTCCCTGAAAATAGTTTCATAAAACAATATACCATAACGTTATTTCAAAGCCATTGTTCCTTTTCAATTTTCACACAAATCCAACAACGTCTCATACATACAACTCCTAGAAATTTGCGAACTAATAACAAACAAACATCTGCTTTTGCGATTCAGGTGCAATTTTTCGATATAATTTTATCCATTCCGAGGCGTAGATAAGTACCATTTTATCCAAACAAAGCAAAAAGAATGTTTCAACAAACACAGCGGACAGAAACGGTTTAGATTTATTTATTTAACTTGCTTTTTCCATTTTCTTATTTTTGGATGCCTGAACCGAAAGCATCGATCAAGGTCTTGAAGTTTAAATATCAATCATTAGAGGGCTTTCGGCAAGAACGGGGAATCGGAACTGGAAAAGCGTGCCCTAAACTCTCTCCTTTGAAGAGTTACGCAAGGCATCCTTGGGGGATATCAATTTGTTTGCCCGGCACGCGCACGTGACGGATGGCGAACATCCGATCACAGTTGCTCAACTCTTAGAGAAGGACAGAAACACATACCTACCACCCAGGGAGCAAAGGATTCGTTTGCATAGGAACATGAATATTGCCAGGATCCATTCTTTTTTTATACAAGGCAACATAATTTTTATCATGGAGATCACTATTTTATCACAGTGTTCGACAACGAAATCAGTGTTGAAGAACATTAACACAGGCAAAGTACTTAAAAGTTGCTTTCAACTCGAAGACTTTTAATTTTTTAATCTCAAATTTTAAAAATCATAATTTTAAATTATAGGTTTGTTTAATTATAATTTAGGTGCATTGAATAAAAAAATTCTTATTTAAATTTATCATTATATCAAAACAGCAATTAATATAAAAAGTAAAAATCACTTGGTCACACTAGAAGTATCACTCAAATACTCAAGAATCCTTTCTGTATGTTCTTATATAGATTCAGATAGCAGTAAATGACCAAAATAAAATGTGACAACTAATACAGAGGTTAATAAATTCAGATCCAGGGGTCAAAAAATAAAATAACGGAACATGAACATCATGTAAAACGGCTTGAATAAAAATAATTAATGGTGGATTGAAAGGCAGCTAATAACAATTATTTCAAGACAAAAAAAAAAAAAAATCTTTACATACGAGTAGCATATAAAAAAAAAAAAGAGTAATAAACATGTCAGGAAATGAATACTCCACATCATAAAATTAAAAATTTAGTCATACAATTTCTTGCTTTACACATTTGCGGAATATAAAGTACGCAGTTAAGTATTAATTTAAATTTATAAGAAGTTAAAAACGAAATTTTAATGAAATAAATTCTTGCTTTACACATTTGAGGAATATAAAGTACGCAGTTAAGTATTAATTTAAATTTATAGGAAGTTAAAAATGAAATCTTAATCATATAAATTCTTGCTTCACAGAGGACGGAATATAAAAAAAAGGATTTAAGAATCAATTTAGATTTACAGGAAGTTAGAAATCATATTCTTTATACTTTAGTTTTTGCAAAGGAATTCAAAAAATTCTTCGATGAAAATTATTAGGAATTAAAATTACAATTAAAAAACATATTTAAGCAATGCAGCAGCTGACAAATTCGTAAATGTTTATTCCTTTCTTAAGAAAAAAAAATAGCAAATAATATTATTAAACACAAAAGCCCACAAATTATACGTCTTTGAATAGCTTATCTAATAAAGTTAAGCAAAATTTTAAGAAATAAAAGTTTATAATTTTTAGTAAATTATCAGATTCTAGAGGCAACATTATCATATGGTATACAAGTTATCTACCCGGATTTTTCTTATGCTATGTTATGCTATTACACTGTACAAAGTAAATGCGAAAATTCAATTTAGTCCTTTTCAAAACAATATTCAACAAAATTTAAACAGCTTGTTGTTCAAACATTTTTAATATTAGATTTAAAAATGTCCTTCGAAAGTTATTACAGTTTACTACAACACGAATACGATAAAGAAAGTATTTATCAACAAATATTTTTTTTTCTTTCTTTCTTTATCATTGAAATTTATTTTATTACGACACAAAATCTTTAGATAGAAGAAAAAGAAAAAAAAAAAAACTTTATCACTCGGAAAAAGCATGTATAGAAATTGACCGATTTCGGGGGGGGGGGGGGTGCTCTATTTCTGAATTTAAAAGAAAACGAATGTTGCATTTGCCACTAAACTTTTAACAGCGGAAAAAAAAAAAAAAAAAAAAGAGTTTTAAATAATTTCAGAGGTGAAGTAATCGCTTTTACATTTTTAATTTGATCAGGTCAAAATCATTAAAACGTGAATAATTCAGAAAAGAAAAACAATAATATCAAATTTTTTTAAATACATTATATTATTATAAAAAACGATACAAATGTTTTCACTTATAGTAAGTAGAAATGGACACGAATTTCAGAGAAGAGAAGTAATAAGGAAATGCGATAAAATGATTAATAGCACAATATTACATACCACAAAAAACCGCGCAATTTTCTTTTTTTCGAACAGATCTACTACACTAGTTAATGGGAAAGTTGTGTAATGTAACTGCTACAATAATTGCAGCACTTAAAACAGACGTATATAAATGTTCCATTCCTCTTACCATTTTTTTCACTTTTAAAGATGGCATAATGAAATCTAGAATTGGTTTCCTTAATTGATATAGGTCTAAATGAAACAAAACAAACATGAATTAAAAGAAAAAAAATTATACCTTAACGGTGCAAAAATAGTTTACAATAGCGATTCCAGATTAAAGTAGTTCGTTCAAGCGGATGCAGTTTCATATGCGTAATTTGGTTTCTTTAACAATCATCGGCGCTTACTTTTTTATTTAGAGTGCAATGCTAAAAGGAGTCATTATAGTTCATTATTCCGGAAGTATTAATTCATTATTTTTCTTTTGAAATACGTGAAAAAAAAAAAGAGAGAGAGAAATGAATCGCCAGTCTCTTTGCAATTTATATCACCATTGTAAAGATTTGATAGGCAGGGATATTTTTCTAAGGAAATATTTTTTATGCATATTAAGATATGCAGTTAAATCATAACGAAATGTGGTTTTAGAAAAATATATACAGTTAATAGCGTATGCATTATTGTGAAAACTTTTTCTTTTCCACTCAAATTGTTTTGCCTTCTCTCGCTTCCGTTTTTGTTCCAGCACACCAAATAGAATTCTAAATGAAGACCATCCCCATCCTAATTATTTTTGGCAAAAAAAGCAATTCCCATTGCAAAATTTCCTACTTTGCTTTTGAACAACAAAGAAGTCCATAGTGATTGTATTATAATAGTTTTCCTAAAATAAATATTGTATAAATACAGAGTTATAACCTGATATGCTTTTAATCTTATGGGAAGAAGCAATATAGGGTTTATAGAGTAAATATTTATTCTACCGGTAAAAAAAAAAAAAAAAAAAAAAAAGAGAAAGAATTCTATTTTTGTTATGAATTCAGTTTTTAAATGGCAATAACTGTACAAATTATTTTTGACGATTATAAACAGAGTAAAATTAAATTTTATTTCAAAGTTTTTTCATCCACTCTCAATTTCTTTTCGACCCACTTTAAAGGCCATTTTTTAGTCTATAAAACTCAAAAGATTCCTTAATATAGAAACAAGAACTTAAATTAAAGGATTTAATATTAAATAAATAGATTAAAAAGGACTAACAATTAACTAAACATATACATAAATTAAACTTCCCATAGATTATTGGTATAATTGCATTGTAATTTATTATAATAAAAAGAACATTCAGAATAATAATTAAAATGTAGCTACTTATTTATTATTTTATATTCTGTTTAATACTATAAAAAGGTATTTTTTAAGTTTTTCGGAATAGTCATTGCTATTTACTTTTTAAAAAAAATAATCAGAAGATGATCTTAATTTGAATGGAATAAGAACAGTTCTCATCTTCCTTAACATGCAATTATTATATTGTTCATTAATTTTGATAACACGTGTCTAAATAAATTTCAAAATTATTTTTGCTCATTACTATCATATCATCTAAAAACCTGTTGGCAAACTTCTTGAATAACTATCAAACTTTTCGTGATCCATTTAGTTAAAGAAGCTGCATTTTACCATTGCACCTATGTGTCATTCCAGAATTTGCAAACATTATGTGCATCGTAAACAACAAATTTTATTTATTTAGGTTTTTCACCACAACCGGACACAATTATATCGTTGAATATTCCGGAAGTTTTTGCAAATTGCCGAATTATCTATCTTCTCTGTTAAGAAAGGAGGAATTTAGGATATATTTAAGCCTTTAGCGAGCATTGCCATCAACTATTGAAAAGGTCATCATACGGATCTAGGTCGAAAGACGAATTTGGAGGGTATTTATTGACGTTTGGCAGACAGAAAAAGAGCAGAACGACCGCTTTTGGCAAATCTGATCACCCCAGGGGTGAACATTTCGAGACGATTGATGATTCAAGCAAATGGAGTTGGTTCTCTTATTTATTTGTGCAAAAGACATAATGCGGAATTCAAGTAGACAGTCCGAACAGAACAGCGGTAATTATATCCAGTCTAGCACAATCTCTAATGATGATTCGGAAATTATCGAGTCGCATGTGTTGTAGGTAAACGAGTTCATCAGACATGCCACTGAATTTTAAGCGATTTTTTCATAATTGAGAATCACGGAAGGTCTCATTTAACAGCATTATACAAGCCATGGGAAGTTCGAAAAGTTCAGGACTTCAGCTGTGGCTTTCTCAATCCTTTAATTGTTTTGCATTTTTTTGTTGTTATTATTTTATGAGATGACACGATGGGAATGTACTGTGTAATTAATTCAATCACAAATCATAAAGAACTCAAGTTTTTTTGGATTATGCTTACTTTTTATATCGAATAATAGCGCTTAAAATGATTTAATATTAGTTTAAAAATCTGAGAAGCGATCATTTAATGCCCTCATGACGCATGGGCACAAAGATTATGGAGTTAATCCCTAATCTTGTCAAAGAAAAAAAATGTGGGCGGGGAGAAAACAATAATACGCACTGCTTGAAATATTAAAAAAAATCTTGACCTTCCAAGATATAGAATAAAAATCAGAATAAATTTGGCTATTCAATGAATGATACGTACCATATTCACACATTAAGAACTAGATTCAGTAAATCACATGAATTTTGTGAATTTTGAGCATGAAAAAATAAACAACTGAAATTGAAAAATAAAATTTAGCCTCTTCGCATCCAGTAAATTAATAAATATCTGAACTTTTAAAGAAAAATAATCATTTAGGAAATATCTAAAAAGAACAAGCGACATTAAGTATTACACAAATGAATAAATAGTACTTAAAAAAAGATGAACATGTGTTTGCGCTCTGAGAGCAGATCGTTTCACTAATAGCTGCCAAACTTGGTATACACATTCTAGTGGGAGGGAATAAGCACCTCGGAGCGATTTTTTTTCTTTTTAAAATTTAGATTAGAATTTCAAAAAAAAAAAAAAAAAAAAAAAACGGAAAAACGTCACGTTTTTCCGCGATAACTTCCAAAATTATTACAGTACAAAAATGATTTTTACAGCATCTTCAAATTTAAAAAAAATTACTTTTTAATGCTTTTTTTTGCCATTAATTTTTTTTTTTGCTATTTTTAATTGATTTTTTTTATTTTATAACAAGATATTTTATTGTTAAAATGAAATTCCAACCGTTCGCATTGTTGCTACTAATATTTCGTCCTGCCCCCTCCCCCCCTGTTGTGATTACGATATGAAGATTCGGCTTAGTTTTCCATGTTGAGTAGATTTCGGTATAAGGCACGCTTTTAATATATTTATTGATATTTCGTTGTACTTAAAGTTTAAAGTTCAGAATTATGCAATGGTATAATCATTTTAAATTGCCTCCAGTTTAAAATGCTGCTGCTTTTTCCAGTGATATAATCGAATGTATAAAGATGTAGATAGAAAATCAGAAAAATACAAAGCACAATGAATAGAACTGTGTAAGACTTTTGAAATAATATAAGTTATATGCCTATCAACATTTGAAGTTTAAAAATATTTTGCTGAGAAAACAATTGAAATTTTCAGTAACCTTTAACCCCACCTAATCAATTGGTTACAAAGGCGGCTAGTAAATAAATAAAATATTCTCGCGTTTAATTCATAATTAATCAAAGTAAAATAGAGTCACAAACAGCAAACCTTTGACTTTTCGAGAAATCAAGAGAAATAAACTTTTTAATAAATCGCACATATTATGATATTTTAGGAAACTTGTGTTACAAAGAGATCCAAGTTTAAAAAAATTAAATGCTCATGAAATTCAGTAGCGTATCTCAAGGGAAAGAGAGAAAATTAAGTTCCAATAATAAGTAAATTCATCCCTACAGTTAAAATGAAATGTGTAACACAAGAAATATTTTAATAAGAGAATCTGTAATTGGCATTTAAAATTCGATTCAAAATTATATTACAGTTCAAAACTTCGAACAGGAAGATAATTTTTTATAATTTTTTTTCATAAATTATAAAGGAATGTTTTTTGGTAAAAATGTATTTATTTCATTGAGAAGAAAATCAAAAATGTTCCGAAATACAAAGATAAAAATTTAAATAATTTGACAGGAGATGAAATATTTACGTGAAATAATTTACTTAGCATTTGAAATACATTATTAAATCCATCTGCGCAGACATATTTGTATAAGAATGAATTTTACATCAAAAGATACAATTTATTCGAAATGAGAGATCAATGTTTTGAATAACATCAAATTACAAATAGATAAATAAGATATAATACTGTACCAGAAAAATTAAAAGAAAATACAAATAAAGTTTTGCTTTTCAGCCATATAGTAGATTTATGAAGGAAAGACCTAATTTTTTGTTCATAAGATGAACACTAGAAGGCATTTAGAAAGCACATTATTAAATTTAAGAGAATAATGATATTTTATAAGAGAGTGAAATAAACATTAAAAAATTATTTAGAAATAGAAAAAAGAAAAGAAAAAAATACTTTTCCAATATTATGAATATTTCTTTTTAAAATCATTACAGTAATAAATTGATATATTTTTGTAAAGACCTTTGTAAAGAAGCTAGGAAGTCATGCTTCGATTTAAGATTAGATTTATTCCAATTAAATTTTAGCTATGTTTATTACAAATTATTTACAAAATAAAATTGAATAAATAATACTAAAAAAGTTTTGGAATAAATCTATTAATGAATGTGATTGTGTTTTGCATTTATTTATTTTTCTTTTTGACGTTGAGTCGGAGAATCCCCAACCCGAAAAAACCCAGCAACAACAATTTAATAAAAATCCCCACGATTTTAAAACTAAGCCGCCGCATTATAACATTACATTTAGGATTCACAACATAAAAATTCTAAATACAAAAGCGATCTTCCAGGATCAAATAAATTGCTTGATAAATTTCTTAATTCTTATTAAATTAAAGTAATGCATTATCATATTATAAAAGGATGATGATAGAATTAAAAAAAATTACAAAGAACTATGTTCAAATTATATTCTCATCGTTAGAATTTTAATGAAGAATCTTATAATATTGTAGAGTCTCAGAAATTATGCCTAATATTGATAATTACTCAGGAACATAAACATTTTTTTAGACAGAATAGTAAGACTAAATTTTAAGGTTTAATATCAAGTTCAATTAAAAAATGTTTGTATTATCTTTTTCTGAAAAGTAACAGTGAAAGCTATTGAATTCATATGAATTTTCTTCAGCACATCATAATTAATACCAAAAGACATTTAAAAAATATCAAATTCTTTAACTAACATTAAACATAACATAAAAAAATGTGATTGTCTTTCACTTATTTAGAAGAATACACTTGCTTGACGAAATTTCAGTCTTGATTTAAACAACGTATATAAAAAATAAACACCACAGTAATGTATCTGCATAAAAATAAGGTAAATGAGGCCAAAGACATTATAGAATTCCGGTCATTCACTTACAACACATGAAATTTCCCCACGGTCAATTATAAGCAGCCACACAAAGTATGGAAGATGCAACAAAAAAGAAATTTCAAGATTTAATAAATTACGCGGAAAGGAAAAGATAATTAATGAATAAAAAAGATGGGCGGGTCTATCTTTTAAACTACCATGAACTGTGATGGATATAATTATTAAGAGAGCACCTTAAAAAGAATAAAAATAGCATGGCTATGTTGTTTTTGGAATCAACAACAGAGTGCGAAACACCAATGACTCATCCATGAACATTCAGAATCAGACGATAATTTTTCAAATGATTCCAGTGTTTATTAATTTTAAAAAATATAAATGTAATTCGGTTTTTAAAATAACTAAATGCAGTGAATGCATTGAATTTTGCTGCAGATGAAAACAATAGAAAAAGAAAATAATGTAAAGGAAATAAATAAAGATAAAATTAAACAGAAAAAATTAACAACTAGCAATTAAGGTATAAAAATTTTTAAATAATAATAATAATAGTAATAATTTAACTAATCATTTTTAATCATTTTTTAAAAAGTTTTTTGATATTTATAATATATACCAAGTATCTTCGGCAATGAAGTTTTCAAAAAAGTATTAACAACTTTATTTTTTACATGTATTATTCATTTATATTGCTAAGTAATACAAATTTGAAAATACGTGCAAGAAACAGATAGTTTTATTTTTCCAGTACAACTATTCAGTAAGCTATCACAAATGTTTAAAAAATAAAAAATCTATATTAATTCAAGATATATAATTAAAGCTATCAAGAAAATCAAAGAAAATTGAAACATTTTTCTAAGAATCATAGAATTTACTATATTTTTAGAAACAGTACTATTACTATATTTTTAGAAAAAATATAGCAAAGAAAAAAAAAAAAAAAAAAGTAAAAAAAAAAAAAAAAAAATGCTACAATTTTTTTTCTTTTTTCTTTTTCAAAAAGAAAATTGTAAAATAATGTATAAGGTGATAAATTCTATGATTAAAATTGATAAGTACTTAATAATACAAATTTCAGATAAAAAAATAAAAATTTCTTTGTTTTTCTTCCTTTTCCAGTATATCCCCGAATTCGGAACCTCTAAGTTTCCCCATAAGTTGGATGGGTATAAGCGGAAAGATATATTGAGCAAAAAGAAACATTTTAAAGACTACATTATAGTAAACAATATACCACAATACAACTATGCATAATAGAATGTGTTTGGTAAGGAACAATGGGTTCATAGAATTTGATATTAAAAATAATAAAAAAATTCGTAAAATATAAAAACATAATGAGTTTTCCTACTGGATCGTATGACAGTATATAACATAATAATAAGGTTGGCTATATTTTTATATTTGTGTTTTTTCGAAGTTTAACTAATATTGTGATGTATTTCATGTTATTTATATCATCTGAACGTACGAATTTTATAATAAATAAAAATAAAAATGTAAAAACATTACATTTGGCAAAAATTTAATGTAGAGAAAGTCTGACATTTTTCAAAAACTTACCATTCATCATGTTGAACAGATACAGTTGTTGCAGTTGTTGTAGTGGTTCGTTTCTTACCATATAATTGGCGGTACAGCTTATACTGATCCCCATAAACCCAACACACCTTCCACCATTGTCGACACACAAGCACTGAGCTGGCTTTAATCCCCGTATTACTCATTTAATAATTGGTAAGAAAGCACACTACAAATCTTACAAGTGTTTATCATCCTTCTGTAGCAACACCGCATTTTTCACAAAAATAAATATTCGCACACAAACATTGAAATTCAATTTCTTTTTGAATGGTGACATTTTGCAATATCCATCATCACATGAAATCCTTGCTTATTCTATAATCCTCAGGCTTTCAATTAAGATATTCTAATTACATTTTAAAGAGAGAAACAGCATACAAAAATAATTTCACGCGAGCAAACTGTTTTTTAAACGGAAAAAGAAAACTTGTTTCATGGCGTTTAACAACTTGAAAGATGAAAAAGAGAAAACATGCGGCCGATAATTGGTGTACTCCATCCTATCCGAAGTCCCGCAATGAATACAAGACGACCAAGAAGTTTTTCCGCCATGCACTATTTAAAAGAGGCCTTTTTCTGGCTTTACGACTTCTGCGCCAAATCGCCAAGCCCTGAGAGAGAGAACACTATAGTTCCGCCAACAATTTTAACCCGTGCAAGAAAGTGCCTACAAGTTGACTAACCATCGTGGGCTGCTTACTAAATTCGACGAAGAAATAATAATATTTATGAAGTAATAAGTTTACGTAAGAGTTTGATTTTGATGTTTATTTAAAAATAAAATGCAAAATTGTAGTTAATGAGTACTTATTTAAACGTTAAAAAATAAAGAATAATGCTTTAGAGTCAGTTGAGCGACTCGAAAGTTTCACAGTTAAAGCTAAATGAGAAGTTTCGTGAATTTTTGTAAAAATTACTTAATAAAGAAAAAAAATTGAAGAAGTTTCTAGAACCGTATTTACATTTTTTTTTTTTTTTTTTTTACATTTAATATGAGCTTTATTAGATATATTGCAAACTGTCACCTTTTACAGATATTCTAAATTTTAAAGTATTATTACAATTTTTCAAACATGCGCAAATAACTAAAATTTAATCTAATTCGAGTTAAAAATGTATAGATTAAACAGTTGTTTGCAATATTGGCAAAAAACACAATAAATGTGCATAAAGAAATTTTTTTAACGAGCTACTTTTATAATGGCACATATAGAAAAAAAGAAATTTATATTTTCTAAACTAAGTATTTTGCATACTTAAGAGACAACTGTTTTATTATAAGAGAAGAAAAAATAGTTAATTTGATCTTAATATTATTTTTATAGTTGTTGGTTTGCAAACAACTTTGAATGGAGTATGGTGGCTTAAATCAATATTGATCGAATACTATTTGATTAATCAAAATTCGAAAAAAAAAATTCTCTTTAAATCAAGTATTTATATCATTTAATACAAACGTGGATCCTTTGTTATATTATCAAGAAGAAGAAAAAAAGTTAGGTTTTATAGGAAAATGCTTTTGATAAATTTAGAGATATGATAAAGTATCAACTTGCTGTAGTGAAAATTTCACAAGTTAAAAGAAAAGAAACTCTAAGGAATGACATACAGAATGTGGAAAAGGAATATTTTCGAGAGCAACATTTTTTTTTCTACCTGTAATGGACGTTATAATCTTATTAAAAGACTTTAAAGGAAAATAAATAAAATACTCCAGCTTTATGTGACATTTTGAGAAGAGGCATTTTAGCATATTTGGTTTTAAGATGTTTTAGAAAAGATTTTAATCACAGAATACTATGCTAGGCAAAAAATGAAGTTCAACACATATTAATAATTTAATATGAAAGCATTAATTAAATGTATGTACGCAAATGAAGAAAAATAAAACAACATTTAGGAAATGCATAAATGAAGCAGATCAGAACGAATATATTTCAAAATGAACTTTATTTCATTTTTTATTGTTATTATTATTCACGAATACAAGGTATGCTTCAAAGTGACATATTAATTAATACAAGTAATAGCTTTTCTTTTTGTATAGTTGTCCACAACCAACAGAAATAAATTAAAAAAAATATATGTATTTTATTTCTCTTTGATTTTCAACAGTATTTTTTAAAGTATTATATTTATTACATTGACTTCTATAAAATAAAAGTGAAATACTAATTTTTTTTTTCTCCAACAGAAATCGAAATTACTAGATAGATTTTCTTTAAATTTTGTTCTCAAACACAATGAAGTACAGGGAATGAAGATTTTGTGACTATGAATTATATAGTCAATTTCTTATAAAAATAAAAACAACGTTTTTACTACGAAAGCAAACAAAATGGCAGCGCTTTATTTTGTTAAATTTGTTGAGTAAACTGAATTTAAAAGAGTCCTAACATAAGAAAAGAAAAAGATTTATTTTGCCTATTGATATTTAAAAATGTTTCTTAAAACTTGAAAACTATTCTTAAATTTGTTATTACTTAATAATTGATTCAAAAATTGCACATTTGTTTTAGGTGGTTGTTGAAGATAAAATTCAAAGTTGCGAACGACTGCCTTCATATTCCAAGTTATAAACACATAATTAAATTGAAATTCCCAATGTTTTATTAAATTTAGTCTCACTCTTTAAAAATTTCTAATAAATTATGAGGAAAATGAGCTTTCAAGTATCCTTAAAAAACATTTGTACACTCAGAAATTTCCAAGAAACTATAGAAAAATTTAATATATCAGATGTTTTCTTTTAATTAAAATAAAGTCTTAGATAATAATAATAAAAAAAGAATTTGCGCATTGCAATATCTCACATAAAAGAATTTTTTTTGATACTAAAAATTACATATATATGTGCTGATTAAATATATGATAGCACTTATGCAAATAAATATTTGGAATGCTATGTTTCAAATTTTGCTCTTAAATATTGAAGTATAAGAAATGTCTAAATACAAGTTTTTAGAAATCAATTATATTTTTAATTTTCCATTGATAAGAAAACATGAAAATTTCATTTCGAGTTCATAAGAAAAATCAGCTAGTGTAATAAAAAGAAATAATCGCAAATTTTTTGTGATTATTATTACGGAAACTGTGAGATATGGAATGCACAATTTATGTATATCTTCGAAAAAATAAAATATTTACAGTCCTAAAAAGACAGCTATTTAATGTTCCTCGTATTTTCCAAGATCGAATATTGTAAATAAAAAACAAGAGATGAAAGATAACACTCTTTTAATAAAATGACAGTAATAATACAGTAAATTTGAAAATTCGCAGTGATTCTGCAGATATTTCCTTACCTGAAGAAGGGAAAAAATTTTATAGATTTTGTCGTCAAAAATACACATTACAATGTTTATATTTTAAGATAGAATCTTGAAGTTCATTTTGATATTGAACTTGAATTCACGATGAAAGTATAATATATATTTGCCATTTACCAAAGGAAATAATCTTTCGGAGATATAGGACGCTTTGTCCAAGTTTCCCACAAGTACGTTTAGCAAGGTGGATCAAATTGAATTCAACTGTGTATAAAAAGTTAATCGAATTCATAGATGAGTGCCTTGCATACAAAGAGCAATTATTTATTTTTATTTAAACCAGTATGTTACACTATAAACAAGGCCTATCATTCAACAGAAAAAAAGTTGATAGCGAATATTAAATAATCACTTCTAACAGCCGGTATTTTGAAAAAAAAAATACAAAATGGCAACTAATTTTCTCCAAACATTTAAATATTTTGAAGAACTTTTCAGTACAAAAGAAGGGAGGAAAACAATTTAATTAATTTTTTTTTTTAATTTAAAGAAAGCGGGTGCTAAAACATTTTCTGTTGTCTGACAGAATATATCCTAAACCATAACAATAAAAGGAGAATATAATTTTATTTTTGGCAAATTGGAAGAACTGAAAATTAAAACAAAAAATAAACTGCAATTTATATTTTTATAATGTACTGTTTTAGACCCGATAATGGAATTTATCACTGTAAGCAGGAATTATAATTCACTCCAACCATTTTCGCCATTAGTTTCATAATGCTGAAATTACTGCGCTGAAAGAATGAGAAAGTGAATGCAATTGTCCTGAGATATTCAATGAATTGTCAAATCTTTAGGTTGAAATCGATATAAAAATTATATAAAAGTCATTCGTTATAAACGAAGCAATAGTTTTTTTTTTTTTTTTTTTTTTTTCAATATTCAGGTGTAAAAGACTTAATGGAAAATGAAAATTTTCAACCATCTTTAATCTGCATGTCTCAACTACACAATTGAGTAAGGTTTTTATATATATTTTTTTATACTCCAAATCAATTGAATGTTGAATCTGAACATTTGAATTCCAGTGATTTGAACTTCTCAATCAATTAAGGGATTCTTATTGCATTCTCAAATTCTCTATTCTTGCTAAATTTGAAATAAAAATTAAACTACATGGTACATTTGACATTTAAACAAATTTTTGAAGAAAAGAACTGTGAACATTAAAAAAGTAATCAATTTTTGATATTTTATAATATTTTCTGGAATTTTTAAGCAGATCTAAACAAATTTAGATCTGCTACGGTGCGGTATTCTTGCGCACGCTTTCTTTCTTTCTTTTTCTGTTTCATTTCTCTCTCTCTCTCTCTAAACACTCAGTACATTTTGTTTGGAAGGTTTCATTGATATTTAGAATTGAACAAAATGCTTATATTTCTTCTTTCTTTTTAATGCAGGAATTATTTTTTTTATTATTCTCTCATTTTTTTATTGCCATTTGGAGACTGAAAATTATAAATAAAATACAACTGATTCCGAGACTGACATACCAGAAAACAACCCGTAGGAAAGAAACCACCATTTTCCATTTATTGAATTGTAAACATAAACCCTTCGAGATTCACCTCGGCTCCAGAAGTTCTCATTGGCGAGTAAATACTCTCGCGCTGACCCCTCCTTTCTTAATGGATGCCAAGGGGCGGGAAAAGAAGCAGGTAAAAAAGAGGGGGAAGATGAGCTCCTGAAAAGAGAAAGATAGAGGAGATTCTTGGGCTGGGTCCAGTGTCGTACCCCCTCATTAGAGGTCCTGATGGATGGCGGAAGGACCGGTTTCTGTCTCATCCCTCAGGGCTCTCGGCTCCTTTTTTATTTTTGCCCTTCACCATTTCTTAATACACAATCGAAGGAACAAACACTGCTTATAGCTCGTTATGCGCCACAAAGGAATAGACACACCTTTGATTGGACTTGCCAATGTCCGACATGATCGGAAAGGATGATGAAAAAAATCATCAACACTGGCGCTTTAAATCAAAGCTAGAGACTAGCATTCCCACGCCTTTCCGGAGATTGATATCTTTTAGCGTGAAAACGGTTGTTGATAAAGCCTTACTTTCATGTGTATTGTGTTGTGAACACGGAATGAAAAAATTAGACAGATTTACAAGTTACAAATAAGCCCTTGAATGCATCCAACGCAAAATCAATCATACACAATTAAGTGAGTGGGAAAGCATGTTCTTATTCACAATCTACTGACATCAATTCATTGCCAGAAGGAAAAAAACTAAACCAACCAACTTTCCAAATCTAAAACAGCATTATTTGTTTTACAACAAACATTATTATTTTACGAAATATTTATAATAAATAATAATAAAAATGATAAAACATAAAAAGTTGTATATGAAATTACAGAATTTAATCGCTAGAGTTTAAACTTTTAAAAATGTTAAGTGTTAACCAATGGTTGAAACTTTCTATTAAAAAATAAATTAAATTATAAAAGTAAGAAAAAGAAGAGTTCATAACGATATGGGTTTTCCTAATATGAGAATGTAATCGAAGAAAATCAAATCATTCTTGTTTATCTAGTTCTAAGAAATCATATAGTGTTCAATTTATTCCACATGTAAAGGTAAAAAATTATCCGAACTTGAATATCACATACATCCAATTGAATTATCAAAAATCATGGATGAGCAAATTATCTTACATAATTCATTTAATAAAAACATCATTAATATTAAAATTATTACTAAAAGATATTTTTTCAATATTCTTTAATGCTTTAAACTTATAATATTTGAAATTCAATAATAAGAATCGTTTTCGTAGATCCGATGTTCGAATTCTTTAAGGAAAAGATGGAATTTATTATCAGTAATATTAATTTTGTAAATTATGCTTAATAAATAGGCAATTTGAACAATTAGAAATTATGTAGAACTTTTAAATGCAAAGTATGTAAAAATTATGTAGAATGAATTTGCATGAAAAAAATAATTTCAGGATTGAGTAAGTATATCTAATGAGTAGAAATAGCCAACATAAATTTAGGAATCAAATTTTCATACTTTTTTAAAAATTTAAAACTTAATATTTAATTAATTGTCAAAAAAATCATTAAAATTTTGCTTAGATTTCAATATTTGTGCGTAAGATTTTAATTATGCATCATATTAGGAAAAGAAAATCTATTTAATATTAGCACTGGATAGAAACCCAAAATATGCATAAATACTTTTTAAATAACTTATCTTTAATACAAAAGCATATTTTATATAAAATAAAATGGTACATAAAATCTTTCTAACATCTGGAAATTTATATTTAATAAATAAGCTTTAGAATTATTTTGAAACCATTGGAAAAAAAGTTTACAAAAATAAATGTAGAGTTATTTAAAGTAACAGCGTTGCAAAATAACGGAACATCTATCAATTTCATTATTGCAAAATCGTCTGCATCTGTTCAGTTATTTATTAAATTGTGAATCTATACGTAATATAAAATGAAGTCTCCTAAAAGCGTCTGTATATTTGAAAGAGAAAAACTCAGGAATTACTTAACTGATATTGGAGATATTTATACCATTTTGTAGGACATTTATTGAGGAAGGTTTTAGTACATTGAAGTAGTATCAAAATAAAAAGAGGAGTTTTGTAATTGCGATTTTAATTATTTTCCTACTACGATTCGCACATGTGCAAAACAGCAGTATATGTGCTTTGCAATTACCTGCGCATGTGCGAAAACCTCAAACTGCACATGCGCAAATAGCAAGAGCTGTGGTATGCATATGCGATTCTTTGTCTACGTCTGTTTTTAAACAGCGATTCAAAATTCATTATACTCAAAAATAGGCAGCCAATATAGTTTACAAAGAAATATTATGAAGCAAGCTGAATTTTTTTCTCTTTCATATCATATTATACAGAATTGATAAACAAGCATGGAACAGTGGGTACAATGACTTATTTGTATTTTTTTAAATTTTAAAACAGCTTCTCTATTGTATTTTAGTGATTTGTTTTGTCTATGAAAATATCATTTTTTTATCTTTTTAAAAGTCTAAATTTTTCTGCATGTGTGCTATAAAAAATTGTTTTGTAGTTATTTTTGATGATTTCTAAATATATTTTTATGTTTGTTTGATGTAGCGTTACGTGCCCATGTCATATCTGGTAGAGGCTAGCCTTAAGTTTAAAGCTAAGATTTCCTCTTGGATGTTATGTCACGGGTTACGCTGTGCGGGTATTGCTAGTAATTAATAAAATTTGAAAGTAAAATCACATGGAAATGAAACTGATATCATTAAAAAGATAAAATTTTGAATTTGAAGTCAGTGAAAAAAAAAAAAAAAAACCTCAACTTTATTGGATATCTGCTTTGAAGTTACTGGAGAAAAACAACAAAATTTTTATCACTTTCTATAATTAACTGAATATTTAATTGACTTTTACACTTTGAAAAGTGTGATGGGATTCTATCGAATTATTTAGGAAGAGATGATGAACGTATTAATACCTATACATAAATGTACAGCCACAATTTTATTCATATCAAAATAAAAATGGCATTATGTTTTTAAATTAATAAGATATTGATAGTTAGCTGAAAGATAAAAATACTGTTGTACCAAAAATAAAGATATACATTGTATAATTTTGGATATTTTTGAATATCTGAATTGAATATTTTTGGAACAATGTAATAGATAATTTAAGCATAAAGATATACTCACTTTTGCATTGTAAACTAGGTATTTTTCTCATAGTCATGTTTTCAGGTAGTGGACTCCAAAAGCTTTAAGATTTAAAAAAAAAAAAAAAAACCCTCTTGTGATGATAGCTTTAATTATCATTACAGAACGTGCTTTAAGTGTCAATAGGAAGGCGACAACGCAGGCGCCAGTTAATTTGTGAAGTCTCAGTCAGCTATAACCTGATTATAAGCTGGAAAATGATCCGACGTTTAGAATAAATAGAATTTAACGCGTTTGCATAACAACAAGAGATAAAAACCTTTCACAGGAACGTTCTAATTATATTCAATGAATAATTATAGACTACGAATGCTTAAAATCTGAGATGCCAGAATTAGTCAACACTTATAATCGTAATTCAATTTCGGAGATTAGAAATGAATTCGCCGATTACGAATTCAATCTATAAAGATTTAATAAAAAAAATATTTAAACCATCAGTTAAACATTGTGATTTTTTTATTATAAGGGGGGGGGAGTTCTAGAAGCACATGACATTTTTAACAAAGATAAAATCATAAAGAAACAATATAAGAAAATTCTTTGAGATCCTTTTAAATTTGCAAATAACCTTTTTGTGTGTATACAGTAACCAGAACAATATGTTTTGAATGTTTCATATTAATACAAAAGTTTGAATAAAATGCGTTTTGAATGTCTTAAAAAATGTCCTTAAGATTCCAAGCAGAGAAACGGATAATTTGAGTTTTTAATCAAGGAAGATAGAATTATCACATACAAAGGAAAAGGAAGAGGAGGAAATGGGGGAGGTGCAATTCGCAGTTAAGCAATCGAGTGCTGATTTTATTAAAAAAAATATTGATGAACAAAATAGCTGAAAGAATTTTGCCAAATTAACATAGACATGAATTCACCAATACAAAGAAACCATCATTTTGCAGCCATGTCACTTAACATGCCAAATACCATTTAACTACATAAAAACAATCTAAAAACATTTGGAATACGAAGCAATAGAATTAAAGTAAAATGAAACATGCTTTTTCTTAAGCTTTCACCTAGAGTGGTTTTTTTTGGGTCTGATTTGGCATCTATGACATAAAAGAGTTCGCAAGGCTTCCAGCAAATAAAAAACTTGGCAGTAATTGCTAGCCGCAATTAGAGGCCCCTTTGGACAGCTTTCATTCGAAGATTATATATTTTCCACACAATGGGAGCCTACAGGAAGGCTTTTAAAGAACTGCGGCGCCGACGGGAAAAGGTCAGCAAGCAATTGCTTTCGGTTTTTAAAGATTTAGTAGGGTCGCTAGGGAGGTGTACAAGAATGGACGCAATTTGTCGACATTTCAACAGATGCGATCTCAATTCACAGGGCCAATAATGTATGATCATTTTTTTTTCCTTCCTTGGAATTGTCATGCTCGCACTCAAAATTGCTTATGATTCTGAGGTAACCTTTATTACGTACCGACGTCAAATTAGTATAAGGAACGAATACTTTTTTCATAAACAGACATAAAGCTTCGAGTGAACAAAATTATTACAATAACAATTATAAAAATATAGAAAAACGTTTATCACATCAGACCTTCATTTATTGAAAGAAAATTTCACTTGAAGATACTGATTACAATGGTTATCAATGAAATTTTCCCAATTTTTGAGTCACAGTTTATGGATTACATTCCATCAAAGCTATTCGAAGAAACTATGAACAATTCACTCACATTTTTCTATTACGTTTCCTATCCTAAATCATCCAAGCTAAAAAAGATGTTTAAAAAATATATCATATAAAAGATAAACTCAACAACAACAACAAAAAACATACATAAGACATAATTTAAACTCTTCTATAAGTCAGTTTTCAGCCACGGTTGATTAAATACGAACATCTTTAATATTCCAGACTAAAGTTAGCTTTAATAAGATAGTCCATTTCTCAATTTTCCATACTTAATTACAATATATTAAGTATATAATACACGGAGTTAAGAAACGAATGTTTTATCAAAATTAATAAAATTCTTATGTAATAAAAAAGGGAAAGCATTAGATAAGTGCTAAGGTTATTACCTCTTGTTTAATATGGAAATGAAGGAATTTCGGGGGGGGGGGAAATCACAAAATTTTGACTAAGGAGAAATAAGAGAAAGTTAATGAGCAAAATTACGAGAAAAGTGAAATTAATGAAGAAGTAAACAAACTTTAAACTTTACCAAATAGAAGAATAATCCAAATAATAAACCAAATTTATAACAACGACAAAGGAAATAATAATAAAACGGAACAAAACGATTCAATAATGTTCGGACGTTTTTTAACCATGTAAACCAATTCATGAAGGATGATTATAAAAAGTAATAGTAAATAACTTAAAATCATGCGTTTGCTATACATGGAATAAGCCATTAAATTAAAGCACTAAAGATAATTTCAAAGTTATTAAGCGGCCATTAAATGTTAAATTACTTTATCAACGTTATTTAAAGCTAAAGGAAGAAAAACATAAAAACATTATAAAAAATTTTTCCGCTGGCATTTTAAATCTCAAAAAACATCAGTATTGTTCATTTCATGTCGGATATAACTGTCTTTACTTTAACCATAAACAAGAATTGGTACCGTGATACAACAAATAAAAGTGCGGAAATTAAAAATCAAAGAAACTGATGGAGAAGACCGGTTCCATTAAAATCCTATCTCTCGTTATGCCTTCAGGTCTATAAATAAAATAATTCTCATGAACTTGCGTAATTGTATTCACACCATTTTACTTTAAATATGAGTCTTTTGTGGGAGAGGAAATTAGTTTATTTTTTTTTATTGTAGTAGTTTATTAGTTCTTTTGCTAGTTACCATAACTACCATTTATTAATACTTTTAAAACAGATGAACATCTGAAAACAAAACTGTTCAATTTATAATTTATTTTAAAATGCTATCCACACAATGTTTATATAAAACAATAGTGCAGTTTTAATTGAATTATATGCGTATTAATTTTTATTTCTCTAAAGCAAACATAATTCGATTAAAGTTTTTTAAAAATAAGTTACATTAAAGATATCAAGCATCTTTTATTCTTTTTGAACAACGATAAAAGACAGTTAAATTTAATGTCCACAGTTTGAACTTGAAGAGAATTTGTTTTCAAATCAAAACATAAAACGTGATGTTTTCTTCCGCTACTTTTTATTTTTAAAATTTCAGCGAATGGAAAGCTGAGACGTAAAGCTAGTGTTAAGATACAAAGAGATAAAGAATGTGCTTAAAAGAAATCAAACATATCAAACATGTTTCATGCCTTTTCAAAAAAATCAAACATGCCTTTTCTTAAAAAGTATCTTTTTTCTTTCTTTCTTTTTCTTCTTCTTTTATTTGAAAGAATGAAATGAAATTTTATGATTTCCATTTTCTTTGAAAGATAACGCAACAGAATGTTACGAGTCGTAAACTTCTAATACCTTTCATTGAAATTACAATCCTTTCTGAATCAGCAAACAAACTTTTTAAATCTCCCCCTCCCTTTTACTACCGATGAATAGAAATTATCAAAGGGGTGCAGTGTAATGGATTTCCATGAATAGTATTGTTCTGTTTTCTCTATTTTTTAAATTTGTATCAGTTTCTAAAATTTACTGCTCCGTCGTCATTCGAATTTCTTTGCTTTTGAATCCTTTAAAGTGAAACTCTGAATCAGAAAACTAAACAAAGACAAGATAATAAGATATCTTTTTTTTTGGATCAATTTTAACAACAGCGCGGATTAAAGGCTAGGCGCGTACGATCTCCCCCAACATATCGTGATACACTTTTTTTGCTTAATATGTAAATACGAATATGCCTATTCCCATATTCGATTTTAACCTCTAAGCTAGAACGATTAGGATGTAACTTACACTGATCGCTGTTGGGTAACATACACTCACCACCTTCATGTACCGAAATCTCTAACTATTACGGTTCTGGTATGGTTTCTTCGAGGGGATTGATGGACAATGCTGAGCAAAATGATTATTTTCCAATCACTTCAGGAGTTCAGCATCCAGTTGTTATCATGATATCATTGTAATAATTTCTGCAATGCTTTTATCTTCCATGGATGGATACATTTGATTTCAACAGAGCTATATAGTCTGTGTATTTTCTGTACGCGGTTCAATGTCACATTTTCTACCGCGTTACTAGTACCAGACAACCAATAACGAAGTTGGAAATGTGACCTTGAACCGCGTACAGAAAATACAGACTATAGCGATTCGTCCCGTTAAAAACCAGACCTAACGATAATGATAGATGCTTATTAAATAACATAAAATTTATACTCTTGAATTGGTGATAAAATAAAATGGGTGTAAAATATTACAAAAACAAAAATACATATTAGAAGACATCAAAATACCAAAATATTCTTCTTCTTACTTTTAAGTACAAGAATTTATCTCTAATTTTTCTTCCTATAATTTAATTCCTATATTATGTCCTTTTAAGTAAAGACGAGAGAGCTTATTTAAGTGTGGTTGTTTTATATTATTTTGTTAATGATTCTTGATACGTCTCAGAATAAAAAAGCCACTTTCCGCTTTAGTTACAAATTGTTATGAAAATCCATCAGAATTCAATTAAGAAGAAACAATTTGTATTTAAAGAATTTTCATTTAAATACTTAGCTGCTATCGGAAACTTGCATTTCTAACTTTTCTCTAATTTAAGAAAGTATTGTGGTACTATTCTGCCTTATTGAAGCGATTCTATATTATTGAAAATGGGAGTTTCCAAATTGAATGATTATGACACCTTTGAAGAAAAACACAATCTCCTCAATGACAGCAACGCTGATTCTAGCAAAAAAAGAAAAATCGTGCAACAAACGCTGGAAATCTACAGTTGATGTACTTAATTCTACTGAAAATTCATTTCTTTTCATAGCATTTTTGGCTTAAAAGACACTATAAATTTATAATATCTGTCTTTTAATTATCTTTTTAATCATTGTTATATTAAATAACCCATTCGGGACCGGTAGGACACTGTAAGTGCAATGACATTGAATTGCAATTGACAGTCAGTATGGCATTTCGGCTTCTGATTGTGGTTAAGTACAATTAAATTTTCTGAACTTCTCTGCTTTTGAAATTATTTAGTGATCTGATTTTTACTCTCCGCACTTTTTTTAAAGTTTATTTTTTCAATGCTTCATCTGGCTCTTTCCCTTCATTCATATCATTTATTTTAAATAAAATAAAATTTAAAAACAGTTTTAAAAAAAAGGAGAAAATAAAATAGATTATGGTCCTATAAGAAGAGCAGCGAAAAAAAGAAAAAGATAATCAAGGATACGGCATCATCAAAAGATCACCAGGTTTGAAGATTTAAACCCCGCAATTCTTATTTTTAACATTGTAGATTTAAATATTTAGAAACAAATAAATTTTCATTTTCATCTTAATAACTCATTAAATATAAAATTTATTAATTCGACAATAAGAATCAAAGCAATTTTGATAGGAAAAAGACTTTCTTTTCTAAAATGAATAAGTTATTTCGGTAATACTTAACATTAATACTTATAAATACGAATTACAGAATAAATTTCATAAATTAATTCACTAATTTTAAAATAAATTATTATCAACAAAGATTAATTAAATTAATCAACTAAATAATTAAAACAAAAATGAAATATAAAACGTTAGAGCAATTATGAACATGCCTTCAACGTACTAAATCCGCCCCTGTTTCCTTATAAAACATTTTTTTGTCACATTTTGCGAATTTTTTATACGAGTTCATCCTTCAAAAAGCTAAAAAATTCAATTTCCTTTTAAATTAAAAAAAAAAATGTTATTTTTCAATTCATTTCTTAAACAATTGTTTAATGATTCATTATTTCTTCTTCATACATTTTACAAACAGCACATATTTTTGAGACTAATTCGTTATTTTTTTTAAAATAAACTTTTACAAAAGAAAAAAAAAAACACTTAATTATTGTAGGGCTATTTAATTTTCAGTATTTGGAAAACTATTCCGAAAATTTAAAAGTATCTATCATGAGTTTGAGAAATATTCATAATAAAAGGATATCAGGAGTAATTTTTTTGAAAACTTCAGCTTAACGAATAATCTGTTATTTTGTTTATTTATTAATAAATAAAAAATACTCGAAAGTTTCATATTTAGGAAACACTTCCCAAAATATCACTCATTAGCTAACTTAGACAACAAATGATTTCCCCCTCCTTTCCGAAATCATCTGCGTTTAGACAAGAAGACAATTTTTCTATCCCCCCCCCCCTCCTCCTATAAGTCACTTCGTTTGTAATCCATTTTCTACTCCGAACATTATTTCAGCTAAACGGAAGATAAAAGGCCGCCGAGTCTAGGAGCTTCCATACAACCATCAAATAATTGCCATTTAAAAATATTCAAAAAATGTTTTGAAAGTATTGAAGAAAAAAAAAAAAGCTATATACACGGTAAATAAATATTAAACTATTCTTATTTTTCTGCACAATTTGAATAAGTATTATGCCCAAATAGACTTGTAACTGACTGACTAGAAGAAATCAGTTCTTTTTAAATTAACTGAAATGCTTCTGTATCAACAATTATTTTATTTCAAGCTATTATTCACCTACTTCTTATACGCACACACACGCACAATGATTCGTAAAAATAAGTTGCATCTGTAAACATTTTTAAAGCTCAGAATCAAGTGATTGATTAATAAAAATGCTCAACCAACTTTGCATAAATGTTATTATAACGACTCAGAATCAAGACAGAAGAATGACAGTTGATGTCACCGAAAAGGGAGGCGATTTATCCACACAAGTTAATCAATTTACATACATTTCAGTTGTTCGCCAATTCTGCTGTCAATCAAAAAGGCATGAAAAATTTTTCCCATGTGAATACAACCACCATTTTGACACAAAAGGTTAAATATTATTGAGGAAGTTATGAATCTGAAATTATGATTAAATCTCAATTCTTTTGAATTGTTAAAACGTTGAGAATATAAGAATGTAGAAGTTTTATCATATTTTTAGACAGGTACAAAACTTTTTTCTCACACTACAGCAACAACAAAAATGTAGTATAAGTAATTCCATCTGTCAGCAAATCACCTTTACTGACAGAAGAAATTTTAATATACATAATAAATAACAAGGCAGATTAAAATCTACATTGTTTTCGCCTTTCTTTCGAACAATAATGAATTTCAAACTATTTAATTACTACTCCCGGAAATGCAACTTAATAACAAATTAATGAATAATTTTATATGATACATCTTGTTGCACGATTGTCTCACT